>NC_092498.1:128062296-128365327 GCF_047511675.1 Marmota flaviventris
TTCCTGCAAATGACTATGCTGTCTTCAAAAGAGTAATGTCTCTTGCTCTTCACCAATATTTATATCTTTTATTTTGCTTCTTGGGAGTGTTTAATGGAGAAAAGATTATTTTCTTTATTTCCTTGACAATAGCAACACATATCACACAATATGCAGAAATAAATAAGATACATTAAATGTTCACGTGGGTCGGGTGAAGGGAGCTATGGAACTCTGTTGTGGAGTCCAGGTGAAGAATCACTGGAGAGACCATCTTCTCGATGACGTGACCATCTTCTCGATGAAATGACCAACCTCACAAGATGTCCACCTCTGATGTGTACTGTGGGGGGTGGTTGCACTGAGTGATCAGCATTTTCCTTCCTGTGATCAGTAGAGGTTCTGTTGGTCACTTTTGTAGTGATCTGGTCACCTTCATAGTGGCCCTAGATGGCTGCCCTGATCCTCAAAGTGGCAGAATGTGTCTTGATGCATAGGCACACCTTCCTGCAGCCCATGGATTGAGCTATCCTCACCTGTTCCTTTGTAATCCTACCCCTTTGTCCTGTTTGGGATAGAATGTTCCATGGAATTGCCTTCTGTGTGTCCCCTTCTCTTAATCTGCCCTTGGGAGTGGCCTTCCTAGATGTCAGTCAACCTGCTGACAGCAGACATCATGAAGCTAGACTCAGCCCCCTGAAACCTGACCCCTTGCCTCATTTGAATAGCTTCTCCTCAATAAAAGGGGTCAGCACATGTGGACTCTCTCTCTTTCTGTGGATCCGTGAAGAGCCTTCACAGGACCCCCAAAGAAAAAGGTATCTCTGTCTCTTGTGTGGTTACTTCCCGCAGCCCAGTTCACCTGGAGTGACCCTGAGTGTTTATGTCATGAGAAACGCAACAGTGTACTGCCCCTGGGGGGATGCAAAGCACAGAGAAGTCCCATCTCCCTGCACTGACTGCGCATTCAAGCAGCCCAGCACCATTCTGGTAGCTTATTTATTGAATTGGGATGAAGAATTTCTTTTGAAATGAAAATAAAGGTGAGAATATCTCCTGACTTCACCTGTGAACGAGGATCACCAGGGCGCCCATGCATGAGGACCCAGTGGGGCTGCAGCCCTGGGCACACGGTGAGAGAGAGCCCAACACTCACTAGGACTGCGCAAGGTTCCCATCCACAAACGACGGTGCCTTCCAATGAATGCGGGTGTTAATTACTCTGGTTTTTAATATGGTACTTGTATGTAATGAGATGTTTATGATTAAACAAAAGCAAGAAAGTCTGAGAAAATTTTAAATGTGAAAAATAATTTGAGGGGTTGACAAGATCAACCAATTACATAAAATGTCAAGTTAGAGTAGATTAAGCCGAATTGTGCCCACTACCTATCATCTACCATCTCTCATCTACCATCTATATCTATCACGTATCATCTATCATTTATCACTTATCTATCATCTATCATCTACCATCTACCTTAACTACCATCTATCAATCATCTCTCTATCACCTACCATCCACCTGTCTCACTATCATCTATCACCCATCTGTCTATCATCTGTCATTTATCATCCACCATCTACCTATCATCTATCTGCTTATCCACCGTCAATCTCTCCAGCGCCCATCTCTCTCCAGGGCTGTTGAGGAGAACTCAGCCGTGAGACACCTCTGAGCTTATGCAGGAGGCTGGTGCAGAACAGAGATGCCGAGGCTCAGGAGGAAGGGCCGTGGTCCTTGGAAGATCAGCCAGGCCTCTCGAGGACCAAAGCTGGCATCTCACCACATGCATTTCACCTGCTTCCAACCAGGTGGACTCAATGTTCCCATGTCAGCCATGAAGTTTAGCACAGGAAAACACAGAGCAAATGGCACTTTAGAAAACAAGACACCACAACTGCAATCTGAGGGTAAAACAACAAGTAACCCACAGGAGGCCCTGTGACAGGGCCACCCTCTGGTAGGGCAGCCTGCAGGGAAGCTCTGTGTTCCTGGGCTTGGGCTGAAGATGCACTGCCCCCACACTGCCCCCTGCTGCTGAAAGGCCACACCCCAGCTCCCAGAGCCGCCTCCTCCCTGACTGGAGGCTGCTCCCCCAGCTCTGCTGACCCCTGGACCTTTCGTTATTTTAACAGACGTGAAAACTGTAAAGGGCTCTCTGTGGGCTCAAGAGCCAGGGCACGAGGCAGGACCTGGCTTCCCGCCAGTCCTGGATGTAGAGACCAACTGATTGTCGGAGGCACCAATTGTCCATTTCTATTTCTTTCATGTATTTTGATGAGTTGGTTAAACTTTCACTGAAAATTTACTTAAATTCCTTTGCTTGAAGTAAATGTGAAAATGGATATTATATGTGCTGGGTAAGGAAAGGATTATTTAATTCTGTCTGGTCCATTCCCGGGAGCATCTTGGCCTCCCCTGGGTGGTTGACATTTCACCCCTTCATCTCTCTGCTTTTGCCAGGGGCGAGTCACACTGCAGCCAGCCCTGCACAGAGCAGGGATCTCCGCACTGGCCCTGGGCCTCCTGGGCAAGCAGGGAAGCCCCAGGTGAGCTGGCGGTCTGTGCGCAGACACAGAGGTCACTGCAGAATACCAAGGAGGGCCTGCTGTGTTCTGTCATTTCTTGCAACTTATTGCCCTTCTCCAACCCAAACAGCCGGGACGCTCGGGCTCACTGCCCTGGACTGTCACACAGTGATCATTCAATCACAAAGCAAATGAGCCAGGACCCACCTCAGATTAGATTTAAACTCAAATGCTGAAACTCCAACAGAGGCCTAAGCTCCTGAAAGAAAAAGAGATATTAATTATAAGAATGTGAGCCTCTTCAAATTTTCAAGTTTTCATCTAAACAATAGGTAAAAAGCAATGGGTTTTTTCCAAGCTCACTCAGAATCTAGAATCCACAAAGATCCTGTGTACTTGGGGTGGTGGGGGTCATCTCAGAAGGAGAAGAAGTTGGGCTTTGCCCATTTGCTTCCTGGGGTGGTGGACGGGATGGCATTGGAGAGCCCAGACTGGGAGCCCTGAGCCCTCTGCCTCTCCAGCTGTACGTACATCAGGCACTGTGTCACCCTGGCATTGAAGAGGGGGTGGGGTCATGCACGTCTTCTGCAAGCGGCTGGCGACACAAACCCTGCCCTCCTACCCCCTGTGAGGGGCAGCCATACTGTCCTTTGTGATTGAGGATGACAGATACCCTGGACAGCTGGTCAACCAGGTTGGTCTCAGAGGGAGATCAAGGACTGGGTCACCTTATGACTGGGACAGAGCAGGGGACTAGAAGGCAAAGTGAACAGCTCTAGGGCGGTCAGGAGGGCTGAGGTTCAGACAGATCACTCCATCTTGTGGGCACCATAGCTGAGCAGCGGGCACTGAGAGCTAGCAACCTCCCACCTCAGTTCTTCTTAAGCCTCTGAAAGTTAGAGTCTAGACTGTGGAGAAGAAGGAAGGGGCTGAGGAGCGCAGGAATCAGCCTGAACTGCTTGGTAGCCCCAGCGCTCATGAGATGACACCTTCAGCAGTTAGACAGAGGTGGGCTAGACTAGGAATCCTGACCTGTGCACATTCAGGAAGACACACGCACACACTCACACCCACGTGCACACACACCTGTGGATTGGAACTCCTCGGTATGTGATACTCATGACACAAATCCAAAGACACAGCAGTAAGGGGTCTTTTTTTAATTTCCCATGATTCCACTATAGAAGCAGAGCCAGTAGGTCCATTTCTGTGTTGTACATATCCATGAACACAACTGTGGCCAGTACCCCGTGCCCTTGTGTTCCTCCTGCACCTTTCCAGACGTCCTGGGAGGCCCTGAACCTCTAAGGTGGGATCCAGCTAGTCGCTGAGGCCCTGGAGCCCATGGCTGTGACTTCCTAACAGAGACTGAAACTTGTCAGCAAGTTACTACCAAATAAAGACCTTCACGTGGACAACTTAATAATACATAATCTCGGAGCTAGAGCCTCCTTCTGAATTACAATCTCAGGTTTTGAAAACTGTCACCATGTTGCAAAGCAAATATCCACAGGTTCAGATGCAGAATTTAAATGTACATATCTCTGCATTCAGTGAAAAAAAATCATGCTACTTTTATGATGCTTCTAACAAACCAATTATTAGCCAGAATACAATTAAGAATTAAACTGAAATTGGAGCTGTGGAACATATTTTAATTATACACAAAGCAGGAAGTCACTTTGCATTTCTTCTAAGACCTCAATGAGCTTAGGATGCTGAAATGCCTTCGTGTGAATTCACACTTACAATTAAACTGAGATATACACAAAAATGATTTGTATGAAAAGTTAATATTTTTGGAAAAGTCATTCTGCATGTGTCATTGCCTCACAATGTGCTAAGACACATATTTCACAATACCAGAAATTTATCCCAAGTTTGTTGTAGCCTGTATAATACTCTAAATAGCTCCAGTAATAGTTGCATCAGCAAAAAAAAAATCCTTCTCAAAATTAAAAACTATCAAAATTAATTTGCATTTGCCAAGAGCAACTGACATTGTTTTCATTTATAACTATTGGAAACATGAAACAATATAAATTTTTATTATCTAATAATTAATTTTCAGAAAAGCAAGCCAGAAAAATGTATGACCAGTCCAGATATCACATTATCAAGTATTATCTATGGTATTGTATAAAATTATGACACATGACATTTTCCTAGATAATATGTTTTTAAAGGAAATAGCTTTAGGTTTTGCTACTTTTGACTTCAGTTTTCTTCCTGATTTTTATACAAAGAGTTGCATGTTTCCATTTGCTGCCTGATCATGCTGGGGAGAGAAGACCAGAAAGAGTGGTGTGAGAGTGAAGTGGCATGAGAGTCAGCAGAGCGGGGGAGGGGTGGGGAGATACAGGGGTGGCAGGAGGGCGCAAACCTGACAGTGGCCGGGACAAACCACAGGGAGGGCACTCAGCACGGCTCATGCACGTGTGGATGGATTTTAGGAAATAAAGCAGAGACCAATATTTGTTGTTGCATTGTAGGCAATTCTAATCAGACATTGTTACCGCTTGTCCAAAAGGAAGATTGCCAAGGAGATAATATTTCCTAAAACATGGAGAAATGTCAGCCATTTCCAAGCCCATGATGCTTAAGCTGCGAGGAAGCCAAGCAAGTCAAGAGAAGGACAATCTGCTGGCAAGCAGGAACCGCGTTAATAAGGAGGGGTCAGTGTTTGCCAGAGGCCACATGCATTGTGCCCCAGATGGGCAACTTGCTCATGCTTAGATCTAAGTCACACACACATGCACACACACCCTCACACACACACATACCTTGAGGGAAGCAATATTGTTGTTTCACTTTTACAAAGGATGAAACTGATTCTAAAAATCTAAGTGTTTATTCCAGGGTTGCACATGGGTGCATGCAAATAGCTGTCTCAAGACTGCCTGGTGAGTAGGTGGGCATCTGTTGGAATCCAGAGCCCCCTGGCTGTACAAGGAAGCCAGGCAGAGGCTCTCCATGCCCCCCTCCCCCACAGCATCCTGTCTTGGGAATGGAGAATTGTCCAAAATTTGGTGAGAGCCTCTACTGGCATGAAGGTGGCATCTCTGGACTCTGGTGGACACAAAGGTGGATCCCAGGAGAGACTCCCAAACCCCTGAAGAGAGCCGCCCCCTCTGTGCCTTAGTGCTTCCATGGTCTCAGGACACGCAGGCTCCTGCCCCAGGGTTCTGGCCCCTGGAGCCCCGCCTGCCCCCTTCCCCTGCTGCTCCTCCCGCCTTCACGCTTCCCTTGGTCTGCTGAAGCCTCACCAGTGGGGGCAAGGAGCTCAGGCCAGTGCTGGGACACAGGTTCCCAGGCAAGGTCGTCCCTCATCGTTCTCTGCTGTTACCTCTGTGACCCCTGTGGCTCAACCAAGAAGGAGAATCCTGTCTGCTTCCCTCTCACAGCTTTAGCATAAAGCCAGTCCCTCATGGGGCCTGAGGGCATTTTATGCAAACCTCTCCCAGGTGAGGAAGAACTATCACATCTCCACCCACTGATAGGCTTTCCTCATCTTTGAGGCAGGGGTAACCACAGCTCAGCCTCAGGCTTGCTGCAGGTGAGTCACTGCAGGGTGCTGCAGGTGGAGTGATGGCTGAGCCCAGCCCAGCGTGCTCCCTGCTCCGCTCTCTTACACGTTAGTCACCTGGCCCAGCAAATAGTTCTGTGAGCTCCGCCAGCCATGCACCAGCCAGACACCGAGGCTCTTGCTTTTTCAACACCCTTCTGTGCCTGTACGGGAGCAAAGGGCTTTGTATGGATTGACCAGCTGGGTCTGCTCATGTCCATGCTTAGGACATACAAATAAAAAGTTCCCTCTGGAATATCCTATCGCCGGTTATAATAGGCTATTTTTTTTTTCTGTGTGTGTGCAAATACTCTATACCTTTCTCTTCCACCTTGGGGAGAAGAGAGGTTATTTTACATTTTATATTGATACCCACTTTGTGCCATTTAGGTCTTCTGACACTTGGAACATTTCATTTTGAAAATTACGGATGAATGGTCTTTCTACTATGTCTTCAAATCACTTTCTTTTGGGAGAACAATACAGTGGGAGTTTGTGCTTCCCCCTGGCTCCTGGATATTTGTCAACTCTTGTCCTGGGTCTTAAAGACTCAAGGGAAACTGGATCCTCACTGGCTGGGCCAGCTTCCTCTCCCCGTTGGGTCATATTTTATTCCCAGGCTCCCTGTAGTTGCTGAGCCATGTGACCAACTTCTAAACAATGGCAGGTGAGCAGCTGGGGAGCCCTGCCCTCCCAGCCCCACCCTCCCATCCCCACCTGTGCCAGCCTCTCATAACCAACCTGTACCTCTGCAGAGGTTTCTCCTGCTGGATGCCCACCCAGCTGCACCCAAGCTCAAAGCTGCAGGTGGAAGGGCCCTGGATCATGCCCCGCAGGAGAACTGCTCACTAGTCACAGCATTGGCTCTGGAATTCATAGTGATCCTCTTTGAACCATTGTATGTTGGGGGCTTGCTCATTAATAGCAGATAGTTTTACCCTTATTATTCTAAAGACCAAAAGCAGAGCAAATGGAAACAAGCTTTGGTCCCTAAACCAGGAAGAACCTTTGTGTCCAGTTGCTGATGCAGCCTTCGGCCAGTTCACCTACCTCTTCCTGACATTTTCTCCCATCAGTTCCAAGAAACTAGCTGTGAAACAGACGACTTCGTATCTCTAAGGGATGTTCTGACCACGGCCAACGTTCTAACAACTCCCCCTCTCTGAGGCCTTGGATAGCCAGGTGCTGTGGGACATGAGCTGGACTCTGTCTGGAGGGGACTCCTCCATTTGTTTAGATCAGCAGGCCCAGCTCTGGGCTGGGATTAGGTAGGCATTTATACAATACTGTGCTCATCAAAACCCGGCAGACATCTACCTTGTGCAGGAATTTCTAATAAATGCTTTGAGAATGTATTTTTGGTTTGTTGTTTGTTGTTAAAGAGGAGGAAGATTTCTCCTCCTCGGCTTTCCAGGGATTCCCTGGGACCTGCTCAGTTGATTTTATTTCCATTTAAAACAGTAGGGCTGTGAATATATTGAAGAATATGCAAGTCAATATAAACGCAGGTTTGGGCGATCATAGTCACCCAGGACCTGCTGTGTAACTGGAGATTCATCCCTGCTTATCTCTGTGCCCAGAGCAGGGGGCACCTCTGACCCCAGCCACCTCTTCTCCATAGTGAGCCTCCTCTGGAAATCCAGCCCCCTCTGCCATGACATTGCTCTGGCCTTGCTTCATCTATTTCCATTTCTGATTTGCACAGTGGGGAGAAGTGCAATTTATCATCTCTTGGGCCAATGCATCCATTTGGGGAAATCTATTTTTGTACATGCAGAGCAGTATCTTCAGCCTGGCTGATTCCTGAGGAAAATCAAATAACAACAGCCAGAGTCCTCAGAGAGCCCCTCACTCCCCCGTGAGTCCCACCAGCTTGCGCACCCTCTCTCCACATCGATAAACAACAGACCCTCCGGGCAACTTCCCTGCAAGCCCAGGATTTGAACCGGTGCTATAGGTACAGAGTAAAGTATCTCCAGGTGATTGCGTGTGTGTTCGGGACTGAAGCTCTGGGGTCCTCTGGCAAGCAGGAACTCAGCTCTATTCTCATTGTCAAGGAAGAGCAAGTGCAGAGAGGTCGCTCTAGTTTCTGTGGCTATTGTTCTAGGTTCCAGGTTCAGGAGGGCCTGACCATACTGGGCAGGGAGACAGAAAGCTAAGGTGTCCACAAAGCACTGGGCACAGCTCAGAGCCCTAATCAAAGCCTGTAGCAACATGATGATAAAGTGGTGCTATTCCTGTTGGATAAATGAAGATGTCCCCGGTGAGAGCAGCACTGGCCACTAAACTAGGACTTTGGCTACCCTTTTGCGTTTGGCCATCTCCAAGGCAGGTGGGTGGTGGGGAAGACACAGAGTGGGGCAAGGGCAGCTCTGGATAGCCCTTGGGGGCTACGCTCCCCAAGTGCTTTGGTTGAGGGGCAGCACATCGGCTGTCTCTGATTGGTCCTTGGCAGGCAGTGGAGTGCCAATGGAGATGTTCAGAGCTGCTGTCCAAGTCCTGACCACCCTCAGCTGCTGGCTGCAGAGTTCCCTGTTGGATTGGTTATCAGGGACGTGGTGGGTCCACATTGTAATGTCACACCTGTTCTGAGGTCCACTTATCCATTGAGGTTTTCACCTGTTATCTTTGTACTCCAGAAAGTGACATTGACATGTAGAGAGATAAGGAACCATTTCCTGTCTGTACAGGCTGTCATACCAGGCCAGAGTCTGCGCTCCTCAGGATTGCCTACCCCATCTCGGGAGAACCTGCTCGTCCTGATTGACACTTGACCGGACGCTCATCCTGATCTATGATTTGCTAAAGAATAATCACAACGTGTGCACATATTGGAGAGGGAGAGGGTGGTGTTGCTTGCCATAATGAGGAGCTAACTGCAGCCACTCGAGGATCACTTGTTTTGAAGAGGAGCATGCATTGGTGCTGATTTTGTTTGTCACTGGCTCAGACCAGTCTGATGACAGAGCCATCCCACCAGGGACCCAGCGGCACCCTGGTCCTGTGTCTCCAGGCTCTAAGTGCATGGAGGCATGTGTCAGGGAATCAGGCTCCTTCTGCACCAAGCTCCGATTTACATACCTAGAAATTCAGCCGTGCACACACTTAAGCATTGGAAATCTCACAAAAGCACCCTTCGGACTTTGTCAGGCATGGCTGCATTTTTTAAAGCGGTGCCTTCTGCAAAGGCTCAGGAGTCTTATTTGAGCAGCGTGTGTTTTTAAGTTTGTTGACATCAAAGCGGTTTAGAGACAGTTGTTCATACGCCTGGCTTTCCTCACTATTTGCTTTTCCAACCACACCTCCCACTGCGCAGGTGAACCCCCAGACCCTCCAAAACACTCACTCAGCATCCACCCTGTCTGGCAAGGCCCTCTCAGCCCACAGCCTGTGTCCTTTGTGTCCTTTGGTGGCCAGTGTGGGTCCCTGGAGAGGCCCTGGATCTGCAGTGACTATGGGGCCACCTCTTAGTGCACCTGTGACTTCCACCCTCTGGAAGCTTCCTCTGCTATTGTGAGGAGATTGTCTTGGCCTTGAACTGCTGTCCCCTTGGCCCCCAAGCCTCCAAAGAGAGGGCTTGAGACTCCTGCGAGGAGCAAACAGAGTTTTCCCGCATGTGCCAACATCTCCAGCAACACACCGGGAAGCACCTGGCCCACCCTGCTGTGGAAACCCTGGTGGCCCACGCACGTCCTAAGGAAAACAGTGTGGCCTGGTGCATACCTTGGAGGTCCCAAAGGTCCATGCAGCAGGTGTGGTCCTTAGCGTGGGAGGTGCTGACCCTCTGAGAAGAGGGTCCGGGAGGCAGGGATGTGCCGGGAAGGGGGAGCGTACCCCCAGCCCCTCCTCTCTCCCTCACTTCCTGGCCTGGAGGTCAGCTGCTTTGCTTGGCCACACGCTCTCGAGGGTGACCTGCCCCTCAATGCAGTCCCAAAGCAGCAGGCTAGCAGGCCAGGGACAGCGACCTCCAATACTGCAAGCCAAGATGGATCTTTCCCAGGCTGATGACCTTAGGGCATGTGTCCAAGGGTCAGAAACCTGGTAACACAGGCCCCTTGCAGGAGGCAGCCCCGGGACT
This sequence comes from Marmota flaviventris, assembly GCF_047511675.1. Taxonomy (NCBI): domain Eukaryota; kingdom Metazoa; phylum Chordata; class Mammalia; order Rodentia; family Sciuridae; genus Marmota; species Marmota flaviventris. The sequence continues at coordinate 128,072,451 of NC_092498.1, forward strand.
GGGTTTAGGAGCAAGCTCATGGGGTCACCCAGAGCTGACGGCCTCTGTTTGGAGAAGGGAGGGCAGGGAAAGAGAGAGCTAAGGTGTCCGTCCGTGTCCTGTGCAGGGGGAGGATTAATAATAAGCCAAACCTACAGCACCAAGAGAGAAACAAGAAGCACACATGGCCTGATGTCCTGGGGATGACGGTGGTTTTATTTCTCTTTCTTTTGTTTTTAGTGTTTCCTAAGGTTTACCAATAAACAGGAATTATTTGTCTAGTTAAACAGAAAAAAAAAGGAAAGAAAAATAAAATCCCACTTGCATCATGATCAGCGTCTCCCTAGTTCTCTCTGTCAGCCCTCCTGGATGGTTTTTCATCTTCATGAAGGTTGCCTCATGGTCACAAAGGAGCTGAAGAGGTTCCAAGCATCACATCTCAACATGGGAGTCACACCCAGAAAAGAAATGGTGGGGAGTGGGGACTGCTGGCTTCCTTGTTGTCTGAAGCTCTTCTCTAGAATCTCCCTGGCAGCCTTTTGGGTTGGGTGTGTTCCCTCAGATCTGGGCACCACCCAGCTACAGAGGAAGCCAGGACACTGATCCAGTGAAGCTCCCTGGAGGCTGAGATCTTCTATCAGATGGCACAAATGGCCACCAGACATGGGCTAAGAAGGACAGTGTGAGGAAAGGGTGGACTCTGCTGGGGGTGGACCACAGGGGGAGGTGGGAAGGTCAGGTCCAGAGGAGGACCCCAGTGCCTGCCCTCTTCTGCTGTGTTCCTGGGGCCCTGAGCTCAGGAGGACGGGGCTTGCAGAGGAGACTCCTCACCTGGTGGGTCCCCACCTGCCTGGGTTGGCTGACGCCAGCTAACTGCATGTCACCTAAGCTTTCCCAGACTGTGTCCTGCACCACAGAGACCCTTTCCAGGAAGGTGCGCATTCCTCACTGGGAGGGTAGACTCAAAAGCTATAATGGTGACATGATGGTTCCCCGGTGCCTGAAGGCAAGGAGGATCCCTCCTTGGGTCCAGAGAGCCAGGGTGGGTGACCCTCTGTGCATCGGGGACTCATGCCAATCCTCTTCAAAGCCACATGCGTCTCTTGCCAGCTTGGTGTCCAGGGGCGTCTCCCTCCATGCCTGGACACCCTCCCTCTCTGTGGGGTGAGCCCACCCTCTGGCAGGTGTCTCTGAGCGCTGGCCCTGCTGCCTAGCCCCCAGGTGACTTCCTGCTGGGGGCAAAGGTAGGAGAAATTTTCTTTTCCCTTGGGATCGAGACAGGGAACCCAAAGGCAGCAATTTGCCTGGAGAAACAACAGGGTGAGTTTCCTCCCTGATGTCCCAACATCTCTGCTGCGTCTATGTCTGACTTAATACCTGTCCAGCTCTCAGCTTGCGTCCTCCGTCTGCTCCTGGATGGACAGGGGGGCCTCAGGTTTGACAACTTCCTCACCAAGGGTCCGTCCACAGCTGCTGAGTGGACGGTGGCCTTGCAGTGCCTCCCTCTCTTCTGAGATCCTCTGTCTGTCAGCAGCATCCGGGGGTGTCAGGAGCGTGTGGCACTGAGATTGGTCAGGGGCCTCTGCAACCAACGCTGCTCCTTCAGTGCTTGGAGCGGAGGTGGTAGGTTTCCTGGGTGCTCAGCGGGCCAGTTCACCTGTGCTTTCTCACTTCAGTTGCACGCCTTCCGAACAACATTTAACACCTGCTTCTCTTGTGTCTTCCTTGTCCCTGCTGCCCCAGATGTGCTCCTAGGTCAGAAAGACCCCCATGAACGTGCTAGACTTGTGAAATGGCTTCAGGTTTCCTGTCACATCAGGAAGGAGCTTGAGGAGATGATTAAGCTTCAGGAGTGCAAAATTTAAAAAAATAAAATATCTTACATCTCAATGGCCAGAAGAAGCAAAGAAACTCACAACAGCCCCAGTAAAGGGACCCGTTCCCCTTCCCTCATGGTGATTATGGCTGATGCCTTGCGAGGGGCTCTGTTGTCCTCAGTCCTGGACAGAATACAGGGCCCCTCCAGCCCATGGTGGGCATGTCATGAAAGCAAGAAATATACCCACTGCACACACTCCCGAGACTTTGGGTTTGCTTGTTGATGCAGCAAAACACAGTCCTCCCTGACTGTCACACACACATGCACACACAGGTCTTAGCAAAGTGGCATCACAGACATTGAGTCCTCTGAGCCAGCTGTGTTCCCTATGAAATGGCTCACAGGTCTTCTATTGGTTTCTTGATTTGCTCACAAATTAATTTACACAGCACTGTAGGAGAAGATTGGTGCAGGGGACAGCAAAGGAGCAGCCTCAAGGAAAGCACTAGCCACTCCCATTTCCCTCCAAAGTCAGGGGGACCTGTGTCCACTCAGGCTCTTGGCATCTAGGGTGCAAATGGCCAAGACAAACAGAGGTTGCCAGAATTGTTGCCTTTTTTTATTCTTAAGGAAAAGAAAGTATAAAAATAAAGCCACGAGTCACTAAAGGTTCCTTTGGGTCTTTTTGTAGGAAGCAGCTCCCCAGGTTCAAGTTTAGTTCAGCCAAGAGATAAGGCCACAGACAGGGAGAGGATCCCTGACCTTCCTGGTCTGTGCTTTGAAAGGGGCGGCTCCTACAGGTGCGCAAGCTCAGTCTGTGATTGAGGAAATTGGTCAAAGTGGTGACCCATTGAGTGTTTTTCAATGATGTCGCTGATTTGTGCAGTTTCAGGGACATCTTTGGGGCCTGGAAGCCCCAGGAGACGGGCATGGGTGCCTCCAGGAACTTCAGTGCTGCACAGGAGTGAGGGGCTGACCCCACAGAGCCGGCAAACCTCGCACAAAGCTCTGCTCCCCACCCAGAGAGGAGGCCTGGTTTTCTGTTTTAAGTTTTCTTTAGATTTTTATCTGTTTTACCTAAGAAAAGAATCTACTCGGCTGAAGGTTGTATGAGGAAATTCAGCTGGGTGTTGCCTGGGTGTCATGGAGCAGGTGGAGGGTGAGGGTGGACAAGGATCTTGGTTGGCCAAGTTTCAAGGAAAAAATAAGAATCAGTGGTAGAGAGCTGGGGGAGTGGTGCACACCTGTCATCCCAGTGACTTAGGAGGCTGAGGCCAGAGGACCGCGAGTTCAAAGCCAGCCTCAGCAATGTTGTGAGGCCCTAAGCAATTTGGCGACACACTGTCTCAATATAAAAAGTAAAAAGGACTGAGGATGTGGCTCAGTGGTTGAGCACCTTTGGGTTCAATCCCTGGTACCAGGAAAAAAATAAATCAAAACCTTGAGGTTATCAGGTCTGTCTTGAAGGCTGGCCATAGCTGGCCCAAGCTCAACATCCCACTTCACTTATTTAACATGTTACCAAAGAGGCCCCGTGGACACACAGGTTGTCACATGCTACTCTGTCCCCACACTACACAACAGTCATTATTGGTTATATATATATATATATATATATTTATCTTTTGGGGTCTGTGTGGTCTTCTGACCTCCAGAAGCATATGGTTGAAGGTATTTAGTGTCCTTCAACATGAAAGTTGCATTAAAACAATTTCAGGTTCCCAGGAGGTTTCAGAGACGGGCACAGGGAGGTCCCACGTTGCCTTCTCAGGTCCCCTATCTCAAGGGCTATGTCTTCTCTAACCTGACTGCCCGCCGTAGCCAGGAAGCTGCTCTGGTCCCGGGGCAAGGTCCACTCCCCTGCAGAGCACGGGCAGTCCCGCGCCAGCAGCGCTGTCAGGGTGCAGACTCGCTGGTCAGCACAGAATGCTTTGCTCCTCGATGGCCACACCGCATCCTGCTCCCCACCATGGATGATCCCACAGCCCCAGGTCTGTCCTGGCTCTATAAAGGATGTGTCAGGAATCACCTGGTGTGTGACCCAGGTATTCTTCCACTCCATGTGGTGCCCTGAGTCCATGCCAGTGGCCTGCCAAGGATCCAGAAACAGAGAAAGAAAGGATGAAGGGAGGGAGGGAGGGAGGAAGAAAGGGAGAGAGGAGGGGAGGGAGGGAGGGAGGCAGGTGGGACCCAAGAGGCACACCTGAGAATTCCCAGCAGAGATGGCCGGACTCTAGTGGGCCCCACACTTAAGGCTCAGGACTCGAGTTTCAAGCCCCTGTGTCCTCCCCAGGGTCTTCTAGGCCAAGAGCTCACTGGGTCAATGGGCGGATGGGAGCTCGGCATGGGCTTCGGGTCTCTCACGGGGAAGAGGAGGCCATGATAGGCTCGTGGAGAACCTGCCAAGGGAAGGAGAGACCCCCTGACTCCTGCGGAGAGCGACCGCCCTGTCCTGCTGGCAGCACGTGTGGGCCTGGCCACCCCACGCAGGCTGGTGGACAGCTGCAGTCAGAAATAGACCCTGCTTGCTGGCGCTCCTGTCCACGAAGACCCCTTTCCAGCATGAATCTGCCTCGCTCCAGCTCAACACGTGGAGTCCAAGAGAGAAGAGACCTGGTAAAAATAGCCTCTGTGCACTGCTCTCCTCTCCCTCACCCCTGCCGCCCGCTGGGCTTTCTATTCCTGGACTCCCTGTCCCTGTGCTCCCTCTGGAGCAGACCTATCCTGCTGGTAGGTGGTGACTTTGTCCAAGGGGGAAAAGAACAGCACAGTGATAAGGACTTGCAGGAAAGAGTAACCCGGGTAAGGGAGCCCTTCCTGATGTGCTGCCTTGAGAGACGGTTATTGATGCCCACTCAGGAGTGTCGTAGATGTAGATCAGGAAAGGCGATTGGCAGGGGAGGAAGATCAGAGGGTACAAGTGTCCCCAAGGGAAGATCAAACTTGGGAGTACTTTGCTCTCCGTCAGTGGCGGAGGGTGCTGGAGCAGAGAGGAGTGAGGGCAGATGGAGCAGATCTGTGTGCCCACACGGAGGCCGAGAATGGGGGCTGCATTTGGGGCTAGAGTTGATCAGTTGGAAGCCTCCATATGGACTCTGGCCCTGAAGGAGACTGATCCCTCGGCTGTTTTATTTGTCTTGGAATATTCTGGGTGTTGGGGGACGGGGAAGAGTACACCATTTCCAATAGGTAAAATCAAGAGACCAGACACTGGTTTCTTTTGAGAGCAGCCACTGGCCGGAGCTGGGCAGCAGCCACTGTCCCCTACGTGGCCCCCATCTTGGTGTCCTGAGGCCTTCCATCTGGCTGCACTCCCATGTGCTACCTGCCTGGCTTCCCATGGCACCTGGGTGTGGCCCCACGTGTAGCAGAGAGGCAGCTGCCTACCCAGTGGTGAAGTCCCAGGGATGGCAAGCCCCAGGGTGAGTGGGGGTCACACCACAGGGGCCAACCTGGGGCCAGAGGACCCGAGTCACCCACCAGCTGGCTCGTCTCCCTTGTTACCTGTGGGGCTGTGGGGCGGTTGCCTCAGGGGCCCTTGGATTTCGCTGTAGTTTAACTCAGGGCCCAGGGAGAGTGGGGAGCTCTGTGTGGCTCTTAGGGCATGCCACTTCCACTGTGGGGACAAATATAAATTTGTTGATTTCAAGTGTCTCTAGGTAGGTGTCAGGCTGGCACGAGGACACATCTCCTGTGAGTCAGGGAACAGCAGCAAGTCGGACCCCAGGTCCCAGCTGGCGGCTCCGGAGGCATCTCTGCAGCTAGCCCCTGACCTGGTATTGGAGGCACATCTGGGCCCAGGACCTGCAGGTTTCCAGAGACCATGGGACAAGGTTTACCTCGCATCCCAGGGCCACTGAGGAGGTACGTGGCCTGCTGGAGTATGTGACCCCGATACCTATTTATTGGCTGCTTTTCTTTCTCACCAGATGTCTCCATATCTGTGGATTCCCATTTTAATGCAATGTCTAAGCAGTTTTGAGGTCGATGGTTCCTGTTACTGGATAAATATCTGGTCCTGATTCTTTATAAGCTAAGCATGTATTCTGAGCAGGGTGTTTCTTTGCTACATTCTGTAGTCCCTGCAGCAGTGGACATAATCCGGTGCATCCTCAGAGCTGGCCTGGCATATACTAAGTGCTCAATAAAAATCCAGTATATTGTGCCATTAGTAGTAAGTCACTCACTATTTCAATCTACGAGTATTTGTTGCACACTATCCTGCTGTCGGGGCACATAGGGAAGAACAAGATTTATTCAGGCTAACTCCAATTTTCTCACCCACAGGGGCATGGACAGATATAGGGCTTAGGGAAAGATAAGGTGAACTCCTGCTCCAGTGTTCTCCTGGGCTCAAGCACATGGCATCCCTGTCATCTTTTTAATTGATGAGTTACAAGACAGTTACTGGATTCTCATTTCTTCTGCCTGTGATTGGAGGGGAAGCCATCGCAGGGCTGATTCTCCTTGGAGAACCACAATTGAGGCTTCCCCACATGGCCACCAGGTGGCGATGGGTGCCTACATGGTGGAGCCTCACCAACCCGCACTCCTGGGGGTGCTGCTCCTCTACCTGGGAGGGATGTCATCACGACTGGGAGATGTCACCCATTCTGTCACAAGTGGTGGGACTATCCTACTGAGCTTTTCCATGCCACAGGTGTTTTAGGTACGTAGCCCCCATTTCGCCTTCCCAACAACCCTGAGAAGCAGTGTCAAGTGCCGCAGTCCGGCTGCAGCAAAATAACCAGGGGGTGACTAACAACTTGTGTACATTGATACAGCAGGAGTGGGAGCCATTTACTGTAGGACAACAGAGGTATTTATATATTCCACACAGCTTATCTTAATTAACATAAACTAGATACAGCAGTCAACCAATAAGGAATCTCCACACTTAATGGATCGCTGGCGTTACTTCACAAACCTCTCCCTCTGGCAAAATGCCAGGCGCCATCCTGACTTGTTTACAGACTCTAACATTTCCCCCTTTTGTTTAATTTAAATAATGACCATAGTGGTTTTTACACAAACATCATAAATAATCTGCTACAAGCAGAAGGGGAGGATACAAAATGTCACAATACCAAGCCACTTGATGGCTCCATGCAAGAAGCCCTTGGAAAAATTATACCAGCAATGACACCGTTAGCAAAGATACTGAGTCACAATTTGTTGTAGATTACAGTTTGTTGTCTCAGTCTAGGTAAAGCAGTGTCTCAATAGATTAACTCCGAGTCCAGGTAAATCACAGTCCAGGTAAGTTCACAGTCCAGGTAAGTTCTGCAGGCAGCTAGCTTGATCCAAAGTCTCGTCCGGTTTTCAGCAACACTGGAAATTCTTCCACCCTCGTCCTCATAGGCACTGGGATGAAAGGCAGGAACTCTGATGGGTAAAGAAAATCCTGTAGTATTCCAGCAGGCACTAAGAAAACAACCTTCTGAACAATTTAGTACATTATCTCAAGGTTTTTTACATTTGAAATAAGCCTTAATAGTGCTCATTACTCATTAGCTTTCAGGTGTGGGAGAACCATTGTAGTTACTGGCCTTGGAAGCGATCAAACTTCAGGGACGAGGGCCATCTTCCGCCTGCAGCCTCCCGGGCAGCCCCAGATGGCCCCGGGGAGTGTTCTGGACTCAAACTGCCACTGGACACAGGGAGCAAGAGCCTGCTAGACTTTGCCTCCGGGTCAGGTTTGGATTTGGGCTCTCACATTGGCATCCCGCTCCCAGGGCAGGGGGCGGGGAAGAGCCAGTTGCTGCTGCTTGGAAAGCTTTGCTGCACCATGACTGGCTTGTGCACGTGGCAGTTGCTGTGTGGATTCACGCACCCTCAGGTAATGAAAAGTATTCAGTAATAGCCTTTTGCTGCAACTTTTTTCCTGATAATCCTTCTTTTTTTGAACTTTCTTTTTCTTTCTGACTAGAGTTCCTGGGCTTCCATCAACACATGCCCTAATTGCTCTTGGTTTCACTGGGGTGCCTTCTTCCCTTAGTAATTTACTTCTCACCCCTTCCATATTTTCATCACAAAGACAATACAACATTTCAAGACAAAACAAGACACAAACATACTGTATCAATCTTCTACATTTTCTCAAAATGCCCATTTTTCCTCTCCCCCTATCTGCCTAGGGATGAGCAGATTTGCTCCAGTCCTATCTATGGACGGGCAGCTTTTTTTCGTCACTTACCCCCGAGTGTCCCGGGGCTCCCCGTATGGGCCACCATCTGCTGCAGTCCGGCTGCACCAGAATAACTGGGGGGTGACAAACAACTTGTGTACATTGATACAGCAGGAGTGGGAGCCATTTACTGTAGGACAACAGAGGTATTTATATATTCCACACAGCTTATCTTAATTAACATAAACTAGATACAGCAGTCAACCAATAAGGAATCTCCACACTTAATGGCTTGCTGGCGTTACTTCACAAACCACTCCCTCTGGCAAAATGCCAGGCACCATCCTGACTTGTTTACAGACTCTAACAGTCAAGGTCTCGTTTTGCAAGCAAGGAACAGACAGTGCCAACAGGTGGGTGGAGTCACCCGAGGCCAGTGAGCTTTCTCTGCTGGAGCCACCAGACTCGGTTCTTCATTTCATTCCATCTAGAGTTTCCAGAGTGTTCCAAACTTAAAAAAAAAAAAAAAAATGCTAATCGGCTTAATTATTGAGTAGCCCAACTTGACATCCCTAAGCTCTAGGTTTCAAATTGTATGGAGGAAGATTTCTGCAGCCAGGGAACACCTGGCAGCCTTTAGTGTCTTCAGGGGTTAAAATGTGCTCTTGAAAAGATGGTGCAGCCTCTTCATGGCACGGGCACCTGTGGCCTCCCTTGGGAATAGGTTCTGTGCTGACGGACAGCATGAAGGTGGGTGTCCCTCAGTTCAGACCTTAATGCTTCAGTGGCCCACATGATGACATCTGGATGTGGCCTCTGCGAGGTTCTTAGGCCACGAGGGTGCAGCCCTCGTGAGGGGATCGTGCCCTGGACGAAGGTGCCAAATGGGGAGCTCTCTCCAGCCAGCACCTGGCTCTTGGCCTCCGGCCTCGGGAACTGTGAAGAATGACTGTCCACTGTCTGGGCCCGCAGCTGTCCTCATCACGGCAGCCTGAACTAAGAGCTGGTACCAAGTTAAGATGAAGCTATCAGGGTGGGGCCACCCAAGATGACCACTTGGTGGCCTTCAAGGGGCAGTTTAGCCAAGACAGATGAACAATGGACGAGCACCCTGTGAAGACCGGTGTTACATAGCTGCTCACTGGAGCTGCCTGAGCTGGAGAGGGGCCCCCAGTCCTCTCTCCACCCTTGGAGGACAGCCACCCACCTTCCCCTGGGCTGGCACTTTCGGCCTCCAAACAACCCGAGGACACATTTCTGTTTTCTAAGCCAGCCTGGGGTGCGTGTCCCCAGCAGCCCCCGCAGCCTAACACCGCACCTCCTCTGCAGGGTTGGTCTGTTTCTATGGCTTCAGTGAGAGAAAAGCCTCTCTCCCTCCACCTTCCCCTCCCCAGCCCAGGGGCCTGTGGTCCACACCCACTGAGCCAGCATTGCTTCCCACGCAGCTGGAACCCAGGGAAGCGGTGCCCTTGGAGCCCGGGTCCCACCGCCCACTCTGCTCTCCAAGATGAGGTCCCGAGCCTCAGGGAAGAGGTTCCAGATGTATCTGAGCTGAGAGCGGAGACATGCTGGGAGCCAGGCTTCCTGGGCAGGAGGAGGGCAAGGCTGCTGGGGAGAGGGCTTCTTCTCCTGACCTGTGTCCATGGATGAATATCGAGGCCTGCAGACACTAGAATGTGACATCCACACTGTGGACGTCCTAGTCATGACTCAGCTTTCCAGAACCTTCTGCGACCTAATTATATTAGCTTCCCACAGCTGCCGTGACCAGTGGCCATGGCCAGGCTGGTTGTCAGTCACCTGGGGCTGTTATGACAAAGCGCCACAAGCCCCAGGGCTTAAACAACAGAAAGGCCTGGCGTCCAAGATCAGAGAGCCCCCAAGGGGGGTTCAGGGCCCCTGCTGACTTCCAGTGGCACCCTCCCACTGTGTGTATCCTTGCTTGGGTGAGAGATGGAGAGAGGTCCTGCTCCTCCTGTAAGGCCCCAATCCTGGGCCTCCTGCACCCTCAGTCACCTCCAGGAGGCCCCATCTCCCACACAGCCACTCTGGGGGCAGGATGTGACTTAAATTTTTGGGAGGGACATAATTCCATCCAGCAGTGGCTTAAAACAAACACCAGCTGTGGAGCTGGGAATCCAAGGGTCAGCAGGGCCTCCCTCTGAAGCCCCCGGGGAAACGCTCCCTGGCCTCTTCCTCCCCTGCCTTCCTGGGCCCATGGCTGTGGCACCCAGTGCCACCTTCGTCTTCACTTGCCTCTTCCCTGTGGTTGGGGTCTCTATGTGTCTCTCTTCTTATGAGGCCACCAGTCACAGTGGATTAGGGGTCACCCCCTCCCAGAATGACCTCGTGTCAACCACCAGCAACAAGGGCATCCTGATCTCCAACCAGGGTCCCTTCTGAGGTTCTGGGTGTCCCAGGGAGTGTGGGGGGCAGAGCCGAGCAGCCACCCCAAGGGAGGTGACCGCAGAGTTTCCAGCACCATCCCCTTGACACAGAGTGCTAAATGAGCTTTTATGAAACACCTCTGGAGTAATTTAATTTAAAGTAATTTAAATTCCCTGGCAATTGTCCATGACTTTATCTAAACTCCTTCTGAGTCTATTTCTAATTTTAATGGCACAGGCTTTAAAGACAATGGGTTTCATATAAATATTATACTCAGGAGGAAATCATCCTTGGGTTTTCTCCTTTGTTCCCTGTCAAAGGCACTCAATGTTCCCTTGACAGCTCATCCACAGAGCTTCCCCTGCTCCTTCCTGCCTTCCTCCTCCTCCCTCTTCTCTAAAGGCACTTTCCTCTTCACTTTGCTCCCTCAGACAAGGAACAGGGGCTCCCAGGGCCAGCTGAGGCCCCTGCTCCCCACCCTCCCTTGCCCACCCCTTGGAGTTCTGCAAACAAACACTCCTTGACTGTTTTGCCTCCTTGCAAGTAAAGCACAGAACGTGTTTTTCCTAGTTGTCAAATCTTATTTTAAATATCCAGGTAGCTAGAAAATAGATCTCGCTGGCTGTGAATAACTAATCACCTCTTAAAAGAGAGCACCTTCTGGTTTGCAAAATCAATCTCGAATTTGGAAAGCCTCTGCTTGGACTCATTTCCCCTCCCTCCCTCCCTCCCTCCCTCCCTTCCTTCCCTCCTTCTTTCCTTCTCTCCCTCCTCCCTTCCTCTCTCCCTCCATCCCTCCTTTCTTCCTCCCTTCCTCCCTTTCCTCCCTCCCTTCCCTCCCTCCCTCCCTTCCTCCCTCCTTCCCTCTCTTCCTCCCATCCTTCCTCCCTCCCTCCCTTCCTTCCCTCCTTCTTTCCTTCTCTCCCTCCTCCCTTCTTCTCTCCCTCCATCCCTCCTTTCTTCCTCCCTTCCTCCCTTTCCTCCCTCCCTTCCCTCCCTCCCTCCCTTCCTCCCTCCTTCCCTCTCTTCCTCCCATCCTTCCTCCCTCCCTCCCTCCCTCCCTACCTTCCTCCCTCCCTCACTCCATTCATCCCTCCCTCCCTTCCTTCCTCCCTCCCTCCCTTCCTCCCTCCTTTCTTTTCTGCCTCCCACCCTTCCTTCCTCCCTCCCTCCCAAAGATTGCCCAAAGACAGTAGAAAACCTGTAGAGAAAAGTAAATGGAGGGGGAAATGTCAAGAAAACCCAACACATATATGGTGGGCTGGGAGTGGAACGGGGGTCACCTGGTTGAGGAGGCCCTGGCTGTGTGGTGTGAGTCCTGCAGCTTAGGTTTTAAAAGTTAAATACGAAAAGTGAACGTGTTTCACCTCCAAAAATGCCCCCAGATTAGCAGCTGCCCCTCTGCCAGACACCTAGGAAACACATCCTAGTGCCTGTGTGCTGGTCCTAATAATCAGTTCCAGGAGCCTAGAGGGTCCTGGGGGGTGACTGATTCTAAGTCTTGGGATAAAGCTGCCCCCAAATTTAGTGGTGCAAACAACCATTTTACTGGACCCATGGTTTGTACAGGTCAGTAGTTCAGCAGGCAAAGGCCCCAGGAGGGACTTTGCTGGTGAGAGTCAATAGCAGGGGACTGGAATTGAAGGTACAGAATCACTCCCAGGTCAGGTGATTGACATTAACCTCCTGCTGGGACCTCAGCTAGGCCTACCCTTGTAGCTTGGACTTCCTCACAATTTGGCTGTCTCAGACAAACTGGTCCTTCTACTGGGCAGCTCAGGGCACCAGTGACTGCTCCAGTGACAATCTCGACTGACAATGATGGTATTTTTCAAAACAGTGAGTGTTTGTATATGGATATTTTATTTATTCTATCAATATATACTTTATGGAAAGTACTCTGGATGTCTGATGAGATGAGTCCATTCACTGGATTGAGGCTCTGCAGTAAGCCTGGGCTTGTGGAGGAGCAGGGGACTCTGTCTGGGATGCTTCTGGATTCAGCACTCAAAGTCCTCTTTCCTGAATTGTTTGCTTCCCCTGGTTCCTGGAAAATTGGGATGGTTGCTCACCATAGGGATGAATAAGATCTTTTTTTTTTAAGACACTGGGGTACTCTAGCACTCAGTAACATCCCCCCCAAGTTCCACACCCCCTTTATTTTGAAAGAGGGACTTGCTAAATTGGCCTGGCCTCAAACCTAGGATCCTCCTGCCTCAGCCTCTGGAGTCTCTGGGATTGCAGGTCTACACCACCGTGCCCATCAATATAATTATTTTATTTATAATTATATTATATTTTATTTATAATTATATTATTTAATATCTAGTAGGATTAAAAAAACAACCAGCCATAATAAATTTAAAAAATTAACTTTCAGTGTTTTAGGACATTAGTGGACACTCCACATGATTATTTAGGGGCCTAAGCAAGTACAACTCTCTGTACCCTGTGGAAGTACGTCTTCTCAAATCCACGTTTGAGCATAAAGAGGAGTAAATACAGTTGAACTAAAGCCACAGTGAGGAGGGATCAGAAATGTCGGGAGAGCAAAGACAGATTGGCATAACTGAAGGCCGGTTTTGAGCAGGGAGCTATGGCCAGTCCACCAGCTGAAATGTGTGTCCTTGACTTTCAACAAGAAGGCCCGGGTGATGGCCACAAGAAGACCTCAGGTCTTGGAGGCCTTGGGAGAGGCCTACAAGCAGGTGCCTCTGGGATTGACTGAGATGCTTGGGGAGCAAGCTGGAGAGAAGAGGGCAGAGGAGTCCACACATCCCGGCACTAGCTGAAGGGGGGAATGTAGGAGGTCCAGAGTGGGGCGGTGCAAGGGGTCAGGGTGAAGCAGGGTGCCACAAGTTGGAATATCAGAGATGAGACTCAGGCCCAAGGCAGGAGGGTTCCAGGAGGACTCTCGGAGGATGCAGAGCTTGCTCCTGAAGGCTCTAGAACAGCCCTAAGGAGGCTGTCAGACTGGGGAGGTGAGCGCCATTGAGGTGCTGTGATTGGTCATTCAGCTGTCCAGCCCACTGAGGAGAGAAGCTCAATGATCAAGGTCTGATGGGTCCCAATTTGCTGGAGCGTAAGTTACATTTTCTTGAAAGACTATTTTTTTTTCCTTAATGAGTCTAGAATCCATAGAGTAATAAATAGAAACAGTTATAATAAAATAAATCAGGTCCGTTTCTTATTTGTGTGTGTGTGTGTGTGTGTGGTAAGCATAGTATTTATTGGACAATGTCATGTCTGTAAAGTATTTATAGTATTTAAGATAATCGACCCCATTAGGTTGTCAATAAGCCTTGTGATTTCAGCTAAACCAGGGTAGTGAGACATTCATTTTAGACTTACGATTTTAAGTTGAAAAGTTTAAGAGAATTTACTTAAGTGTCAACAAGATTGGAATGTTGAGGTTAACTTGCGAGTTCTGGTAAGTTTCGCTTGTGAGATTTACTAGGGTTCCTTAAACATTTGAGAACACTTTCCAAGTTAATTAGGAATATGCATTGCCTTAAAAGGACTGGGATATGTTAAATTTATGAACATATTCTGAAATATTTAAAGGAATATAATTCACTAACTTATTAAAACTTCCTCTGAAAATTGCATTAAAATAATAGATTTATGAATAGAGTATTACGATTTTTCAGTTGAACTTGAAGTCTTTGGTAAGAACACAGTTTGGGCAATGTTTATTTTAAAACGTTGGGATATTAAAAAGAACAAAAGAAAACAAGTCACCGCATGGAGTCCTTTCTGTTGGGAAGACACCCTAAGATGTCAGCCCTCTGGGAACTGAGAAATTGGGGCCAGCGCACTGTGTGGGTGGGACAGGTCGGGGAGGGAGAGCCCTGGGGACTGGCAGAGTGGAGGAGCTGCAGGGAGCTTCCTGGGTGTGTTCCTGGGTTTAAAGAGAGCAAGTCGCAAGGAGATCTGGGGTCAGGGGTGTTCAGATAATGTTATTAAAGTAACAAACTTTCATTTCTTTTGATAACTAAAATGCACTACCCCTTACCTGAGCCCTTTGATACCTGACTTTAGGACAGGATGAGAGCAAGGTGACAGCCACTTGCATGGGTCTCATTTGCGCTCATCACCCAGGGCTTTGGGGACAGCTTTCCTACTGCCAATGGCAAAAGACTCAGAACGTGAGCCCTTGGTTGCCCTCGGGATGGTCCAGCTCAATGGAGGCTGCTCAAGCCACAGGCACCTGTGACCTAGAGGTAGCTACCTTCTCCTGCGTGTCTGTCACCTGCGGGTGACGAATGCCCAGCAGGAGTGCCAACTGGAGGTGGTTCTCTTCCAGATGAGGTCACAGGCGAGATGGACTTTTCTGTTCTGAGACGGTTACTGCGTTTCGGACAGTGATTCTCGAGGAGAGGCCTAAAGCTGAAGGCAGGCCCCAGCTCCCTGTCGTCTTTGCAATTCGTTCCTGGACCTGGTCCCATGCTCACTGCAGCCCACTGTTAAGGGGTGCCAGGGTCTGATGAAGGGAGGTCTCGGGGAGTGTCTTCTATTTTGATGCTCTGACAGCTTTGACTTCCCTCCAGGGTGAGGTGCAGCCGACAGACAAAACCTCCCTCTGCCTCCAGGTGAGACAGGCTGCCTGTCTCTGGGGACCTTTGCCAGGAGGGGCCTCTGAAGACCTGGAACTGGGAAGGGGCCTCATGACTGCTGGCTAGAGAGGAGGCGCGGCCAGCTCAAGCTGTGGTCTTGGGTGTAGGGAAGCAACACCTTGGCAGTGTCCCTTCACATTCCTCTTGGCCACATGGCCAGGCCAGGGTTACCCAGCCTCCCTGGGGAGTAGGCGCTGACTAGGGTTCTGGCTAAAGACCATGAGAGTTGCGATGGGAGCTGGGCGGGTGCTCCTGTCCCTCTGCCTGTTCCATGGCGTGGGATGTGGTAAGGCACATACCATGGAGGGTGCATAACGAGGTGACAATGGGCCCCTGAACTGCCACCTGGAGCAGAACCTTCCCCATACCCCCTTTGGATTCTGCAGAACAAGAAATAAGTCACTTTTGTTGAAAAGCACTGGAATTGGGGGTCATTTGTTTCCTTTTTAGCAACCCAGCCTGACAGAGGAGAGAGAGGATGGTTTGGGTGACCCTGGGAGGCTACTGCTGGTTCCGACACAAGGCCTGCTCAGTCGCTGAGGAGGAGAGGTCCTCTAGACACAGGGTCACGGGGCAGGGCCTCCGCTAAGGCGGTTGCTTGCTTTAGAGGAAAAGAAACCCTGGATTAGTCCTGTTCCTTTTCCATCAGATTCTTGAAAGCAAGGCCCCAGACTCTCACAGAGGAGAACAGGGAAGGGGTCTGGAGCTTTGTGAGAGGGAGGAGTCTAGGAAAAAATAAACCAATAAACCAGGGTCAGGAGCAGTGGGAAGTGTGGCTAGAGAGAGAGAGGATCTCAGGAGAGGAGCCAGACACTGACTCCCAGGAAGGCTCTCTGCCCCACCAGGGGGAGGCCAAGGCTAGGGGCCCGGGTCTTGAAAGAAGAAAGCATTGTTGCACACCTGACCAGCAAGGAGGCCAGGAACTGGAGGCTCTGCCTCCTTGATGGATGGGTCTGAGGGACTTGGCAGAAAGGAAGGAGGAAGGAGCTGCCTGTTGCCTGGGTGTGAGGAGGGGGTTGAGGGGTCCCCTGGGCAGGGGCACTCGGCCATTACACCTTCATGGGCCACACCTCCTATGGGGTGGATCTCCACCTTCTGCATGAAGGATTTTGAGCTGTGATATCAAAATATCAAAAGGCCACTGACCAGACCAGATGAGCTGTCTTCCTCTGCACATGGCCACTCCTGAGAACCAGCTTCAAACCACCCTTGGCAGAGACCAGCTGCCCTGGGGAAGGCACGTCACACCCCAGTTAATTGGCTGGAAGCAATGGGCCCTGTGGGGATGGTCACAGGCTTTATGTGGCTCTTTCCTGAAGAGCAGAGAAACTCTGATTAAAATGTTCAAATCATTTTCTATCATTCTGCTTTCAGAGACCGTTCTTCATAAAAAGAGCAACTTCGTCAAAAAATGAGTTAATTTAGAGTGGATTGTTCACTGGGTGGTTGCCGCTTTTCCACAGAGACAGTCGCTTTATTAGAAGCTACAATTTTAGAAACAAACCACACAAGTGGTTATTTCACTGGGCTGGTTTCTGTAATTTTTTGGTGAAGAGGCCCCTTCTGGCCTGTGAACTGGATTGGCCTTCTGTGGCATTCCTGCCCTGGACAGTGGCATTGAAGTCACGTTTCTGTCCCCCTCTGGACTGCTATAGCCCTGATAACACTGGCTGTTTCAAAGGGCCCTTGATGACAAGAGCCCTCTGCTACCCACACCCCCGAGGAGACTTTCGTTTCCCTTCCCAGACTGGAAACTATGATGGTAGTTGTGACAGCTGGTGAAGGTGCCTCAGGACCCAGAATAAGATTAGCTCACAGTCACTGACGTCTTAGGGGCCCTGCAAACACAGAAGGATGGTCCTATGTGTGTGTATACAGGTGGCATCACGCTATGATCCACTGAGTGACTGCAGCAGGCGGGAACACAGGCCATGCCTCTGGGGATCTAGCTGGAGGCCATGCAACCGCAGCTGCTCAATGGCCTCGGGTCTGCCCAGTGTTCGTGTCCCCATCTTCCTTGGGCTGCCCCCACTGCTCACCTGCTCTTAGCGCCAGCCTGGGACATTCTGGTCCCCATACCCTGGTAGACGGGCCTGGAGTGGCTGACACAGCTGAACTGATGAGCTTCTCCCTTTTTCAAGGTGATTTCCCCTCTAGGCCCTCCATTTACCTGCACCTGGGGGGACATGGGGCTCTAGTAGCCCAGGGTTTTTCAGAGACATGCTCCTCCCAGCTGTGGCCATGCAGGCCAGTGTGTGTGATGCGCAATGACAGACAAAGATGAGCTTCATCTCTCCCCCACCCCGGTGTCTGCAGGAGACACGTTCTGGATCCCTCAGAAAGCCAAATGCGTGGCTGCTCAAGTTCCTTATGTAAAGTGGCCATGTATTTGCACAGGACCTGTGTACATCCTCCCGTGGGCTTCAAACCATCAGATTAGTTATAATACCTACTAGGATGCATGTGCTTCATAAATGTGTTGTTTAGGGAACAATGACAAGACAAAAAGTCAAAAGTGCATTTGGGTACAGAAGAAATGTTTTTGGAATGTTTTGCCTCTGCCAAGGGTTGAGTGTGAGGAGGTAGAACCTGCCAGCAGGGGGCTCAGCTGTGGCAGTGGCTATGCACAACCTGTGCTCCAGGTGGGTGAGCAGCATTACTATGGCTCCTAGTACCCTGCCTGAGTTGGATAAAATAACTCGTGGAAGGAGAAGGGGCAGAGATGATTTAGTGATGGAAGGTGTTCCCAGAGGGGCTGTAACGGTACTAACAGAGCCAAGGGTACTGGGGTATTTCTTTCCAAAACGAGAAAAGTTTTCTCAAATAAAAGCTGGAGTAGATGAGAGATTTTAGAGGGTGTGACCAACGTCCCACCCTTGGTAACAGCTGCTTAGTCAGTCTTCACCCCATCTGCTGAGGAAACATGGTACCCTGTGGGCCTGCCCCCATGAATGTTGGAATGAAGGCAAAGGTGTCCTCAGTCCCACGTGGTTTAATGAAATTCAGGTGTTGCTGGTTTGTTATAAATTAAAGATTAGTTTATGTTTTTCATTTGGCTCAAAAAACAAGGTGACAGCCAGTGGATTAATGTGACGGATGTTCAGGAAATCACATTAGCCCGACTCCCGTAGCCCAAGGGAGGGTGTTTAATAAGGAAATGGGTGTGAGTAGACAAGAGAGGTCTCAGCAGGTGTCCTCTGCTGGCTCCCTGATGCTAAGGCAGGTGTGGGGCAGGCTCGTGAAACTCAAGGAGAGCCTGGTGACACAGGGTAGGGTCAACAGCCAAGGCTGGGGACTGGATGGCCCAAAGAGTAGGGGGTCAGCAATGTACCTCCCGCATTTCCCTCTCAAGGGGTCCTCCAAGTCAAGGAAGCCAGGGCTGGTGGAGAACAGGCCAGACAGGTGCCCAAGTCCCTGGCCCCAGGGGACTCACCTGGTCCTTCCCAGGTGGCGAGGACAAGGGGCCTGCATGAGCCCTGCATCCAGGGTAGAACAACATGAATTTTGTGCTGCTGACATTCACCTGCTCAAGTGATTACCACAGAGAACAGGCAGGGAGAAGAGGCAGAGACCAGGACCAGCGCAGGGCTGCCTAGTAGGGACGGCAGGCCACCCTCAAATCCTGGCCCCGGAGCAGAACAGCTGGCTCATTACATTGCACATTATTCCTTTGGAAGGAATGATTTTCATGGTTTCTGAAATACACTGTAGGGCTGGGTACCTTGGACCACAGTTTCCCACAGACTTTGGAGAACACTCACAGCAAGAGCTAAAGCCTTTGGCCTATGGCCCGCGTGACCCCAGGTGTCCTGCAGAATCAGTCAGGATGGCCTGGTGGCCTTGTGCTCCTTGGTACCGAGCCATCTGCAATTTTATATGTTTAATTTAGTTGACTTGTTTTCTTGACTTAAATATTTACTCATGGTTTGTCCTGTGAAACGATGCATTTGATGCGCTATTATACTTTCCCCCCAATCTACAATTAGAATATGGCGAATGATTAAAAAGGAGGCTTAGAAGCGAATATAATAAGGTGTTCTCAGTTGTAGAAACTCGGCGAGGGCCATAGCACATTCACCCTGCAGTTACTTAAGTTCTTATTTCATGTTCACAAGAAAGCGATGTGAAGTGAGAAGCAAAGCACATGCCCACACGTTCCCAGGAATTCTCTTTGCTCTTGGGCGCACACGCACACCGCACCTTCCTGTTCTTCTCTACCTCCATGGACCCCAAGCGAGTGTTCTGTGGCTGCATTCCCAGGCTCCCTGAGGGCTCTGATGGGCCCCAGCGTGTCCACCTGCCTGGTTGCAGCTGAGTGGCTCCCCGCCTGCTGCCGGCCCCCCAGAGCCTCAGTTTCCTCATCCGTCAGAGGGCAGAGAGGCCTGCACGGGCCCTGGGCTTCTTTCCCAGGAAGACAAAACAAAGGGAGGCAAACAGGTTTGTCAGACCTCGAAGTGCGGTGAAATTTGGGGTGATGTGGGGCCTCCTGATTCCCCCGCCCCAGTCCTTCCAGGACTGTGAAGGGATGGTCCATTGGTTGCCATGGCAACCAACTCCAGGGAGCAGAGGAAATCTCCACCTCCTCCTGCTCCACTGGCCCTGAAGTTGGACAGACGTCAAGCTTCGCCCAGGAGTGGACCGTGCTCGCACTAAATGGCTAGGTCATCACTGTGGTAAGAAAGGCTCATACTGTGCTCACACCTAGCACAGCCACATGATGACCAGTGACCAACACCGTCTGCAGATGTAAGATGCTGCCCTCAGCCACACTCATGCTGCCTTTATTCAGAGGGCGGCTTAGGTGTTTTTCCAAAGGACTCTGCAATGGGAGCAGCTCATCCGACAGATGGCTGAGGCCTCAGGAAAGAAAAATCAGCCCAATGAAACCAAATCAGGATTCAAGTCCAAATGACGGACCTGTCACTCAGCAGGAAGCCAGCACCTCTGCGCCCTTCCCTCTTTCCCAGCTCCTGACCCACGCTGATCTGCTTTCTTCCCTTCTGGGTTCATGTATTCTGGACATTTCACACAGGCAGAGTCAGAAATAGGGGCTCACAAGGCAGAGGTGTTCACAGCAGCGCTGGTCACCATGGACTAAACCTTCCAAAGTCCCTCAGCCGAAGAATGGCTAAGGAAAGGATAGTCATCCACACCACGGTGTCCTCCAGCCCTGGAAAGGAAGGAAATTCAGACCCGTGCTATGAAATGGACAAACCTGAGAACACCCAGCTAGCTTAAGAAGCCAGACATGAAGGGTGGATATTTCCGTGATTTTTTTTTCACAGTTTTCCCCAGAACATTCTATTAATTGAAAAAAAAAAATCAAAAAATTTAAAAAGTAGGTGTCTTAAAAGTCGTAAGAATATTTTAAAATTCAAATACTTCATTTATACCCCACACAGATGTTATTATAACTGTTTTATTGACTTCTTGACTCATCAAAATCAATTTTGTTAAAGCTGTTGGTCACTGGAACACACACAGAGAGACACACACTGTCCCTTCCCACTCGGGCTTCAGTACGACGCACAGGGAACCTCACCTTGTCCTTATTTGACATTTTGACATTTTGTCCATCATGGATTTTTTTTCCTGCATTTATTATAATGACCTGGAGCTTGATTGCTGGTGTCTGTGACACCCCTTCACTATGTGTCTCAAGGAAAGCCCAAGTTTTCTTGCCAGTCTCAGTGTCTGCTGCTCCCCAGCCGCTGCTGGTGAGGTGCACTGATCATGAGAGTCGGGGAGAAGCTGCCCAGGGCTGATGATGGGCCAGGCCCTTTTCAAGGTCCATTTGCTCTTCGCCCTGGTACCTAGCAGGAAGGGCGCACCATATCATGTTGAAGATGCAGCAATTTTAGTCTTAGAGAAGTAAAGTCACTTGCTAAGCGGTAGGAAAACTGGACTTTAAACACAGCCTTCAGGTTCACACAGAATCCACTCTCCTCTACCTCACTGTCCTGCCATCCCCACAGCTTTGAATGCAGAAAGACGGTCACCTGGCCCCAGATTGCCTGGGACATTTCTGGCTTTACCACTCAAACATTCTTATCCCAGGGAAGCCCTGAGTCCTGGGCAGAGGGGACTGTAGGTCACCTTGTCAACAGGACATAGGAACGGGGGTTTGTAGATCCAATTCAAGTCCTTGTCTCTGTGGCGAAGTCCCTGCATGATGGGGCTTTCCTGTCCTCCTGCAAGGATTCTTCCTAGGATAGTCGTCCTTTCAACCCATATTTGGCCCTGATGCGGATTCATAAAAGAATGAAACAGACAGGTTAATGTAATTGGAAAAAATAATCCAGCTTAGAGGAGAGCGACCCGGGGGTAACAAGCTTAGGATTTTTAGTACGAGGCATGTTACTGCTAAATATAAAAATCGATGTCTGAGAAGGACGGGTTCTCCCCAGAGGTTCCCAGTCCCAGGGGCTAGAAGGGGGAGCAGGGTGAGGAGGTACTGGGGATGTAGATGCTGGGCTGGAGCTTGGGGCATCCTCTCCCCTGTAGCCAGAAGCCATGCACAGAGGCACGGGCAGAGGCCAGGGTCGGTTAGGAGGGAGATAGGTTTGGTGGCTGATGAAGACACACAAGGTTTACAGGGGAACAGAAAGCACTGGGAATGGAGGCAAAGCCTGTAAGGCCCAGGCCCTCGAAAGGAGCGGCATGGAATGGAGAGAATGGGTCCTGAGCCTTCTCTGAGTATGTTCTGGAAGGTCTCTTGTTCCCATGACCCTGGGTTCCAGGCCTGACAGACCATCAGATATCCCAGGTTCCCAATATCCCTGCCACTGTCTGATCCCTCCAGCGGTTGTGCTGCCGTTGCCCCCGGGTGTGCAGATGAGTGCCTGAGCTTGTGGGGTCTGATCTTCAGAGCTGGCGAGTCTCGCCCCTCCCCCTTCCTGAGGTCCAGCCCCACCTTCAGGAATCTCCCAGGAGGGCCTGTTGATGTATGTGACACAACTCGTTTTGTTCTTTAAAGCCCAAGGTTCAGGCTGCCCCTCCCATGCACTCTGGTTCCTAAGCAAGACCAGCTTCAGAATTCCCTGGAAGGCTGTAAAAACAGGGATTGATATGTCCCCTGTTTACCACCCGAGTAGCAAGTGCAGTGCCCTCCTCTCCTGGAGGTTGTCAATCACACTTTGCAACATGGGGTGGCTTTGACAAGATGGCTTCATGGCCACACCTGGCAGATGGAACCTGAGACGGTGGTCAACAGGTACCTTCGGGAACATTCACTATGTTGAATGAAGATATTTTTCTTCTCTGTGTTCTTCTCTGGGGGGAAAAAAAAAAGGATGCAGACATCAGCTCTTCCCCCCAGGGAAACTGCCGCCAGCCCCCCTGGCTGCCCGCTGGAGGGGGCTCCTTCTCGGCACCTGTTATTTGGGAGCCCTGAGACCAGAAGCTGTAAGTGGAAGAACAGAACAGACGATGGGAGCACTGTCAGAAAGCAACAACCCAAGTCCCCGGCTGATGAGCACTAAGCCCGCCTTCTTAAAAGGCAGAGAATCTGAGCAAAAGAGCTCTTTACAAAAAGAATTTAAATGACTTCACAAATTTGGCAAGAAATTCCAAACTCTGTCCGAATGCCTAAGAAGCTGTGGCTGAAGTCGGGCATCAAACACTCCGTTTCCATTATCTTTCTCTCACGATGGGTTCTGAGAGGGCCTGGGGAATCAATTGCAAAATTCAGCTTCAAGTTTTCTTTGCAAGAACCCTGGTGACACGCGATTTAACTGAATTTCACTTGTTAGCTACTAATGGCAGATCCGAGCAGGGGCTTGATAGACTGGGGGTTTTCTTTTTGCAGCTAATAAAAGCCAATTCCTGGGAGGTTACGGGTGTAAAGCATGGTTGGCATTCATCATTAGACCCCTTTCAGTTAATCTTCAGTATATCCCTGGATAAAATCGCAAAGACCTAGAGTCAGCCTTGCAGCCATCATCGCTGGACACAGGAAAGGGGGAAGTGGCGTCTCCTCGGTGTCCAGGGACAAGAAGCCTCTAAGTCAATTATGAAGTTGAGAATCCTGAACTTGGATTTACACAGGCAAGTCAGAGCGAGCCTGCTCCAGGCCTGGAGAATTGCCAAGGTGTGGCAGCTCCTTGAAATCAACTTGGAACCATGACCTGGTCATACAAGGTCAAGCTCCAGCATGCCTCACTGGTTGGAAGGTCGGTAGCATGCTCATAAAGCAAACCACTCAAGTCAGTATGGTTCAAGCTTATGGGTCTTAAGTCTTTTATTATAAATACATGTTTCATAGAAAATATATGAAATAAAAATTATTCACGGACCAACTCTATATCTACTGCCAAGGGCAACCAATATCCATCACTTAGAAAGTATTCTACAGATTTTCTCTTGACCAGCCAAAAACATTTGGTCCTTAGAGCATATACATTTCAAATTACATAAGCATTTTGTAATATTTATTATTAAATATGTACCACTTGTCTCATTATTTCCAGCTCCATTACAATTCCAAATGGTACACTGAATTATGAATTAGAAAAATCTGCCTCTTTGGTAAGATACTTAGCAGTAATCTGCAAGAAAATCACATGATTCATGTTGAATGCTGCATGGACTATCAATATGAATGACCACCCCCCAGAGTTGTAAAGTGGGCAACTTGCCCAACTGGACTGTGGTCCTCTGCCAATGTGGAACCTGTGTCATGGCCCCCGGTGAAAGCCTCAGGCTTGAAGACCTGGGTGGGCTTCCCTGGGTGGAAATGTTTCTTATGGATTGCTGAAGATCACGGCTAGATGAGAAAACCACTTCCCACGTGACTCCCTGAGGAAGGGCTCTGGAGGTCTTGGCTGGCTCCTCTGTGCTTGGTACACCTCTTGCTGTCCCTCCTGTCCACCTGCAGGCATGAACCTTAGCCAGGACAGTGACTTTGAGTCCTTCTAGCAAATCATGGTGAATTGGTCTTGTGAGTCCTTCTAATAAATCCCAAGACTTGAAGGTGGTCACGAGACACACTTCATTTGGAAAATGGAATAAATATCCCCCAAGGTAAGACATTTCTCCCAGAATTATCCATTATCACACAGCCACCAGCTGAGCACACTGCAGACGTGCTTAACGTGGTGCTCTGTTGTGGCACCACGGGGACCAAAGGAAACAAAGCCTGGCGGTGTTATAGCATGGTCCATCCTGACCACACAGGCCAGTGTTGAAACCAGAGGTGATGGACAGCTGCAGCTTAGGTCCTCGGTGGGCATAACGAGCTGGCCGTTACCTCCTCATTTTACAGATGAGGTGATGCAGGCGCGCGGTGGGGGGTGCTTCCATGTTCCCATGCAGCCTGATCAGACGCAGCTGGAGGGCCCAAGGTACACCAGGCTCCGGGCTTCACCTGGAGATGGAAGTACCCATAACCAGGACACCCATGCTGTGTCCATCCCATCAGAAGAAGGACCCCAACCTCCCTTCCCTTGAGTGACCACTGACACCTCTTCATAGACAATTAGCCATGTGCCTTCCTGTCATGTTCCATAGTCCTATGGACCCAGTCACCTCTTGGGGGACCTCACTGCTGCCCTGTAGTGGTGCCCCCTCCTCTGCCAATGCATCTTAATTAAGCTTCTACAAAGACCCTCATTATAATTGTTCTTGTTAACAGGATACCAGCAAAGATTTCTGCAGAAGAGCTCCGTGTGTTTAGAATGTCCCATTTCCTGTTTCTCTGTCTTACAAAAAGCTCAGTTTAACCATGGACTTGGTGGTGTTGCTCCTGCTTTTGTGGTAAAACATGTAAGACCTCTAATGATTCAAAAAAAAAAAAAGAGACAAAACTTACTTTCTGAGAACTCAAAGAAAAAAATTACTCTTATGTAGACTCTCACAAAAATGTAGAGGCATGCTCCAGAGAGTTTTAGGCAAGAGCCCCTCTGACCCTGCAGATAATAAACATTCTTCCTGAAACTCCCTCAGGGGCCCAGCCTCATCTGTCCTCCACACCCGACAGCCATGGCCATGTCCTTGCTCTCCCATGCCTTGGATTTCTCTGGCTTCCCAAGCCTGCGTCATTGCACATCCATGGACCACTTTAAGTCACTCACTTTTTTCATCAGGTGGCTGGGAACACGGGGACAGCCCATGCCAGTGACAACCAACCCCCAATACAGGCTTTTTCTTGCTTCAAAGAATTGTCTTTCTATGAGCCACGATTTACGTCCATTATCATACTAATATGTTCAAATACTGACATGTAAGTACACTGTGATTATCAATCCAACCAATCCTCTTAGTAACCAGATTGGGTAAGTGATAGTTAACTCCATTTTGAAGATAAGGAAATTGAAGGTAACAGGGAGTAAGTAACTCGCCCAAGTCACCAGACTTAACCCGGTTAAGCCCAGGGGACTAGAGGGCAGAGGCCAGTTGGAGCCCAGGGCTCGGCTCTGCTCCCCTTCATTACTGTGTCAGGCCGTCCGTGTCCCGCAAGCCTCTCCTACTTCCCCTGAAATGCTCACTGTAACAAATCCACAGACCTGGATTGTCTCCAAGCAAGGTCCTGGAAAGGTGGACCACCTAGCTTTCAGATCTGCACAGAACCCCCCTCCTCCACAGTGCTGATGGAGATAAGTAAGAAAAGCACGAACCTGTGGTTTTGTGTTTTCTTTGACATTTGAAGTCTGACTGTCTGGGCTGGGAGCATGTGAAAAACTCCTTTCCTTCCTTCTATTGTCTCCCAAACTGAGACCCAGCCTATGGGGCCGGGAAGCAGCTCAGGCAGAGTCCAGAGGCAGGTGGCTGAAACCTGGGGGCGAAGCCCACTATCTGAGTACCCAGAGGAGCCAGAAAGATGATGTGAATGAGGGAAGCCACAGGGGTTTGAAACAGAGCAACATGGCACAGCAAACCCCTGGAATGTCTTGTTCACAGACCTGGAACCCAGGGCTGAGGACAGCACCCTTCTTCTCCTCCCAGAGCAACTCCCGTAAGAACGTTGAAGACGGGGAAGCCCCCAGGAGGTGGAAGTGGGGGAGCAGTGACCTTTCAGAAGAAAATGGCCAGGTAGGTGGACAGGGGCCTCTAGGTGACTTTGTCTCTGACAAAACCGACTGTAAGGTAGAAAAGCAACACACTCTCCATAGTGAGGCACTGGCGACCGGCCAACGGCACTGGGGCAAACAGAAGCGATTGTTTATTTTAAATTCATTTGGAACTGAGTCTCAGCCTCTTCTCTCTTATTATTCAGGACCTGCAGGCACAACCTCAGACAGAAGCCGCCACCAGGTGGACACGGTGGGTGTGGACATTGATGCTGCGGTAACCACCGCGATGGCCCTCTGTCTCCTCCTTTTAATGTGGAAGCTCGTCTTTCAGATGCCAACTCAACTTGGGAAAGAGAGCGGAAGGGAACAACGTCCCCTCCTACCAAGACTCGGCTGCCTCCCAAACACTCTGCAGAGCCGGCCCTTTGCATGGCTCTGCGCCTGGTGAGGCCCTAGGCTTGCTGGGCAGGAAGGAGGCACACTCAACAGTCACTGGTCTGTGCGCGACATGCGGCCAGTCCTCCAGCTAGCCAGTCGGTCACTGAATGAACCAGGAAGGAGACCAGGTTCCAGGCTTCCGGCTTTCTGTTCTGCTGGGACAGGAGGGTCAACTCTGGGGACAGTGCCTGAGGACAGAGCCTCACCTACTACCAGGGCAGCACTAGAGGATGAGGTCTGGATCCCTGCTCTGTTGACAGCCCCAGGAAAACAAGTTGGGGAGTCCGGGCACCCCATTTCCCGCTCAGCTCCCACCCCGTGGGCTGTAGGACATGATGAGGGCTCTGGGCCCGGTTGTGGGTGGATAGAAGGTATTGGAGGGTCTGGAGCAGAGGAGTGAAGCTGTTTGTATGGCATTTAGGAAGCAGCCCTGTGGCTGCTGTAGGGAATAAAGGGGAGATGCAAAAGCAACAGGGCCAGGGTCTGTCAGGGGCCCCTCCTGCACCTGGGTGACTGGCCACCATTGCAGCAGCCCCAGGGCGAGGTGGGCAAGACCCAGAGACTGTAGGGCAGGCTGAGGTTCATGTGAGCATGAGACTCTGAGGCACTTCCTCTTGACCCCACGCACGACATGAGAACTGGTAAGAAGGGCGAGCTCTCCCACCCCAGAGGGAAGGAAGCCTGGAGAAGGTGCCCGTCTCCTGCCTTCTGCACCAACAGAGCCGCTAATGCTCACAAGCACCTAGGTCCCTGCTCTGGATTTCTGGGCCTGTGCGAGTGGGCACCCGTCCTGCCTGTGACTTACTGTTGGCAAGACAGGGGAGGAGCAGTGACGAAGAAGGTCAGGTGTCCAGTTTGGGACGATTTGAGATGACTACGGGGGTTTCAAAGCACATCAGTCATGCAGTGGATGCATGGAAGCTACCAAGCCAAGAGAGGGACTCTCTCTCGTTCTGCAGTTGGGGTCGTATGGTCCGAGGGGACATTGACTTGAGAGGTATGGGCAGTACTGGTGCCTCCTGTGGTCTTGGCGTCGATGTGGAGAACGTTCACCTCTGGCTGTCAGGATTGACTGCTCTGACCACCATGGGCCCCACCTGTCCCCTGCCTAGGTGCTAAGGCTTGGCTGGGCAAACAGAGACGATTATTTATTTTAAATTCATGTGGAACATATCCATCAGTGGATATGTTGCTCTGTGTGTGTGTGTGTGTGTGTGTGTGTGTGTGTGTGTGTAATTGGTCGCAGTTTTCCAATTGCACTTGCAGTTAGTGGCTGGATCACTTCCCCAGCATGATGGAGGGTGAGACGCCTGTCAGGGAGCCATAGGTCCCCTGGCTGCACCCATTCTGTGCCCGCTTGGGTTCCTTGTGTGATCAGCTGCCAGCAAACCCAGGGCACCTGTCCCCTGGTGAGGACCTGAAGGCAGCTGGAGAGTAGCTATGGAGAGGATGAGCAGGGACCAGGGGAAGGAGCAAAGCAAGAGGGGAAGACAGAAAGGGGGACCATATGGCCCCCGTGTCTTGGGCAGGGCTGGCTCCGAGCCTGGTCACGTCACAGGGGAGCTGACCCAGGGACAGAGAAAACACCAGGCGTTGCCATCCAGCAGAGCTCCACATGGCCAGTGCCAGGGCTTGGACAGGACAGAGGTCACACCACAGCTGCTAGGACATCTGGTACCTTCGTGGCCACCAGCCTGGCCCTCCAACTCCTGGGACTACCAGGATGCAGCCTGGGTCTGGGCCTCCCTCTGCTCCTGGAGCCTGCCAGGTTGTCTCACCAGCTTCCTGTCCACTGGGACCCAGGCCACCACTCTGGCAGGCAGGCAGGCCATCTCTGAGCACTGTGGCCTGCAGAGCAGCCCCAAAGGCCTCACCTCCCAGCCACACCCCACCGCCCCTCCTCACTGCCCCCTGTCCCTGCTGGGAGGATGGAGCTGCACCTGGGAGGGACCTTGCTGCCCCAGGTACGAGTAGGTACGCCGTACACAGTGGGACTGAATGAATTGAGGCAGAAGAGCTGAAATACGTCCCCTCACCTGCACGTGATGCGGTACCAAGCTTGCAGCTGGCTTGCCTCGGGATGGAACCCATTGGCAGTTTGGCCTAGGAACCGGCTGCTCCTCCGCAGCCCAGCTCTGTCACAATCAGCTTGGCCGAGGTGCAATTCACCAGCATCGGTGTTGAGTGTGGCAGTGAGTTCCTGGGAAGGTGCGTGTGAGCCCCACACCACCCAGCCCCGCAGGGCTTGCTGTCCCAGGGCCTAACAGGGCCTCTTCCCTGTGCCCCACACCCTGCTCTGACCTGCTTATTCCACTAAAGGTCAAGCTCGGTCCTGGAGTGTCACAGGAGTGGGGTCCCATGACACGCGCTTGTGGCCGACATCACACGGTGGCACTCGCCCTCCAGCTGTGGGAGCAGCAGAGGCTGACAGTCCCAGCTATCGTCCCTCCTGGCTCACTGCTGGCTGAGGCCACCCTTCCCCAGCCTCCCCAGCACGTAACCCAGCCCAGAGCTCAGCCCCAGTGATACTGTGGGTCCATCCCTCAAGACAAAAATTTCTTAGAATGATGTTGTCGTCAGTCTAAGGCTCTTCCTCAAAATGCCATCCCCTCCCCCTCTCCCATCTCAAGCACCAGACCTCATCATATTGAAGCCATCTGCCGATTTCTGCTCTGACCCCTATTTTAAGGACTTTCCCCCAGTTCACCTTTAGCACATTCTCTTCCCATCTTACTGTCTGCTTCTTGGAGGGCTCAAAACAATGCTTGGCTGGTTTTCTTCTCTTAGCTTTACCTTTCTGAGATTCTCTCATGATGTTTGTCAGCCATGTGTTTCTTTTCCTTGCTGTGTAGTATTCCATTGTGTGAACATACACTATTCACTGATGGATTCATTGACTCACGGACCTTTGGGTGGAGTCCAGTTCTTGGCCTCAAGCATATGAACATTCAGGCCCAAGTCTCCGTGTGGGCATGTACTTTCATTTCTCCTGAGGGTATAACTAAAAGTGGTGGCGAGCTAAGAACATGGCTAACTGCTTAGAAACGACTTTCCAAAGAGTTGTAACCTATTTTTCACATCCCCATGAGCAACACAGTAGTGTTCAAACCACTTTACACTCTTGCTAGCAATTGTATTGTCGATTTTTAAAATC
Source organism: Marmota flaviventris (assembly GCF_047511675.1). Taxonomy (NCBI): domain Eukaryota; kingdom Metazoa; phylum Chordata; class Mammalia; order Rodentia; family Sciuridae; genus Marmota; species Marmota flaviventris. The sequence goes on from NC_092498.1 coordinate 128,101,981, forward strand.
CTATTGGGGAGTCATGGCACCCCGCTGTGCGGGTTCCGTTTTCCTAATGGCGGGGTTTGGGCTCCCCTGGCTTCCTGGTTGTCGTGATTCTTCTCCTGGTGTTGGTCTCTGCAGGTGTTTGTCTGCTCGCTGAGACTTAGGACTTTTTTGCATTTTCTGATGTGAGTCATTTGTCAGGGGTGTGCGCTGTGACTTGTCCCAGTTTGTGGCCTGCATTTAATTTACATGATGACATCTTGAAACCAGGAGCACAGGCATTTTACATCTTGACAAAGGCAAATGGATTCCACTTTCCTTTGTGCTTCTTGACCTCTGTGACCTGCTTATGCAATCATGGCCTGCCCCGGAGCCATGTAATTGTATCTATGTTTCAGTTGAACCGTAAAATAACATCACCTTTTCCATCCAGAGTTAACCTTGGAGTCTGATGGAGGTGACTATTGGGTTTTATTTATTTTGTACATGGACACCCAATTGTGCTAGGCTGTGTCTCCTATGGAGTCACATTTTCAGGCTTATCAAAGCTATGTACATGTCAGCGTGCATGTACATCCTCTGTTCCACTCCCTTACCATTCCTCTGACCATGGGCATATGCACATGCACACACACACACACACACACACACACACCCCGCATGTTGCTGGTTAACACAGTTTATACACAGTATTCACATCAATTAGCAATCTGAATTTAATACCTAAGAAAACCACAGCATTTCAAATAACGTCCCAAACATTGAGCACGTCAGTGACAGCCCTTGTGAAGGACCAGTGTCCGAGACCTTGGAAAAAAATAACTGTTGAGAGAAAAAAAAAATAACTGTTGAGTGCAGAGGGTCCAGGCCAGGCTCAGGACCCCCATCCTCTGGTTGGGAAATCTCCTAAAATGACCCCTTAAGTGACCGAGGGCTTCTGTGAAATTCCAGCCAAGGTTTCAGAAACTGCTCTTTGTAGGATTGTCAAGCCAGTTCTATAACTTACATGGAAACAGAGCAACAAATGAAGTGTGAGAAGGGAGACCAGGGGCTGTTGACCTGCCCCGGTCACTCGGTGTCCAGCGGTCAGGTGACTCTCTCACCAAGACCCCATTTCTGTATCTCCCCTCTTGTTCTTCCTGCCAATTTTGTCACACATTTTACCTCCATGCCTAAGTCCCAGAGTTCATTAATCTTACTATCCTTTAAGATTGCAATTAATGTTCGTGTTAATTGAAAAATGAGAGAATGCTTTCTCGTGCGCTTGCCAACGTGGTTAAGGCCTAGGGCGGTTCTGTTCTCAGAGAGCCCTCCCGCCTCGTATTCCCATAGAGCAGGGCACTCAGCTGTGGCCCAGTTCCCAGGCTTTGGCCACACAGGGTGGTTTCGCCTGTGCTTTTAGAAACACATCTGGGCTGCATCACCGTCCCCGGGAGACTCTTTCCCAATGTCTCAGCACTTTGAAGATCTTATTCTATATGATTCCACTGTGTGGTTTCCAATGAAAGACTTCCTTCATTTTGTTTTCTAGTTTTCTCTCTTTCCCTACATAAAACACACACACCCCAAAATGCTCTTATACCCTCACACACACACACACAAACACACAGATAATAACACACATTCTATGCACACTCAAACACACATTCACACACACACTCACAAATACTTACACACATCTTAAGAACACACAATCAAACTAACATACACACCTACAAATACCCAGACACACTCATACACACACTCACATGACCCCCACAAACACCCACACTCACGCACCCTCTCATACACACACACTCACACACCCTTTCAAGATATCACTTGTTTTAACAAATTTTATTGTGCTGGATCCCAAAATACTTCTCTTTCTGTGTCTTCTGCTTGCGGTTTATTCATCTTTTTAAATTTGTGCTTCACACTTTTCATAAAATCTGGAACTTTTCAGCCCTTATTTCTGTAGTTGTGTTTGAATTCTCGCTTTTCTCCTCTCCTGTTTGGACTTCAATCATATCTAGAAGCTAAATATAGGACGCTGCAGAGGAACACATTATTTTTCTTCAATAATCAAAAATCACACGCCTCTACCCAAAGAATAAGCTGCAAAATGAAGCACAGAGAAAAATGATTCTTCAAAAAGCAAATATCAACCCAAAACACACAGGGCCAAAGCCACCTTTGTACCTCGAGGCCGCGAGAAGCAGCATCGGTCTCGCCCATGATGGCTTCGCTCATGCCATTCCCCTCCCTCCCCGAAGCCCGTGTGCCAAGTGTCCTTAGAGTAAAGCTTGAGGTTTCCAATTTAGAAATCCCATAATAGACACAGAGAGCTATTCTCTTAAGGCCAGACTGTATCTATGTAAGTCAGCGTTTAGATAAGACAGACGGTACATCGTATTGTGTGTAAAAATTCTAGCTCCGTTCGTCCTCCTAGGCAGATATGCTCACATACTGGCATGTAAATATTTTCCCATCATTCACTCATTCAACACACAATAAACGTGGCACCATGATGTGCACTAGAAATGCTCCCCAATAAATAAGTTACCTCTGCGCTGCCTCAGGTGCTAAGCTAGGGATTAGTATTGCTTCAAGCATTTCCTGGTTTTGACGTCTTCATCATTTTCTTAGCTGACACCTAATAGTGCAAGCCAGCATCTACACAAAGGTCACCTCAGTGTTGTCCTGAACTTCATCAACCCATCTCTGCTTCTGATTGTTTTCTCTTTGAGCAGACTGACTAGCATTCACTCCTAAACTCATTTTAAATTAATGCTTGATTTCTAGCACTTAGAAAAATATATAACATGCAAAGTGCCCACAGGTCTTCCTGAATTAAATGTCCTTCTCCCTGCAAAGGTTGGATGCTTCTCAAAGTGTGTTCTGAGGTTGTGCACACAGGAGCCACCACTGCACCTTCTGGGCTGTCGCGTGCGTGGGTTTGAGGCTGTCTCTCCTCAGTCCTTTGTCCTGGTGTTGGGGGGCTCACTCTTAGCTCTGCATTGGACCAGTCGACCTTAGTGTTCTGAGACTGGGTGACGTGGTACATAACGCCCCAAGTGAGTAATGTGTGTGTGTGGGGGGGGGGGCGCTCCTGTTCTCCCTGGGCACAGATTGAAAATCAAGTTGTCTGGACGGCAGGACTTGTTCCTTCGACACCTCGCAATTGAAGCCAAGGGGCAGTTGCCGGCCACATCACATGTGTTCCAGTCAATAAGAACCTGAAAATGACTTCTGGTCTCACAGTCCTGCTCACACCTGTGCCCATGAGAGAAACTGATGGTGTCCACAAGCAACGAGAAGCTTGAAATCCCGTTTGATTCCTGGTATGGCTACCCACAGGTGCCGAAATCCATCTCTCCAGATCACCCTTCAATCCGAGGGCAGCAAAGCCCGACTTAAGTCATTAGGGTAATGCAACTTCAGCTTCCACCCACCCAATGAGGGGCGGGTGCAGCTCCATTTCACCTCAAAGACATTCCCGCATGATGACAGGAGCTGTTCTTGTGGCTCCTTTATTAAATAATCAGTGATAATAGTGTGTCACTTGATATAGGACATGAGGAAAACCCCCATCCTTCTCTCTGGTCCCTGGGGCCATTTCTCAGGTGGTGTTTCTCCCTGCCAAGGTCCTTACTGCCTTAACACAGGAGAACCCTGTGGCTAGTTAGGACCTGGGAAGGGCTCTGCGGGAAGCAGGGTCAATTGCTGCACAGTCTAGAAGGAGACCTCAAAGTGCAGAAACCTCGGGGTTTCGCGGATTCTGTTTAAAGTGGCAGGTGGCTTGAGGGGACAGGGAGAGGAGAAGGAGTGCCTCCTGACCATGCCTCTTTGAAGCACAAAATCTTACAGCAAAGGCATGTCTAACTGAATCTCTAAAGTTTCCATGTTGGGCTGATCCGCCAAACAGTCCATACAACATTAGAATTCCAAGGGAGCTCATTTCCCCATCTTGGCAGGCAGGTAGGTGTCCTGAGACAGGAAAAAAGACCTAAAGAGACAGTTGAAAGGAAGCACCTTGCTCATAGTTATGCAAATCACACTCTGGGCGCATCCTTGGGGATCTGAGGATTGCAATGGGCATCTGTGCACATGGGGGAAATGAAAAGGATGGACGGAGCTGCAGAGGTCCCCAGGGATCACACGCTCTGTCCCCAGCTCATTTCTTACAGAAGCACCAGGTCACGCTCTCCACAATGAACTGGTCTGTGCTTATGAAGTATGACGGACCTTGCAGGTGAGGCCATGAAGGGGTGGCCCTTGGCGGAACACCCTGAGGATGTAATAGCCAGGACTTCACAGCATGAGACCTCGGGCCCCAAACACTGTGGGTGGAATCCAGGAGTGGAGGATGCCACCATAGTCACATCAGGAAGGAACGAGAACTTGCTCAGGTGGGTGATTCTCCACAGCCAGTGGAAATGCCCTTGTGTGTTAGTGCTCATGGTGAGTGGACAGTGCCAAGGCACCTTCCAGGAACAAATATGGGGTGAGACCCTCCAGGTTGTCCTGAGACAGTCTCCCTCAGGATGGTCAAGGGATGAAGCTTCAGTCCCTAAAGTCCCGGGGTGCCATTTTTGGATGTGTCTGCTAGCCAGTGGACCCTCCGGGTAACAGGAAAAGGCAGAGACACTCAGAATAATTCGTAATTATTCTGTCCTCTAAACAGCAAGCATGGGTGGTGAGATAACACAGGGAACACCCCAGGGTAATGAAGATGGCATCTGAGGCTGGGCCAGTGGTTTAGTCAGCTAGTTCATTGCTGCAACCAAAAGACCTCACAAGAATAATTTTAGGAGAAAAAGTTCACTTTGGGGCTCACGGTTTCTGAGGTCTCAGTTCATGGACAGCTGGCTCCATTCCTCAGGGCTCGAAGTCAGGCAGAACATCATGGTGGAAGAGTGGGGTGGAGGACATGGCACCAGGAGACAGAGAGTGCTGAGCTCAACACACAAAATATACACCCAATGCCCGCCTCCTCCAGACACAACCCACCCACCTTCAGTTACCCCCCAGCTCACCCCCATCAGAAGATTCACCCACGGATGAGGTCAGGGATCTCATACCCCTATGAGGTCACCTCTGAACGTTCTCGGGCTGTTTCACATATGAGTTTTGGGGGACACCTCACATCCGAACAATAACAGATACGTACATCTCCAGAGAACAACTTTGCCAAGGGCTTTTCATACATTACCAAGACAAAGAGGTAAGGAGAGGGCTTCTGTGAGCCAGGAGATCTGTAGACTCTTTTCTGTTTCACCAACAGTCTACATAGTTAAATTGGCCAAAAAGTATATTTTTGAACACCAGTCTTATCAGTTGGAATTGGTCTCCCCACCCTTGGGTACGATGCATAGTGGACACTCTAATGTACACATGGGACTCTCATCAGGAGCTCTTGACAGGGCAGGCTTTGACATTCCAGGAAGCTTTGCTCAAACCAGAGATGGTGGCCTCCTGGGTGCAAAGGAGTGGGAGTGTGTCGGGCAGCAGGCTGCGATGGCTCCCTTCCTCCACTGAATGAGGAGAGCCGCCTGGAACTTCTGGAGAGCCAATCATGAGACTCCCTCCATGCTCACTTTGCGGTGGAGGGCACTGGTGGCTGAGGCTAAGAAGCACAGAGGTCCCTGGATACCCTTCAGCCAAGCTGACAGGAGGGAAGGGCCACGGAATTCCACCAGTGAGTGCCAGCCTCCTGCACCATGACTCAGAGGATAAGCAGGTGCACATGTTAATGAAGACCAGCATCAGTGCCCTCCCCCAGCTTCCCAGAGTCCAATTTTTTTTCTACTGCAGTTTGACATTTTTATTGTGCTTTTTCGTAGTTTATGGAAAAAGAAAATAACCAATTGTATTTATAATGTGAAGTTATTTGCATATATCATGTTTACTATTCTCGGTGCTGTGAGCTCTTTATAGAAATTAATTCTAAACAGCTGCATGTGAAATTCTTTAAAATATCTGGTATGTGTGCCCTTCATGAAAAACTCTTTCTCTGGAAGAAATGGGAGCCTGTTAGAAACACGTTTCATTTTTCTGCTGAGCAGTCTGTTCTATAAACATCGTCTCTCTCTCTCTCTTTTCTTCCCCCATAAGCAAACTAACTTTATAACAGAAAGGGATGGGGGAGGCGACTTTTGCTACAGGGTAATGGGCAATGTGCATCAGTGTAGGGTAAATGAAGTGTGTCGTGTGTCTCAGGCTTGGGGACCCATCACAGAAGCCAGTCCGGTTGGTGCGTCATATCAGCAGTTCAACCAGAGATGCTTTTAGTCCTTAACAGATTATTTACATCTAATTTTAACAGGAGCATGTCTGCATTTTGCAGGATCAGTAACAAAATGGGTTTTCCCTATGTAGGTCTTTAGCCGTCTCATTTTTGTGAATTTGATTATCTTGGGGAAAACCACTCCAGAAAACCCATCCATGTTAAATACTCATAATCATAGATACTCTTGGCTTGCAGAAAAATCCACAACACATTCCTATCTCACTCTCACGTATTGAAATGCAGGCCAGAGGAATGAAGCAAGGCTTGTTTCCTAGATGAGGATGCGGGTGCCACTGGTGCTTTAGAAGAATGTGGTTCCTGACTTCAGAAATTCTACTAGAATCTCCCTTTTCCTCTGCACTGATTTTGGGAGAATGATACTCCATCCTCCAGAGTAAATAATGAAAAATGGTCAGTATCAATGGAGTGGTCCCCGGATGCAGAGCCCAGACTTAGGAGCAGCTTTCCTTCCCAATATATATATTTTTTTATATCACAGTTTTTTAGAACAGAAGGGAAGCGAATAGGCTTATAACTTTTAAACTTGTACTTAAACAAATTATAGTCTGCTACTTATCACTGTGTGTATACAGGACTTACAAAACTGAACACTTGAGCCCACGGATCTTTGGTGCATGGTGCCTTCAATCAGCACAAAGTGAAGAGAGTCACACAGGTAACCTGCACCAAGGTCCCCCGGGGGGCAAGCAGGAGCCTGCAGAGGCTCTGCATACCCCTTCCTACCCCCTCCTCACCCCCTCCTGAAAATATCCATGATCCCAACACAAAAGATTTGCTTGCTTCATAGTTAGGCAAATGTGGAATCATGAAAGAATAAACTGGGTTGAATTGTGTGGATCGCAATGTTCAAGATGTATGTGGGGGCATCATCCATGTGTTTGAGTGTGATTTAGCTACTACATTTTCGTCCCACGTGGCTTACGATTACATGTACATGCCAAGCTGCATCTGTCCACTCTGCTGTTGATAGACACCTGGGCTCTTTCTAGCTGGGGGTCTTTTGGATACAGCTGCTGTGATACACATACCCTGGTGTGCACCTTTTGGTGGCCTTGGGGCTGCAGTTTGGCTGGCATTGACCCAAATGTGAAATCACATGCTTGTGTGTCGAGGTTCTACCTGAGAAATGACCATGCAAATATTGCGCTCAGAGGTGAAGACCCAGTTTCTTCCCACCACGAGCTCATGAAGGTTCTATTTGCCTCACAACCTCCCAATGGATTCTCAAGGTTTGAAATTGTAGCTACGGAGATGGACATTTCAATTTCCATTGTGCTGGTAATTAATGAATATGGACGTTTCTTGATATTTTTAGGAGACCCTTGGATATCTCTTATGAAGTTCACATTTATTTCCTGGCTTTTTTCTATTGGGTCATATGCCATTTTCTTATTGATTTTAGAGTTCTTTATATATTCTGGGTATAAGCCGGGTGATGAATATAGAGCTTGAAACAATTTCTCCAGTGTCCTGGTTTCTCCATGGACTCCAACACAGTTAACTGATGGTCAACTTTGTGGTCACTGATGTGGGATCTTTGCTTGTGCGTGGAGATTTTCCCTGCCGAGGTCCTCTACCCGCTTTCACAGTGTGGATGCTCTTTGCATCTGAGTGACCTCATGTGGGATTGCTATCCTCATGTTACAGCCAGTGCACGCTCCCCGGTGATGGCCAAGACGGTCTTTCCTGCTCTCTGCAGTGGCAGATGTGCCTGGTGGGTGGAGGCTCCTGGGTGTGAGTGAGCACCACATTCTCTGTGGATTCCAGGGGTCTGCTGCCCTCATCCTGCGTCTTCATCTGTCTGAATTAGCATCACAACAAGTCCGGGCAAGCATGTTTCCTCCACCTTGGCTCTGATTCCTCCTCGCTTCCTGATCTTCTCAACCTCGACATTTTTATATATTTTAGAACCAGCACGCATATTTTGGCCAGAGCTATGTTAAGATTCTGACGGGATGTGCATTATTCTAGGATCAATAAGGTGAAATGGACTTCTTCCCTCTATCATCTTCCCACATTATCTCTCCTTTTATACATTTCTTTAAAAAAATCCTCTGTGGAATTTTTAATCATTTTCCTTGTGAATTTTTAATCATTTGTTTTTGAGGATCTTCCTTTAGATTTATTTCTGGTATTTAATTTTTTTGGGGGGGGTCCTGTTATAAAGGGCAACATGTTGAAAATCATTACAACACTTTGTTGGTACAATATATGGCTGGTATCCAGACAAAAAATGCACGGATTTGGTGATCAGCAACCTTGACAAATCTACTCCTTAATGCTATTTTTCTATAGCTGGTTGGCGTTTTCATTGTGTATGGGTCTGCATGTACATGTCCATATACATTCATGCTATGTCTAAATCATGAATCTTACTTCTTTTGCCTTATGTAGCTCATTCATTTGACTTGGAGACTGACCAGGTCCTTGGTGGAAAGTTGAGTAGAGGTGGAACAACACTAAGTTCCTGCTGTTCCCAAGTCCCTGGAGACAGAGTTCAACCTGTGGCCATTAGGGTTAAGAGACATCCACAGAGCATACCTATAGACTCTTCCCACAAAGGACTGCAGAGCAAACATCCAGAACTCTTGGTCTTTCTATTCCTCCCTCTCCTCCTCCTCCTTTGATGAACATTTAAAAACCCCAGGTAGAGAGGGCATTAGTGCTCCGGAGGGAGTCTTCAAACTCCAGCTCTTGGATGAAGAAAGTTCTGGACCCTTCCCATTTTTTACCCATCAAAAATACAGAGTTATATTTTAGTGCTGCATAATACTCCATTGTGTATAAATGCCACATTTTTTTAATCCATTCATCTATTGAAGGGCATCTGGGTTGGTTCCGACAAAATCATGGAATTTTCAGGGAAATGGATGGCATTAGAGCAGATTATGCTAAGTGAAGCTAGCCAATCCCTAAAAAACAAATGCCAAATGTCTTCTTTGATATAATGAGGGCAACTAAGAACAGAGCAGGGAGGAACAGCAGGAGGAAAAGATCAACTTTAAACAGAGACATGAGGTGGGAGGGAAAGGGAGAGAAAAGGGAAATTTCATGGAAATGGAAGGAGACCCTCATTGTTATACAAAATGACATATAAGAGGTTGTGAGGGGGAAGGGAATAAAAACAAGGAAAAGAATTAAATTACAACAGATGGGGTAGAGAGAGAAGATGGGAGGGTAGGGGAGGGGGATAGTAGAGGATAGGAAAGGTAGCAGAATTCAACAGTTACTAATATGGCATTATGTAAAAATGTGGATGTGTAATCGAAGTGATTCTGCAATCTGTATTTGGGGTAAAAATGGGAGTTCATAACCCACTTGAATCGAATGTATGAAATATGATATGTCAAGTGTTTTGTAATGTTTTGAATAACCAATTAAAAAAAAGGAAAAAAAATACAGAGTTTTAGTTTTCAAAGAATTGTAGCAACAAATAAAACCAGGCATTTTATATATTTTTTCCTGAGTCTATTGAGATGAACATAGACTCTTATTTCTTCATGGATCTGAAAATTTACATCATTTTTTTTGTACCTAATATATAATAAAATATTTTGTTTTGGTGGCTTTTTAAGCTAGCCATAATACAACATCTTTACGCATTCATTCATATTAAAATAAAAGATTTAAAAGCTGTGGCGTTAACCGGCTTCTAAAATTCACCCTCAGAAGCAGCTACTTTTGCGGGTTAGCATCTTGATTCTTTTATATAGACCCTAAATTAAAATGTGCAAAATCTAATCATGTGACCCTACAACTCCTTGATATTGTTTGCTTAACAGTAAATGTGCTTGCCTAAAAAGAGAAGTTGTTATTATTATGGTATGGAAGTCTGTGTTGAGGAAAAAAAATAATGGTGGATACTTATCTGCAAAATTCAACTGAAGTCTTGAATGTAATCTTCAAATCCATTGAAGTCGCCCATTTTAGGAAGCCTGGGAAACAGTGAGGTGCTTACAAATCAGAACTGGGACACTAGCTCAGGAATGCAAAACAGAAATAGGCCTCCACTGATTAGTGAGGAAATGTGGCACAGGGGTAGGGACACTGCTCTGGGGTCCCTTGTCTCTGTGGGCATTTGACGCATGTCCCAGGGCTGGGGACAACTGTGAGGCTTCTCACACTGCTGGTCACGATGGTAAAGAGGACAGATGTGGTCTCCAACTTCACAGAGCTCTCTGCTGGGGAAAACAGGCCAAGAACACAATGACAGGGGGCAGGCAGTGGTAAGGAGGATCCAGACGCGCCCCCAGGAGACCAGGTGTGGGGCTGGTCAGGCCTCGGGCAGTCGGAGGCAGCAGCCTGTGCTAAGGATCAACACTGAAATAAAGTGGGAAAGAATGTGAGCTCCCGGAGATCACATGGCTGGGCTCGGCCAGGTGGGTCACCAGGAGAATTTCAGCCAGATGGAGGTCACCCCAAGGTAAAGCTGAGAGGGTGTGGGACAACTAGGTCTGTCCTGACCCCGTAGTGTGGGGAAGACAAGGGTCAGGGATGAGATCTATGTATGGGGAGGCCCTGCCAATGGCCTGTGTGGGAGTGGCTGCAGTTTACATTGGCAATGCTGGGGGCGGTGCTGGAGACCAGGGGGTGGTGGGAGAGGCTACTAGGGAGCAAGATTTGCCAAGGTGTGGTGCTCACGTACCTGGGTGGAGGGAAGGACCAGGTAGACTGTGGGCCCTGAGGGTTGGCTTCCTAGAGACCTTGTGGGTTTGGCAATAGATCTCCTGTTCCAACCCGACTACTCTGTTGGAGCAGGAGCTATGGGTGCCCGGCAGTGCTCCATGTCCTCATGCTCTATGTCCTCGTGCTCCATGCCCAGCCTCTCTGGCTGAGTCTCTGCTTCTCCTTCTGCAGAGCTCTGCTTTTTGCCACGCCAAGCAGGGCACCTCCTCCACGGCTCCACCTGGACAGCAGAGGCACCTGAGCGCTCTCTCTGTGACACCCTAAGTGCAGATGCGTCTCACGAGGCCCATGCCACTGTCACTCTGACTTGGAATCCAATGGATAATAGTCTCTGTGAGACTAGAAACCACTCTATGGATCCAGCAGCATCTGAATGATTCTGAGGCTCTAAAACTCAAATGCCTTTGGTGACCCCGCAGGTCACGTAAACCTGGGAGCCGTCACGTTGAGTCAGTGGTTGATAAGGTTGCTTCCCTGTTTCCAAATCACACTTTTACCAGTTGCACATTTAAAAGATGCTGTATGGAGACCGAAGACAGATGTGGGAACACTGGGTCCTCATACTGTTCTATGTACTTTGAATACGTGTGGAATCTTCCATAGTAAGAAAGTTTAAAAAGAGCCATCTGCAGCCAAGGACACACCAGCCTTAGTCTCCTAGTTGTGGACACTCTGTGCTCCCACACACATCTCTCTGGCAGATGGGTGGCCCCAGGCTCACACTTGGGGTGAAGGAAATTGTTTATCTCCAGGCTGCTTCCAATAGACTCTCTCCACCTTTTTAAAACTTACCTTTCCAAGAGCACAAAAGTGGGTCAGCCAGGGTCCTGCTGTACCCACGAGGCAGGTGACACCAGGGTGGGAACATCAGTGGGATTTAGGATAAGAAATCTGCCTGAGCAATGCCTGGTCCCCACTGGCCACTGGCCTTGACCTGGGCTGTGAACAGGGCTCTATGAGGTCATGATGATGAAACAGTGCAAGATTCAAACTCACCTCTGACCAGGGGCTCACACAGCTCATGCACACCATGATTCTGCTGGCCACAGGGGCAGCAGGTGGGGTTCAGCCAGCCCTTCCTGAGTGACAGGCCTGGGGCTGAGGACTGTAGCTACAGAATTGGTTAACCTGCTAGGAAGTCAGGTGGCTAATCTATGAATGTATATACCAGTGATGGCAGGCATGGGGCTGTTCCCTGAGCAGAGGCCAGGGCAGGGTCCCCAAGCCAGCAGTGAGCCCACGCCTATCCCTGCCTGGGGTCTGCACTCTGAGGTTGGCCTTCATGGGGACTCAGGACCTCAGAGCTAGTGATCACTACATCTTAAAACCAGCTGTGACCCTGGTGTTTGCTGAGGGCACAGGGCCACTTTCCTTTTTAGCAGACTTCAGGGGAATGAAAGTGATTGTACCTTCCTTCCTGCCCAGCGAAGAAGACCTTCCAGGTTTCTGCCTTGCAGGAATGACCAGGAGGCCAGAGGGTCAGTGGCAAAGCTGGACAGTGCTCTCCTCTGTCCCTCCTCCCCCAGCTGCACTGGAGACAGACCCGAACAGCACAGGGACAATGCTCATCACCAGGGCTGGGTGCAGCATGGTCCCAGATGCTGGGTGAACTCTACTCCACTGTGTCAGCCCCTGCGGTCAGTCCCCATTCCCTCAAGCCATCTTCCCCCAGGCCCTACCTTTGTCGACCTGTGCCAGTGGGTTTCTTCACACACGTGGGTGTCACTCAACCTGATCACAAAGCAATGACATGGAAGAAGGTGATTTATGGAGATTGGAAAACAAACAGTCTAACAGGGTTGGTTTTGCACTCTCCTGAGGAATGCCTGCCAACACACCACCCAGACACACAGCTCTCGCTAGGAGAGCAACTTCTAGTCCTTTGAACTATTATGCCTTTTATCTTTAGAGTTTAGTTGAAAGAATCAACAGAATAAAAAGCGTCAAAAGTGGAGTGGTAGATCCCATTAAGAAGGAAATGAGATGAGTCGGGGATATTGTTGACTAGCCCCGTGATTGTCTTCAAGAACAGAGAAAATAATACAAAGGGACCTTATATCTTTGTGCACATGAAACCCCTCTTAATTACATTTTTATCACATTGTTCTTCATATTGGGGTGCTCCCCACCCCTTTCTTTTCTAAACATTCTTAACAAGTTCTATTTTCCTGACTTGCTCTTGGGTAAGCTGTGGCTCAAGACACAGGAAGCGTGGCCAAGCCGGCCTCTAGGGGGCTCTGGGGCTCTTGCCTGGATCCCGGTGCTGTGGTTTTGATCCTCCTGCGGGACAGACCTACATGAGTGCAGCGAGGTGGGGGTGTAATGCAGCAGGGGCTCCCCACCTGAGGAGTGGCATGGCATGGTGGGGGGCCCTGTACCCCAGAGCCCTGGATTTCTCTACCCCAAACTTAGGATGCCATCTTGCACACCCACAAAAGAAGAGTCCAAGGTGCTGCAAGGGGCAGGCCTCTCCATCTTCCCAACACACACCATTCCAACCTGCAGCACTGCCTCTTAGGTGCATGTGGTGCCAGAGGGGGACAAAGATGACACCATGGCTGATGTAGGACACACAAGTGTTACTTTCATCCCCTGAAATCACTTATGTAATAGTATGAGCACAGCAGTCAGAAGAGCAGCTGTCACACAAAGTCACAATGGCCAGCTCCTCCTAAAACTGCCAACAAATTCTACACGGCCTCTGGGACTTTCAAGGTTCCTGGTGCTAAAGATGGGTTGGAAGCTTTCTAGATATTAATGCAGGACACACACACACACACACACACACACACACACACACACACACACACTATTTGTATTGTTTCCTGTAGTCAAAGGAAGCTTTGTGATCAAATTCAGAAGTCTATGGAGCATTCAGCAAGGAGAGCCTTGTTGGTGGCCTTGTATCTGCTGCTCTGTCCCCACACCCGGCCTCAGACGACCTTCTCAAGGTCACCTGGTGTGCTTCCCATGGTCTTGTTCAGACACATGCTCATAGAGCCTGCACAGAAATACCGACGGGCACACACGGCAGGGGCTTCACGCCCTGGCCCTGGGAAGAGGTGTGGAGAGAGGGGTGGTGATTCAGCAGCTTGTCTCAGATGAACAGCAGGCCGTCCTGGTCCCTAATGGTCCCTGAGAATGTGATGGGCTTTAACTGTGGTCCCTGACTCCAGCTGTCCTGGTCATTCCCCTGCTCTTGTGTTTGCAGCTTACACAGTGAGCAGGGCCTGGGTCATCTGGCATCACACAGACTGAGGACAGTGGGATTTTAGGGCACACAGTCAGGAGCTACTTGAACTGCTATGGCTGAAATAATTCATAAAATATCCACAGAGAAGTTACTTAAAAACCCAATTAAAAAAAATATCGAAATGCCCTGTGTTCACCCACCAGCCTTGTTACTCAGGACCTAAAAAATGTGGCAAAACTCCTCCTTATTTCAAAACTCAGTTAGCAGTGAGACTTGGATGTAAATGGGGAGCAACTTTAAAGAGAGCAGGTGGGGGGATGTTGAGTGGAACAGGTCACGGCAGCAGGAAGGGGCAGGACAACCAAACATCCGAACATCTTCTGGACTCCTGAAACACCGGCCTTCTCCAGGCAGGTGGAAAGAAAATTGGAAAAATTCTGGACAGGAGCAAGAGGAGGATGATCTGTTTTTCTGTGGAAGGTGCAGGTTATCAGGTTGGCCGGTTCTTGGAGAGGGAGTGGCCATTCGCCAGACGTGGGAAGGCAGGAACGGGGAGAGAATCACAGAGTCTCCTCCAATGCCAGCCCCCGACCCCAGCCTCCCAGAGCAGGTGGCTCATCTCTGAGACATCTCCAGGTGGGGTGCGCACTGTGTTAGTGGGCTTTTCACCTCTGTGACCAAGGTTCTTGACAAGAACCACTTAGGGGAGGAGCGGTTGGTTTTGGCTCATGGTTTCCGAGGTCAATCCAGGGCCAGCAGGCACCATGGCTCTGGGCCTGAGTGGGGCAGGGTGTGGTGGAGGAGAGCTGCTCAGCTCATGGTGGCCAGGAAGCACAGAGAGAGGGGCCAAGAATTCAGGACACAAGGTGACCCCCACGGGCACACCCAGTAACCACTTCCTCCAGCATCCTTCCCAACTAGTAACCTGTGGGTCTGCCCATGACGGGGTAACAGCTCACATAACTCATGATCATAAGATAATGAGTTATCAGGGGACACTGCTACCAATCACCAACTGTGACAAGTGATGTAAGTGCCTCTGGACTCTCACACCTGTCTGGGAGCCTGTGCCTGTGTAAGCCATCCACATCAGGGACCGTGTGTGAAAGTGGCTTTGTACTGAAGTGTAAGCGAAAGGCCACCATGTCCATTAGCATTTGTGACCTGCTGTGGGTGCCCCAGTGTTGGGCACACGGGTGCAACCGTCCTTGGTGCCACCAGGGCCCTGACAGGAAGGTGCTCTCCAGGTGACAGCTCTGGGTTTGGGCTTCATGCTGTCCGCTCAGCCTCAGGCCAGCGTTTCCTGCCTTGGCTAAGGGGCTCTGCAGACAGAGTCCCACGGCCATGTGCTCAGCCTCCTGGGATCCCTGGGGCCTCCTGGTCAGCGTCTCCTATTTTCCTAGAAGATGCCTCAGGCCGCAGCTCAGCTTCCTGTGACCTCACAGACCCAGGGTCTGGGGGTTCAGGTTCTAGCGCCGCAGGTCCCTGCCACAGAGCCACAGCGCTGGCACAAGACAGCTGAGCCCTTACCTCCATGAGGATGTCCCTGAGCTGTGACCTTCACTCCAACATCCCCGTCAGAATCAGGGTGCAGCCAGATGATAGTGTCCGTTTCTGTCCAGGCCAGGTCATGTGAAAGCAGGATGTGCTATAGAACAGAGCGGGTTGGAGAAGAGCTGCCCAGGAGAGCCGAGCAGAGCCTGGGTGCTGAGTGGACTGGGTGATGAGTGTGTCACCAAGGAAGGGAAGCCTTCATGCACAGAGAGCAAGGAACCAGGAGAGTGGAGCTGCCCAGTGTGCCCTCTCAAGTATGGGGAGTTCCTGATGAGCAAGTGGCCTCCTCCAGGACCTCCACCTGGCCTCCTCCAGGACCTCCACCTGGCCTCCTCCAGGACCTCCATCTGGCCTCCTGCGGGACCGCATGGTCTCCTCCAGGACCTCCACGTGCGAGTTCCTCTAGATCCTGCAAGAGGGTGGACAGCAGTAGCCTTGCTGTGGGGTGGGAAGAGCACAAGTCACCCCAGGCCCGCTCCCTCCGTGACTGGGGATCAGCAGTGGAGGGCGGGGCTTTGTGTGGGAGAGGAAGCACTGGCCGTGAAGTCAGAGCATTGCCTCTCCTGGAGGGAGGCTGTCTGGTGTGGTGAGAAGCCAGAGTGAGGTCAGGGAGGCTGAGAGTACAAAGCACCTTCGCATTCTGAGGTTTGGTGCTCGGGCTGTGGTGGGTCAGAAATGACATCTCTTCCCTGGTGACATCCGAGCCTGAGTACCATTTCCCTTCTTGCCTTCATCCTCTCTTCTCTCAGGAGTCAAATGTGGCCAGAAGGCCCTGGGAACCACACATAGAGGCTGCCTGGATGCAGCCATCATGGTCAGCATCCTCACGCCCTGACCACACCTGCTTTGCTGGGCTACGTGTCAAGTAGAACTTTGTGATTTTTTGAAATCTATCATCTCTCATCTATCATCTGTCCACCTACCTACCTGCTGCAGGCTTAATAAGATCAAGGTACTCTCATTTTACCCAAGCATAAAAAGCTGAGGGAAGAGAAGTGATTTCATTAGGGCCACAGAGCATGAGAGCAATAAAGCTGTGATCTGAACAGTGTTAACTTAGTCCCCTTCAGTCTAGACTCTGACTGTGGAACAACATATTAGAAAGTGCACCTTGGCTTACAGTAGCAAACTTCTGGAAAGTTCTAGTTTCTTAGGTGGATGGTTCTGTAGAGTGCCCTCTGTTCAGCCCAAGTCCTCAGTGTCAGTCAGGGTACTGGTACCTGTACAGAGGGCATTAAAGACAGGACTGGCTGAGGGCGGGGCTCTCTGCCACTTCCCACCTGACACTGGACAACTACGTTGACATCTCTGAGCTTCAGTTTTGTCATTGATACTATGAGAACCAACTTCTCACCCACAGGGCTGCTGGGGTTATGTAAGGACACACGTCCAGGAAGTCCAGCGCCCGACAGCCGCGTGTCCAACTCTGGGCATGACGCAGGGCTTCTCCTTCTCTCAGCCGATGCCTCCCTACCCAGCTCCAGTCACACAGGGCTGGCTCCTGCAGGGCCCCACGAGAGCACAGCCCCCTCTGCACACAGGTGAGCTACAGCAGAAGCAGCACCAGGGCCGGTGGCCAAGAACGCACCAGGAGGCTCTCATTTCACCAAAGCAAAGGAAAGCCAGGAAACAATCTGACATGGGCCACACAGAAGCTTGGGTGCTGTCCATCGGCAGAAGCTGACCGCATAGTTATGGTGGAGTGGCTATTTGTTAGTATCTGTTAGCTTTCAAAATATTTAAGTCCTGGGTGGGGCTGGGGGTCCACCCTGTAATCCCAGCTGCCAGGAGGCTGAGGCAGGAGGGTCACAAGTTCAAGGTCAGCCTGGGCAACCTGTGAGACTCTACCTCAAAAGAAAGGAGGAAATTGTGGGGGGTATAGGTCAGGGGTAAGCTCTTGCCCAGCATGTGCGAGGCCCTGCTTTCCATCCCATGTACCACACACAACTACACACACACACACACACACACACACACACACTGTAGAGCCCTGACAGAGGGCCACTGTGAGCATGGCAGCCCTTTCTGCCAGCACCTGCTGCAGGAACAGGATTGTTATTGTGCAGCCCCATTACAAGTTTGCACCTCGTTAGTAAGACTCTTCAGTGAGCTGCAGGAGGATGTGGGTAAAGGCAGGAATTTGGTGCCTATTCAGAAATTCTGCCTGCTTTTCACTGAGCGAGAAGAACTGAGGTCTTCAGCGGCAGAGGAGAAGCGGAAAGGTTCAAGTCAAGCACAGTTACTCAGGTGCTCTGCTTTATGGTGTCTCAGGCTGGAATACATTCACTGTCTCAGATGCACTCTGCTCACTCTATCTAGAAATAGTTTCAACATTGAAGAACTGAGACTTCATCAAAAATATGAAAGTAGTTTCTTTTTCCCTACCATCCTGAAAACATTTCACAACCATGAAATGCAAACCGAGGTTCAGTATCAGGTGTCGCATAGTGAGATTCCAACGTGTCTCAAAATGAGTGAACAGGTGCTCAGCCGACAAAGGGCCACACAAGTCATTCTCTTAATGTGTGCAGCAGGGGTACCTGGGAAAGCTCTGTGAGTTCTGCTCAATTTTGCTGTGAACATAATTAATAATTCTATGGCAAGGCTTTATTTCCCCAAGTCTTGCTATATAAAGCGGCTACGCAGGCAAATCTTTACAATCACATCACTTTCTGTGACATGAAACTTAAGCATGCTAATTACAGACAGCATTTTAGCTACAGCCTTTTTAGCAAAATCTGACTTGCTTACACACTCAGATGGCCAGAAGGCCTTTGACAGGTGTGTCTTCTGGAAGAGTGGGGCAGGTTCACATGCATGGCGGCCCCGGGGAACCCTTTCAGCTCTGATTGCTCACGCTGGAGACTCCAGATCATCTCCAACCAAGTGTGACTTCTGATGCAAACCTGTGTTTCCCGGTAACTCAAGTGTGGGAAACAGAACAACGTCAAGGGGAAGAAGAGCTTTGTTCAGTCCTGTGACACAATAAGCTACAAAATGACCCAGACAAGACATCCAGCTGGTCCTGTGTGACGGGATCAGGGTGGATACATGTGAGCACACTTTTGTCCAGAATCTATAGAATGCACAGCACCAAGACCGGCTCAGATCTGAACTAGGAACTGTGGGCAACTGTGCACCAATATAGGTTCATCCATCGTCACCAACCTACCCTTGGGCAGAGGCTGTTAAGCCTGCTCAGGGGACGGCGTGAGCATGTGTGCAGCTGGGGTACCTGGGAAATCTCTGTGAGTTCTGCTTAATTTTGCTGTGAACATAAAAGTGCTTTAAAGACAAAACCTATTGGAAAAGGGAGGACAACAAATGAAGAACCTCTAATAAAACTCTACTACGCATCCCCGCATCTCTAACTGGCAGTTTTCATATCTGATCTGTCCCACAGGGGGGTTCCTTTCTAAGGTTCTCAGGGTTTAAGTTTGAATTTGATGAGTTAGTGAGATTTTTCTTTTTTTAATATGGAGATTTCCGACGAGTGTCTGGAGAGGGTTAATTTGATTTCAACCTGTTGCTATCCAGTGCCAAGCACACGTCAGACCCTGTTGTCAGTAAAATAGTCAATGACAGTGAGTCAAATAACCTACCCTCCCCCCTTGGAAGTGGCTTACTAGCGAGGTGGGCAGATGGTGCACACCCAGGTGAGATCCTGGCTCTTCTAGTCCCCACTCCCCAGCCCTGGGTGAGGGTCCTTCCATTCCAGGGAATAAATGGTGTTTGGCTGTTAGTTTTTCTGAGAGCCGGGGAGTGTCATCTAGATGCAGTTTTAATTGGTATTTTCATAACTGTTAAATTAGTGCTAATAGTGTCGAACACTTTTTTTTCTGTTAATCTTCCATCAATGTGTCAAAGGCATGAGTAACTGATATACTTAAAAACATACTCAACACTCTGGTCACGGAAATGAAAGGGAACCCATCTCAGGGGCTGTATACCCTGAGTGTGGTGATTGCACAACTCTGTGGACTTGTCAAAACACAGAAATGCACACTCGAAAGGGTGAATGGTATTGTGCATTCACTCCACCTCAACAGAAGAGATACGACACACAGTCAATGATGGAATTGGGTAGAACATCATGAAAGTATCCTTGACATCCTCAAACGGAGAAGGTGGCATTGAGGCAGGGCCAGATGTAGAGGAGAACTTCAGGTATGTCAGCCTATTTTAAACAAAGTTCTTTTCCTTTATGGGCTGCAGGAAACATACGCTCCTCCCACCTCCAAACAAGAACTTCCACTGGCAACTGTCATTGAGAAAGGGAAAGAGTTTAAATAGTCACCCAGCGACACACAGCTAATGTCAGTAATGGGATTTGAACCAAATACCCCGTCAGCAGAACTTGGGCTCTGAAGCCAATTTCCTCTGCAGTCAGCCTGAAGACAACGCGGAACTGGCCCCATGGAATCTGAGGTTCATGTGAAGTTAGTAACATGACTCAGGTCTCTCTGGTAGATGGTGCTGTGAAGCCAGAGCTGCCCAGGGAGCTCACGGGCGCTGGTTTCACCTGTGCATCTGCACAGCCAAGGACACAGACTCCCGGGATTTTTTCACTGGAAACTCTTAATGGAGAACATTCTTATTAATGTGAGAAGTTTCTCATTGAGTGGCTACTTTTGCAAACTTCAATGCTATAACACAGAACAACTGTTATAAATAACAGAACATTTAAAACTAATGAAGGGCAGTCTATCCTAAAGAACCCCGTAAACCAACATCACTGTGTATCTACAGGTTGAAAAGATTTAAATGCACTGTCTGGAGTCCAGAGCCTTGACTGACCGGTGGTGTTTCCTGATGTGCTGGATTATGATGGGAGATGGCCACGGTTGACCTTGGGTTTGTGTGTTTAATTAACTTTGGACAGTTTGGGGCCAGCTTTCTCTTGGTTATTTCTCGTTTGCTGGCCTTTCCTAATCCTGAGCTGTTGGAAGTCACCCCCAGCTGATGGGCATACTCCCTGTTTGGGGGACTCTTTATCTCCCTTGGTTCCACCTTGGATATTTCAAACAGCTACGCAACAAAGTTCAATGTCTAATTTCCATGACACCCTTTCAACACATTCTGTCTCAGGAATTTGTAGCTTCAATCTTTAAAAGCAATTAATTTGTGCCTTTTTAAAGCTCTGCTAAGGGTTTTGAGTGAATTCAGTTCTAATAGCTGCTTAGGTGCACATTGGCTGATTCCTGCTCCTCGCAGCCCTGACCTGGTCTGACTGGTGGCTTTCCTGCTGCTCTTCCCTTGCCTGTCCTCATGTAGGGCAACCCCTGCTTTGATGCCAGCCCTGGAGAACCTCGCTGGTTGGGTGCTTGGCATTGTGTACCACCTACATCTCCAGCTCTGAGGGGGTTGGCAATGAAGCTGCTTTAAATCATTGGATCCTTTTGCATCAAGCTCTTGGGATGTTTTAGGGGGACCAGAGAAGTCTCAGAGCACAGTGACCCCCACCCCACTTGTGCAGCAAGATCCCCAGTGTTCTGCTCGATGCCTCATAGATGACAAAGCTTCTCAGCTTGGGAGCAGCTCTGTGGCCTCCCTTGAGCAGCACCAGGCTCTGCCCCCTTGAGTCCCAATGGGTGGTTCCCTGATTCAGGAGTTGATCAGTACCCCAGTCAGTACTCGGGGACCCTTCTAGGATCCCCAGAGCCCCTCCTGTCCATCCTCCCCCTCCTGAGGGCTCACTTCTCTAGTCTTGCCACAGATGGGTGCTGTCTCCTTACCGGGGAATCCTCCGGGCTCCACCCCACTTTCCCTCTGGGTGCAGCAGACAGGGAGCCCTCCCTGGGCACACTGGCACTGCCACAGGGCCCTCTGCTTCCCAGCTCTCAGGGTTACTGTACTCTATCGCCTGAGGGCTGCTGTCTTTCTGATTGTTGTCTCAGTCATTTTTCTCTTTTGATTGTTGAAAGTGGGACAACAATGGTGTCCCCTAAGTCTGTCCTGTCCCAGAACAAAAGCCCTTCATCTTCAACTGAAGCAGAAATGCCCAGGGCTCACGGGTACTGATGGTTTTCCTGCCTTAGCTGCTGCTTGTCCTCCTTTCCTTCCTCTGAGCAGGGCTCTTTAGCACCTATTCATTCAGCTCTGACTTCTGAGTATCACAAGGGAGCTCAGTGGACATGTGCCGCCCCCCATAAGCTCAAGTTGCTGCTGGCTTTTTTCTAAAAATCAGACGTTCAAACATTTAATAAATATCTGCTTCAGAACAGCCACTGTAGTAATTAGCGTGGAGAAGAAACCATGTAGCACAGTATTCCCTTCTTCAAGGGTCATGAAATAGGTTAGTAAGATAAATAAGTATGAAATGAGAGCAGAGAATAGGGAAGGGGAACTTCAGAAATGCGCTTGTTAAAATCATTATTTGAGATTGTTCCTAAACCACCTTGAAATCTAATTCAATTCATATGGAAATTAAGTCTGTCAATTCGTTCCCCTGAGAGCCTAGGTGCCTTTCTTATTCTCAAATTTGAACTTGTACTAGAGGATTTGGACTGACCATCCCCCAGTTCACCATCTTCTCCCTGTCTTCTTCTGCTACACAGAATGAGAAGCAAAACAAAAACCCTCTTCACGCCCCCAACAACAAAAAAACTAAAATATAACCCCAAACATTACAGGCTCTCTGGTACCTGTACATCACCTTGTGATTCAATTTGAATCAATGACACCGATGTCAGGAAAATGGACACCATCAGAACAGATATCTGTCCTCTGGGTATTCATCAAGACAAAATACAAACAGACAAACCAACCAAAAACAAAAGACAAAGCAAACAAATAGAGATGTTTTAGCAGAAGATATTTTACACTCCCCACTCTTTCCTTTCTTGAAATGCAACAACTGCGAGGTCTGCATATGGAGCAGCCACCTTGTGACCATGGGGACAAGCCACATGCTGATATTGCTTGAGAGTGGAGTAGAGGCTGACCTCCTGATGGCAAGGCCATTAGGCATGAGCACTTAGGTGTGCAAACACAACCCCTCCACATACATGTGCCACTGAGATAGAGACCAGTCCAGCCCTTTCTGAGGTTGTCTGATAGTAACGCATCTTCACTGATAGACAAACCATCTTCTTTGGCTAAATGCCCAGGAATGCAATTCCTAAAACAAAAAACACGCACATCGTTTTTCTGCAAGCCTTCCCCACTTTTAATGACAAGATCCATTTCCTGTCTGTAAAATCAAAGGCAGTGGGGCAGGATGGGGAAGCCAAGGGCTTTGGGGTCTGTAAATGTGGGCAAGTCCTGGATCAGCCACCTGGGCGGAAGCTGAGCTGCTTCTCTGGTTTTTTTAAGCATCTGTCACTCTCGTGTTCCTTCATTTCTCTTTTGATTAGCGTCTGTGGAATCACATTCATTATGGAAATCAGGAATCATTAAGTAGCCTTGTCCACAAAACAAGTAGCTCTGCTCTTCTGGGCTCAGAAACCCACACCAGAGCAGCTAGCTCTGTGCCCTGTGACTGCTCCGGTGACGAGTCTATGCAAGATCAGGTGACTGAGGTTGTCCTCCATGGCTGTGGGTCCCACTGTCTCATACATGGAGCATGCAGTGGAGACAGGACTGTGTGGGATTGATAGGTGGGTGTAGTAAACATCTACAACTTCAGGCAAAGCCCTGGTCTCAGATGCAGCTTTTGAAGTTAAGGAGACAACCTGGTGAAATTGGCTCATGTGAGCCCCAGCAAATGTGTGGTTTTGCAAAATATCATTAAATTGTCATGGCCCAGTCATTCCTGTGATTATGTAAAACACTTGAGCTGTTTGCCCAAGCTCGTGAAACAAATTTCTTATGCAAAATGTATCAATTAATAAAAGATGAGCATTATTAATTCAGCTCTCCTTGCCCATCTAAATCCTGGCAATTTTTTATTTATTTTATTCACACAAAGCTTTTGTTTTTGAGAAATTTCAGTTTTTAGATGAAGCTATGGTTTAGTGCAGTCACGGACAGTGGCTGAGAGGCATGCTGATCACGTATTTTTTTTTCCCCAGTTACGATTTTCGGAAGCATTTCATTAAAGTGACTTCTGCACCAGGCTTCACCCCGTGAATCAAATCTTTGACAACAGCATAACGTGCCACCTGCTCATCATGTAGTTTTCAAAAGTCTCTTCACGTGTTATCAATCACTGTTTCTGAAAAACATCCCTGCTTCCTCTGCACTGGGAACTGGGGGTCAGGGTGCTGTGAATATGGATGAGAACACAATTCTTTTCTAATAGCGCTTAAAACTTTCTGATTTGTAAATTGAAAAAAACAAATAACATCCTCTGCACACAGAAATGGCAAAGGCTAAAAAAAATGGCCTTTGGTGAGATTTTTGTCATCCTGCAGGCCCTTGGCTGGAAGCAATGTCCCCCAGCACCCCTGCACCAGCTCCCCTTGCAGACAGTGTGGGGAAGACACCTTGGAAGTACCTGGGGGGGGGAGAAGCAGTGACAGCTACAAATAGTAATGATCAAAGTCCCTGTGGGGGCAGCTGGCTTCCCTATGCTGTCCTACAATGTGTGCTGCACATACTTAAACAGAGCCAGGGAGCTATGACACTCTGTTTAAAAAGTCATTTGCAGTAAATCCCTTCTATAGCCTCTCCCAGACTTCACATTCCCTCCATTGCGTGGTTTTGCACAAAAGGCTCACCAAAGACTGTTCACTCTGGACTCTCTTCTCTGGACTCAAATCTGTAAGCTTTTCCTGATTATTATTGCATCCCTGTGACCACACATCCCTGTGAAGCAATGACGGTTAGGACAGGGACATGCTGAGCGGGGTTGTCTTCTCTGGGAAGACAGAATTAGAGCCACCCATGTTTGCTGATTTTGGAAATGAGGATGCTCAATTTGCAGGGTGTTTGCACGCTGACTGCAGGAGGTCACGGGACATGCCGAACCTGCTCTGTGCCTGGTGTGTGCAGTCAGGGGCCTTAGCCCAGTGCTGAAGCTGCAGGACACCCTCAGTGAACCGCAGGCTGCCAGTGGGTGCTTGTGGTGTTAGAGGAGCATTAAACCCAGTTCTCCAAGGAGAACCGTGGACCCTGTAAGTGATCAGTGTACTTTTCCACCATAGGCATCTATCCATGCTAGGCCTTCCTGGTCTCAGTGTCACCAGTCTGTGGCCCTCCAGCTGAACAGACCTCTGGAGACCTCAAAGCCTCTCTGCCCTTCTCCATGAATGACTTAGAGTGACCTCAGTTTCCTCATGATGACACATGGGCATGGTCAAGATTCAGCTCAGACTTTATGGTAGCTGGCTATAAACATCCACCAAAATATCCCTTGTCACTATAACATGATACAAAATAGTGCTCTCAAGTATTCTCAATACTCTGGAATGTGCCTTCCATCAGTGGGTTCAGCTGCCCTTTCCGGACGTAGCTGAATCCAGGAAAACAGAGCAAGTCTTACAGTGTCCAGTTTCCCCCAAACTCTCCCAAAGCATCACGGACTAAATTTCCAGATTTATCTTTCTGAAACCTCACTCTCACCTTTGCATAACTGGTGCTGCCCCCTACTGACCAGACCCTCTGTCTCTACAAAAGAGGGGTCAAAATACAGACTTTAAGACCATGAACAGAGTGCCAAGATGATACATTGGCATTGTTTTCTTTTGTTAATATACTAACAGAAACTTAATACTGGGACCCAAGCCCATTGGAGAGGCAAGTGTCTATGTCGGGGTTTTATTAGTTTCCTGGGACCTCCTTAAGAAAGTTAGGTAACCCAGGTGTCACAAAACAACAAGGGTAGATTCTCTTGTGGCTCTGAGGCTGGAAGTCTAAAGGTACCTAGGTGAGGGCAATTATTATAGAAATTAATAGGCAATAGTGTGGAATCCACACCCCTGGGCTCCCTGGAGACAGCACAACCCTGACTTTCAGCCTCAAGGGCCACAAGAGAATCCAGGACTCCAAAGTTAACAAACACTGAGGGCAGAGTTCAGGACCCCTGTGGCCATGGCTGTGAGCTCTGGTTCCCAGGGGCTCCCTTATTTCCCCAGTGCTCTGCATCTGATCCTACCTGAGGATGGGGGACCTTTCTCCACTCTTCAATTTTAAATGGAATGTCTGAGCTCCTTCGGGATCCAGAGCTGCAAAGCCCTGGGTCCTTTTCTTGGATATGACTTCTTTTCTCTGGAGCTACAGCTGCATGGTGGAGTGGCCCTGCACTCCTGGGAAAGGATGAGGGGAAGGAAAGAATTCCAAGAGACCAAGAGTCCCCGCAAACCTCCTCTCACCTGCATTCTTCAATCTGGATCAGAAATACAAGCAGCCAGCGGCGGGGAGGGGCGGGGGGCAATCCGTACTCTCTGGTGGTCCAGGTGAGGAGATGCCCAGTGGCCACCAATTGCAGCAGGATTCATCTTATCTGGCTTCTTCACCCCTTTTCAGCTGGGACATTTGGCTTTGTAAAATGAAATTGTGAAAAACAGGAATTTTAAGGATAATTTCTTAAATTACCTTTAAAACAATTTTAGAATCGTAGCAACATTGAGCAGAAATTACAGAGAATTCCTATCTACCCTCTGTTCCCACACACATTCATCCTTCCTGATTATGATCCTCCCTCCTCCCCCAGTAGAATGGCAAAGTTTTCTTTTCTTTCTTTTTTTTATAAGTGATAGACCTACATTGAAGCACCACAGCTTCCAAAGTCTACAGTTGCACAAATGTTCATTCTTCATGTTGTAGGTTCTATGGGTCTTAATGAAGGTAGGCCAGGTATCCACTGTGGTAGGAACACATTTCAGCACCCTGCAGACCCTCTGTGCCCCTACTCACCCCATCCTCCCTCTGACCCCCCAGCCACAGATCTGTCCTGCCCTTTCCAAGGTGCACTTACAATCATGTAGCACGCAGCCCCTCAAGGATGGCTTCTCCTGGGAACCTGTGTTCATTTCTGTCTTTCCATGGCTTGACGTTCATTTCTTTCTAGATCTAATAATATTCTTTGGTCTCGGGGGATCCACAATTTATTTTTCCATTTATCCTACTGAAGGACATCTTGGTTGATTTCACATTTTGGCAATTCTGTATAAAACTGCTGAAAACATTCACGGGCAGAGGTATTTTGATTTTTTTTTTTTTTTTTTTTTGTACCAAGGATTGAACTCCGGGACATTCAACCACTGACAGCCCTATTTTGTATTTTATTTAGAGATAGGGTCTCACTGAGTTGCTTAGTGTCTCAACATTGCTGAGGCTGGTTTGAATTCACAATCCTCCTGCCTCAGCCTCCCAAGTCGCTGAGATTACAGGCGTGGCCACTGTGCATGGCTACCTGCAGGTTTTTGTGTAGAGGTCAGGTTTTCACTCTTCTTGGTAAATACTATGGAACATGGCTGCTGGATCTATTTAAGGATGTGCCTAGTTTTAGGAAACCTTGAGCTCCCTTCCAAGGTGGCCACAATGTTCTGCATGTCCACCAGCAACAAACAAGATCCTACCACTCCACCTTCTCATCAGGCTCCAGTTCCATCAGTGTTTAGGATCTAGGTAGGACCTTTTTTCTTTGCATTTTCCCTTTATGTCCCTATTGCTTTGCTCCAATGAGACAATGAGAATATTCAGGTTTTCTTGCTTTGAGCAAAATCAAGAAACTAGAATGAATCAATGCAGCCAGGGCTACGGGATTGCAAGGATCAGAAAATAGGATGCTGAATGATAGGGCTCCAAATCACCCAGCATGGGTGGGTCTCTGCTAGGGAAGTGCTGCTGGTGCAGATCTGGAAGATGACATCTCAGATTCCTAAGGAAGGGAAACAGGAAGAACCAGCAAGGGGTGCCCTTCCTCTATGGGAAAGAAATCCAGGCACTTCTTAGTGAAATCTCTTATTTTCAGGAGAAAGGGGGAAATGCCTTGTTTTTAAAATAGTGTCTGAACAACGTCAATGTAGACCCCCGCTCCTGTGGCCCCCACCTTGCCCCTGTTCTGAGCGGGATTTAGTGACCTCAATTCCATAGGACTCGGGAAGAAGCAGAGGGGGCAGGTGCTGAGGGGACGGTATTGTTCCTCATTTCTATGATCATCACTGTGTTTGAACTTGAACCTGCAACAGCCCTCTGTGGCCATCTGGGGACGAGGTCATCCAAGCCTGGAGAAACAGAGAAAGAGCTTGCGTCCTCGAGTGCAATGTGGGACCCCGAATCAGTGTCCTGTGCTTCCCACTCAGGACTTCCCATATGATTAGAAGTGTCTTTATGCTCCACCCAGTTTGAGCTGGCATGTGTCATCTGCGGTTGACATCACACAAACTTCCTAGAGAGATTTTTCTCATCTCATAGTAGAACATGATCCAGGAAACACGCATGTGTCCTCTAGGTTATGACGAGCAGAAAGAGACCTTCCTTCTCTTGGATTTGTGGTCATTGATGGACACAGGGAGAAAGTTAGGAGAGTCATTTCTATGTAGAAGGGTGGCTGATGGCTGAGGATCCCTGGTGTCCTCTGTCCCTGTGCTGTAAGCCAGGCTGCACTTGAGCTGCAGATGACTTCTAAGAAGGAGGGAAGATGAAGAGACTGGCTCTCCTTCTTCTGTTCTGTGAGACCAGGTCTGGTCTCTCTCATACTGTCCCCTCCCCTCCAGTCCTCTCTGCTCCTATGAAACTGAGGTCACTAAATCCTGCTCAGATACACAGGTGAGATGGGAGCCTCAGGAGTGGGGTCTACATTGGTGTTGTTCAGACAGTATTTTAAAAACAAGGAATTTCCCCGTCTCCCCTGGAAATTGAGAGATTTCTCCAAAGAAGTGCCTGGATGTCTGTCCCACTGAAGGAGGGGCACCTGCTGGGTGTCTCCCAGGGACCCCCTCCTCCAGAAGCTGTCGGCCCTTCAGACTACACATGCTGCTCTACTGGGCGCCCACGGGTGCTGGCCTTTCCTGTCTAGGGTCACGTTAAGCCAGTGCCCCCCTTGATTCCCTCTGGAAGTGCTCCCACCACCAAACATGCTGCATGGTGATGTCCTAAGACAGGGAGGTCCCCAGGGCCTGGTGAGGTCAATCTCTATTAGAGGAAGGGGCTGCTCTATTTTTAAAACTCCAAGGAAAAAATTAATGTAAGAAATAATTCAGAGTTACTTATTAGCTTTAGAAGGAAATTTTGACTTCCATTTGTCCAACTTTTTTTAAAAAAATATCTATTTCTGAATATTGTATCACGGTGGAAGAAATAATCCTAAACAAAATCAAAATGATTGCCTGATAGTTTTGATTATTTCTGCTTTTTCTGAAAAGAATTTTTATGAATGTGGCAAAGGTCTGTGCTTTAGCAGCTGATTTGATTTCACTAAAAGCTTTAAAAGGGTCCTCTGTTGGGCTGGGGATGTGGCTCAAGCGGTAGCGCACTCGCCTGGCATGCATGCGGCCCGGGTTCCATCCTCAACACCACATACAAACAAAGATGTTGTGTCTGCCAAAAAATTTAAAAAAAAAATTAATAAATTCTCTCTTTCTCTCTCTCTCTCAAAAAAAAAAAAAAAAAAAAAAAAAAAAAAAAAAAAAAAAAGGGTCCTCTGTGAATTTTCCTCCCTAATATTTTTGTCTCTTTATTTCTGGGGGCACTGGGGGTTGACCCCAGGGCCTCATACATGCTAGGGAAGCAGGCTACCTCTGAGCTACATCTCCTGCCCTTTGTTTTTATTTCTGTGATTAGTAAAAGGAGAATTGGAATATCATTTTGATGTCATTAGATAAAGCTTATATTTACCCAGTTCTGTTCACAACCAGATCCAGGCTCTCACATCCAACTTTGGGGCCTTCACCCTCTAATGAGGGGATTTTGATCCTAAATTGCTATAAATCCCATCTACCTTCCCTAATCACCACCATCTCAGAGATGCTGGGAATTTAAAATGTGTTTGGGTGTACATATTTTTCAGTTTCTAGTAATGAATGGAAATGCCATCTGTGATTTCTAGGGCTTTCGGCAGGACCTGAGGTAAACCACATGTATCTTCCATAAACCGTGTTTAAAATCACCTTCATTTTAGTAAAAAACTATGATGCAATGTCAACGCGTTGCACTTCTTTCAAGAAAAAAATTATTCCACGGTCATTAGACACTGTGTACCCTTGGTGTCCTGGTGTACTCTGCAGTGGTCTGAAGCAGGTACATATGTCTGATGTCAGGCTATGGCTAAGGTCAGGCAGGGGGCAGAACAGGACCCCAGAGGAGCTGACACCCTGAAACCTGTGGGATCTTGGGTTGGGCATTAGATTAGCCAGGGGCACCATCAAGGTGTTCTGGTCATAAAGACTATTGCCCACTGGGTATTTTTTTAAACAACAATAGAGAAAAAAAATTAATTCTTCATTATTTAGTAAATGAGGAGTTGGGAGGCTGATTGACGATGGGTGTGGGTAGAATAGTGGGGTGAGGTTTACTTATGCCTAAGGTGTATGAACTAGGGAAGATTTTGTGTGCAGATCATGTGCCAATTAGGAGCTCTGTTCAACTGCAGGTAACATAGACCCCTCTTCCAAAAGTAAATATTACTTTTTCTCTCATGTATCCTAGGCGTAGGCGGTAGGGCTGGTGTAGTGGAATCTAAGCGTTATTAATCCACACAGGTCCTGATTTCTCTCAGTGCTTTGCCATCCTTAGTCCCTGGCTTTAATTCTTAAAGCTTCCTTCCCATCACAAAATGACATCTCTAAACCAGCCATTGCTTCCACATTCCAGATAGGAGGACAGGAGAGGTGAGAAGAGAAGAGAACAATTGCCACTTGAGTCAGCTCCTTGTTTTAGTTTTATTTATAGGTGTCACCTAAAGTCATCACAGCCTTTATCTCCACCTCACTGGCCAAGCCTGAATCACATGGTAATGTCAATCTGAAAAAGAAACTGGCCTAGGAAGCTTTTGTTTGGACACATTTTCCCAGCTGGGAGCAGTCCTACCCAGCCAGGACTTTGCTGAGTAGCTTGATTCATGGATGAGATAACCAACCCCACAAAGGGCACAGGGCTTTCCTGAGAGGTGCAGAAGAGGAGGGACCCAGACACATGCCTCGAACCTCTAAGTTCACAGTTGTTCTACCCCTTCTTACGTATTTTATCCATAAGGAGATATTCAGGAATTCTAAGTCCCTAGAACACAAACTCTGCTGCTCCTCCGGGTAGATCTGGCTTCTGTTCCCAGCATTCCCCAAGGTGATGGGCAGAAGATACTGGTTTCCAAAACAGGTGCGGTACTTGTCCATGTGGAACAGGACCGGAAGACTGATTTGTCAGGAAACAAAACAAGAAATGGAGACCAAAGCCAAGCCAGTGCCTGAGGTTCACAGCCAGCACTATAAAACCCTCTGACTGCAGAAATGGTCTTGTGGGTTTTCATTGACAGATCCAACCCACTATAAAGACCCTGGCTCTCCATTTGACTCTCTCTCTCTAAACTGAAAGCACATCATTTTTCTTCTCTGTTCATGTGAACATTTAATTGAACAGCCAGAAAAGGCTAACATATAGAATTAAAAGAGAAGGTCCATTGCTTTACTCTGCATGTGGAAAACGTTGATGTTTGTTTATGCTGACCTGATTTTCATTTTTGTTGTACAGATGAACACATTTCTGAGAGTGGTCTGCTTAGGGGTATGGGACAGCATGTGAAATATGATCTTGCAGCCAGACAGTGAGCACAGCCTGGATTCCTGGGCTTCGTTAGCACACGTGACTGTCCTTTGCTTAGTGAGAGTAATGTCACAGCATGCGAGGGAGCCTGGCTACAGTTAAAGGGTTGCAACCATGTTTTCCTATTAGGTTTTTCTTCTTCATGAATCTGGAAGTCAAAGCCCAGGCATTAGTGGAGGATGAGAAGGCATCCATCATCTCAGATCAAGCACCCCTGGGGGCATGGAGATGCTCCTCTGGCAAGGCCTTATAGTCAATTATCAAGTTCATTCTTCCATGCCCCTAGCCTCCGACGTGGGTCCGCTGCTTAAGTAGCAAAGAATGGTCCCTCTGGCCTTGAGGTGGGAGAACTGTAAAACATATTCATCCCAACAACCCCAAGCCTGTCAGGTGGAACTCCCAGTGAGCAGACGGCTCATCTGGAACAGCTCAATCAAACCAGCTCAGGTCCCAAACCAAGCCCCAGATCCACAGGACTTAACCTGCTCTCTGAAGGCCGCTCCTCTCTGCCTCCCACAGATGCACCAGCTTGTAAAACAACTATAAAAAATGAATTGTTTGCTAATGTTTACCAATAAGGAGATCTGGTGATCAAATGACATATTCCTGATGCTTTGGGTAAATCTGGGGGGTTAGGGACCCCATGTCTTCAAAGCAACATCCGCATGGCTTTTAGATGGGTGCACCAATTTAACATCCTAGAACAATGGACAGTCATCCCCTCTCCGTCCAGGAGGACAGAGGTCTGAAATCAGGGTATTAGCAGGGCCACATCCATTGCTTCCCCCAGATGCACCTTGCCTTGGGCCGGACACACTCTTTCCCTGCCTCTGTCCCCACACAACATCTTCTTTTGCCTCTGCCCCAAACCTCCTTTCTCCTTGTCTTGTTCTTTTAAGTAAGAACACCAATCAGTAGATGAGGACCACTCTAAAGCCAGGATGACCTCATCCAAAGACCTTAACTTAATTATACCTACAAAGACCCTATTTCCAAATAAGGTTCCCATGTAGAAGGGGTCATGAGTGAGACATAGCTGGGGGAATCTCCTGGCTCTGCTGTGACAGGACACATGATCTCCAGGCCCCAGTCTTCCCAGAGCTCTTTGCCTTGTACATGGCCACATTCACCACACCTACCCCCCCCCCCCCAGGCACCTGAGTTTCCAGTACTTGATTCTAACTTGTCTGACACTCCATGATTTTGAACTGGCAAAACCAAAACTGCACAGAGCCAAGTTAGGAAGGTAAGAAGGTGTGTTCAAAGCTGCCGCCACACAGCAAATAGACCAGCACCTCACTTGGCCCTCGGATTCCCTTAAGTCATCTCTACTTCCTGATTACAAGTCCCAGAGCTATTCTGGCCTTCATTTCTTCATCTGTAAAACAGAAAATTTAAGTTTTCTGCTTTGTAGGGCTGTTACGAGGACTCAATCCAACCAGTATCAGGAACACCATGGCAACCCTGGCACCCAGGTGCCAGCCAGCAGCTCCCAGCCTGACTCCTCTGAAGAGAGCCTTCATGTTTGGGGCCATGCCTCCTGGACAGTCCACCATCAACCAGTCAGCGTGAGAAGCAAAGGCCACCCAGGCAGGGCAACTCTGCAGGCCCAGAGGCTCTGTAGCACCACCCCCATGGCTGAAGCTGCTGGATCTCCAGTCCTCCAAGGGTCCTTGTGCTGGGAACTTGGTCTCCAGTGTAACAAGGTTTAGAGGTGAGGCCTTTAAGAGGTGTGGCCTAGGGGAAGGTCTCTAGGTTGTTGGGGGGGCGTGTCCTCCAAAGGCAGTGCTGGTCTCCATCAGTGAGGACAGTGCATGGTTACAGGAATCTGAGCCTGGCCTCCTCTCTCTGCTTCCTGGCAGCCAGGAGCATAGCAGTTTCCCTCCCCCAGGCCCTTCCACCATGATGCTCCTCCTCACCTTGGGCTCAGAGCAATGGAGACAGCTGACTGTGGACGGAACCTCTGAAACTCTGAGCCCCAAGTCAACATTTCCACCTCTGAGTTGTTTCTGTCAGCTGTTTTGGTCACAGCAAGAAAATGTTGACTAACATAAGAATACTAAAAATTATCCCCAAATTTAATTAAAACAAACAAAACAAAATTTCTCAAACTTGTTCCTGTTCTGAGCATCAATGAATCACATAATGCAATCTCTGTCCTGGAGGCGTTCATTCTTCCTGGGAAGCTGGATTTCTGTGATACTGTGAGTTTCCTGTGGGAGGACTTCCGAGGTAGCAGCTCATGGCCATTTACGTCACGTCTGTTGAGTCTTTTCATCTACTGCTACACAAAGTCCCAACTCAACAGGCTTCGAAGACAAGAGTCACCATCTCTCTGGAAAACCCAAGGCTGCTTAGCTGGTGGGTCAGCCTCTCAGGTACTGTCAGGCCTGCTCTGCTCTCTTCAGAGTGACTGCTCCCTTAGAAGCTGTCTTCCTGCCAGGAGAGCCAGCCAGTCTCCTAACCCTGTCCCCAGGAGAATTTCCTGCTTGTCATCTGATCCAAAGCCATCAGAGGCCCAACTGTTCCTAAACCAGTTCCCAGAGAGGGACTAGAACATTCCAGTGTCGACTGTGTTGGTGACCTGCAAAGGACTGGGTTCAGCCAAAAGGAATGAACAGGTAGTAGCTTCTAGAAGTGTGAGCAACACCCTTCCCTCAAGATAAGGTCAACAACCAATAAGGTGGGGGGCACTAGAGAAGAGTAGTGTTACCTTAGATGAGAATAGTAGTGTTACCTTAGGTGAGGTAGAGGGAAGTGATGGGAGGAGAGGGAGGTGGGGATAGGAAGGACAGTAGAACGGAATAGTCATTATTACTGTATGTGTATAGGTGACTGCATGACCAAGGTGATTCTGCAACATGTACATGCAGAAAAGTGAGAAATTATATCCCATCTATGTATGATATATCAAAGTGCATGAATGCATTCTACTGTCATGTATAACTAATTAAAACAAATTTTAAAATTTTTTTTAAAAAGATACGGACAACAAGCGATTCTAGATTCAGCCACAAGTGATTCCTGAAATTCCAGAAGTTTTGAGCACAAATTGTATTGGATATTGTCAAATTTCCATGACTGATAAGAAGAATGCTTTACATATTTCAGTAGATAAAATCTATGAAACTGAAATACGGATTATTTCAGGAAAATTCAGCTCCCCTCTGGAGGTCTATGAATCTCTTTCCACAATGTTTATTCAACCCAATTTTACTGATTTCACATTGTGCCAGACACATGTTTCCTTTGAAAACAGAAACAATCACGTGGCTGGCCATTTCTTTTACACAATTTTTTTTTTTTTTTTTAAGAAAATATGCCCATGGCAAACACCTCCTCTTTAAATCCAGCAACATTTGCCATATATCTGCCGTGTGCATTTCAATAGAAATGCCGTGTGCATTTCTTCTGACTCACTGGACAGAAGCCATCAAGGGATGAAAGTCTATTTGCTCTGATAGAGGAGTTATTTACAGGTAAAAAGGGAGTTATTGGAAATCCAGTTCATGGGGGAAACTCTGATTCCTGACAGTGGGAGGAACTGGCGGTATGGAAGTGGAAGGAAGGCTGAGGACAACAGGCCAACAGGCGGGTCTTGCTGGGCTTGCAGGCCAAGTGACCAGGCTGTGCAAGGTCCAATCTCTCAGGAACTCACCCACAGTCAGCATATCTCTAGGGGGCGCCATTTAAATCAAACTCATGTGAACTGCGTGGGAGGCTGTCCCACCTTCCTGCACATCCAAGGTCCTAAGTTCATGCCTCTGGCTGGAGGCACTTAAGACCCAGGTGACTGGAAGCCATCAGAATCTGCTGCAGTGGAGAGGGTGGGAGGTTGGGAGGGGACCAGGGTCCTTGATCAAGCCCCTCAGGCCCTGCCCTGGACTTGTGCTGTCATCCTGTTGGATGGGCTTGGCTTAAATTCATCCCCTAACCTGAAGTCTTTCTGTCACTTCAGGATGCATGTGTATTTTGCAAGCTGGTAATGGGAATGCACTTGGTGTTCCAGGGAGGGACAGGAGTAGGTATTTTTAATGTGGCCTCATCTGTTGACTTTTGTCACAAACTGCCTCCAACTCCCCATTTCCGGAATTTAATAAGATGTTGATTTCACTTTATTTTAACTGAAAATGTTTCTTGGATTTTTGAAAAGACTCTAGAAAAGTGTGGAAGAGCCTCTTCAGTCATCTGTAACTTGAAGAAGGAGAGCCAAGAGACTTCACTCCTTTTTCTTAAGTGGGGAACACATGATGTCAGGGTCTGGGTCTCCATATCCATCTCTAGGTGACCAGAGGGAGCTCAGGATTTCTCCACCATTGCCACCAACTCTCCTGCCAAAGAGCAACAAGATCAGTGGAACTTTTTAGTTCTACTAAAATATTTATGCAAATTTAATTTAAATGCAAATGATCCCCTATCCCTGTGGCTCCTGGGTACCCAGGAAGGCTCCATATTGCTATGGAGACCTGGAATGTCTGATTGGAGGATGAATTATTTGAGACTTCACTTGATCTGTCCAGGGGTCCTCCTGTTTCCAGTCTGGTTCCTCCCTCAGTTTCTCAGCATTCATGGTGGTACTACGTCTGCATGCATTGTCTTCTTAGTGGTAGCTCTGTCAAACCATCTCTCCAAGCCATGTCTGTTTTAATGCAGTCTAGGACCGTGCAGTGTAGACTTCATGAACAACGCTTCTTCATGCAAGAGAGAAAAAGATTCTCCCATAGCTGTTTCAATTAGGTCTTTCCAAACATGGGTTAAGTACTCTGTGGTTGATAAAACAATCATAAATAATGGCAGGTTTGCAGAAGCAGGCTTTCTGAGAGACACAGCAAGGAGGAGAGCCGTGAGCATGCTTCTGTGACCCCTCCCTACACACTTAGGGAAGCAGCCACTGAAACTTAGTATTACATTGCAGTTGCTCTCAGTCATCTCCCAGTCTTGACTCCTATCTTCAAAACATCTAGTAGTAATTAAAAGTCTTCATATGTTATTTATTTGTTTTCAAAAGGAAGAGACTAGCAACATAAAATTTGAACAATAAATGCTTGTAATAAACATGATGTCATAAACACATGGTCTGAAAGTTTAAGAAATAGCAGAATATCTGCCACAGCAAAAATCACTGAAGGCTCCACTTCCTAAAATCGACAACACTTCACCAGTCTTTAAAGTTTTCCCAGTGAGGCAGCATGGACCACAGAGTAAATCTGACTTTACCTAAACTTTATGAATAATGCAGAAAAACAAAATTAATGTCTTAAAGTTTACTGAACTCTTAGTTGGTATCAACTATCTGCATTAGTTTATTAAATCAGCTAACTGTAGTATATACAATACATACCTAATTTACACGGGAGGAAGCGGAACAATTTCTATCGAGAGGTGATGTAAATTGTATGATTTTAGATGAATGGTAAGTAGCAGGGCGAGGACTTGAATCCAGGGTGACTCTGAAGAATCTGCAATCTCGGCAGCCATGTCGTGCTAGGTCCCTCAACACTCGATTAGCCCTTGACAAAGACCCTGAGCCTAATGTGACACCTATAAAAAAGAAACCTAATGCATTGGTGGGGGCAAGGGAGGAGAGAAGAGTGACTTTGGGCTTCTCCTCTTGATTAGCTGGCTCATCCTGTGGGGCTGGACAATCTTCTGCTACAATCACTTTATTTATTTATTTATTTTACCAATTCCATAATTGGTTTTTCTTAATTGTTTGTAAGTCTATCATGAAACTAAAAATTATTCCAGAAAAAAAAATTGATACATTTAAAAAATAGTCACTGAGGTTATTCAGTAAAAGTATTATTGAGAAGAAGAGGTTCTTTTATTACTGCTTTTTAAAATTTTGTTCTTTTTAGATACCATGACAGTGGAGTGTAGTTTGACACAGCAAACACACATGGAGTATACCTTCCCATTCTTGGGATTGTACAGAATGTGGAGTTTCACTGGTAATATATTCACATATGAAAATGGAAAAGTTATATCCAATGCATTCTACTGCCTTTCCTATTCCCATCTCCCCTCTCTTCCCTTCATTCCCCTTTGTCTAATCCAATGAATTTCTATAGAAAAATACTTTGTTTTGGCTGGTTCCAAAGTTGGCTCTCCTTGTGGATCATGACCAGGTGTGTGGAGGGTCCTCTGCTGAAGACAGCTTGTGAACTTGAGCCTGAACTGCATCTCCTTTCCAGATAGTAAGAGTGGATTGCTGTGTTGAAGAATTCATTACCATTTCTGGGAGCATGGCCAGAGAATACAGCAGGAATCCTGAGACAGTTATCAATGGATCAGGGTGTTGAAGGGTTGGCTTTTGGCTCTCCTCCGGCCTCCTCCATAAATAGGCCACTGGAAATATTTCAAGAGAAAATACACAAGAAAGGGTAGGAACTAGTATCAACAAAGTAGTAAGATTAATCAACGTTGATTTAAATGTAAATATTGACAGCTGAGTTTGGCCCTTTCTGTGGTCTCTTAGGATCCTCCTAGGTGAGTGGGAAATGTGATTGCTCTTACTCACCCTTCCTGTGCTTTTTGACAGCTCTCTTTCCCTCCTCACTGAGCATCAGAATGGCTTTTCCTTGCAATGAGCTTGCTGCGTGGAGCCGGGCCGTCTCCTGGGATTCCAAGGACCACAGTGCAGAATGGACACTACCTTTTTCAGTGTGAGTCAGCCCTCCCCTTGTCTTTGCTAAACACCACCACACAGCAGTGCTCAGAAAGCCACATCAAACATCTGCCACCAGAATGTCCTCTGTCATCTCTCCAACTGCTCATCCCACAGGTTCACACACCAAATGGAGGAGGAGGAGATGGCCCTGCCAAGGGGAGCCGCAGGTGACCCTCGCAGAGCAGGAGAGGTGCAGCACCACCAGTGGTCTGGGGAAAGGAGACCAGAGTCACAGGGTTTAAAAAAAAAAATATCTTCAACGTTTTGCAAGAGAGCATTATTAAAGCAGGCTTTCCAGGAAGTACAGTTGAGAGAGGGGGGAAATCTCTGTAAGTCACCTCTGTTGTGGGACTTCCTAATGTTTGTGCTGACAGCCACCACTATCACCCGACAACTTTTTTTGCCACAAATTTTTTCTCCAATGGTGAATTCTTTATAATACATATAATTTTACTCCTCATGTGTGTCTTTGTTTAAAATGTATTTGGGAACTAACTGGTAGGTCAGCCTTATGCTAGATTCCAGAACTGTGGCTGAGATCAGGAAGCAGAGGACTCTCATCCTCATGGGGTTACATTTTGTGAAAGGACACAGGCAGTGGATATGGAAAGGAGAACATAACTTCAGAAAGTGCTTTAAAGGTAAAACTGTATAATACAATAGAAGATGCTTAGGAAATTATGACAAAAGTAGATAGGATACTCATTTATTAAACAGATTAAATTTTCTGTTGCTTCTTGGATCAATTGTATTGTATATTTTGATATTTTTCTAGGACCTTGGCTGTTTTTCTGAATTTCCACATGTTTAATATTATTTGCTTACTAATTTTCCTATTTTAATATCTGTAGGATCTGTAGTGTTGTCTTATTTTCAAAATAAACATTTGTACTTTATACATTCTTGTACTTATTTTTTCCATCTTCTGAGACTTGGATCAATTTTATTCAATGGTGGCAATGAAATATGTCTTAACTTGGTGACTTTTTCTATTTTATATTTTTATTCTATTTCATAAATTTCTGACCTTTTTATTTTCTTCCTACCTTTGCTAATTTCAAAAAAAAAATTATTTTCTGTAATCTGCAGCTTTTTGAAAATGACATCATGAAATGGATATTTGGTTTCTTGGTTATTCAGCCTCCCTTTTTTTCTGTTATATCCATTCCAAGCTGGAGTGCTGTTCTCAGCGTCTGTCAAATCTCCATTCCTGTGCTAGGAGCAAGCAGAATTTGGGAAGAAGAAGGGGGTCTAGAACTTCTTCAAGTCAAGGACACTCTGGTTTGTGAATCCCTGGTAATGAGATCATGCACGATGGATGGCCCAGGAGTCACACACCCCCTTTACCCACATTTCACAGCCTGGAGGAGAGTCCAGGAATGACTGCAAGAAGACCAGGAGATATGCTCAGGTGTCTCGGGTGAGGGGGGCAAGCTGGTGTGAGACACGTGTGTGCCTGAGGTACTGTAAGTCCTGCTGTGATCACTTGGTCAGGTGCTACACCTTGGAAGCACTCAATTATTTCAATGCTTCCAGGCAAATGTTTTCAGGTCTGGAATATTAGTCAACTTGACATTCAGCATGGGATGCTGTTTTATGGAGGGACGTCCTCTGTGAAGGCGAGAACTCAGGGCAAGCAGCCTGCACTCAGCACAGCTGAACACCCCTATTACTAACTAAGTGCTCACCTTTAAAGTTGTTGAAAGGGAGGAGAACTACAGCTTCCTGAGTAGGTATTTCAAGGACAGGGACCACCAGATAAGGACAAACTGGCCTTTTTTAATAATTCCAACTTGGGCTGTAAATCTTGGAACTGTAACCAAGTTATTTCATTTTTTAAAAAATCTTAATTCTAGTAGATAATTTTTTCTTAGCTAAGTTAGTCTTCTCTCTTCCCCTTCCTCAATGAAAATGAAGAAATAAGGCCAGAGGATCCTAAGATCTACCTTCATGAAATGATAGGAGACCTCATGGTCTAGATATGAAAATCCTGCTTCAAAACAATAAGCACTGTTGGTCATACAACCTCAGTGTGCTGGGTGTACCACGTACTTGACAGTGTGTCATTGCTACTTCTCAACAGATGATGGCCAGCATTTATCTGGTAAGGTAGCCAGTCTACAAACTGCAGCCATAGTGTCCAATACGGCCCCAGGCCTGTTTTTATAACTCAAGTTTTATTAGAAACAGCCATGGCTGTTCATTTACGTTTATATATACCTGGGTTTTACTGTTTTGTTTTGTCAAGAAGACAGAGTTTGGTAGATGTCATTTTGTCTGTGTGGCCTGTAAAGCTATAAATATTTAAAAACCGGACCTTTCACAGAAGAGAGCTTACTGGCCCCTGATCTAGTAGCAGGTCTTACATAACACATAGAGTTCATCTAATCCTCCCCGCAACATGGCAAGATGCAAACTATTATTTAAGCGGTTTTGCAGAGGAGGAAATGAAGAATACATGGAACTAATTTGCACAATATTCAAGAGCCTATAAATAGGAGAGCCAGGGTCCTAATTCAGGTCTCTATACTTAATTGTTGAATTGGACAACCTACCAGGCATGGTCCTTAAGCCACATTAACCTCACTCCCCCACTGGCACCAAGGCCAAATTTGGGGGCCAACAGAGGTGAGGCAAAGAACCTCACCCCCCCACTGGTGCATAGACCTATCCACAAGTATGGCTGTATGCTGGACCAGTAGTCAGTGATGGGTATGATCCAATTGCAGTGGTATCAACCTAAGACAGGAGGCTGATGCCTAAAGGTCAGTTTTTCCCATGACGGGTAAGAACCATATGTTGAATTGGACAACCTACCAGGCACGGTCCTTAAGCCACATTGCTTGTTGTTTAATTAATCAGAAGGGGGGAGATGCTGGGAGCCATTAGCCAAGTAGGTATGACAATTTCCTTGCCAGCATACCCCATGTTGCTTAGTGGAAAGACTCGTGGAAATAGGACATTTTGCAGTGACATTGCATGTAGGTGACCTTGCTCAAGGACCAGGGCGGATCCGGGTTTAGGGTGTTCCCAGTTTAGGATAATCAGGTTTAGGGCATTCCCGGTTTAGGTTCCAGGTTTAAGGTTTAAGATTATTCCTGCTGGGAACAGGGCGTATCCTGCTGCCTGAGTTCCCCTTGAGTTCTCACGGGATTCAGACAGTATTTTTTGGGAGACAGAAGCCCAGTGGATGTGGATTTGGGCAGAGAACGTGGATTTCCCCAGAACGTGATTGTAGATGGCTGGTGTGAGTTCAGGAATAAAGAGTTGCTGTTTGAATCTACAAGCTGTGTGGTGGCTCGTGATTTGTGCCCAGCCAGACTGCGGCACTTAATAGCATATAATCTTTAAACCAAGCAACATGCCAATCATCTGTTGCCCGCAGTCCAAATTATTTTTCCAGGGCTGTGCCTCTCTATCAAATGCATGTGCTTAGACCTTTCAAAAGAGATCTAAAGTGCTTGCAAAACCAGCTTGCACACACATGGGCAGACAGTAGAACATACATGTTCAGTTACCTGAGCACGATGTGATTTTAAGGCCACCACTGTTAATACTTTTATCTGCATAGCATCTTTCTTAATTTGTTTCCCACGCCTATCCATTTGAGAAACTTCAAAATAAACTTACTAATGCTAGTAAATAATAAGAATCACATGGCCTCCACTGGGATCCAATGAGGTACACTTACTAATTTCCTTTTAAAAGTACATTATGTGTTTTCCAACAATTTTAATTTGCACTGTAGCAGGATGTTTTTCAACAGAATAAAGCTTTTGGCTGTTCAGAAGTGTCATGAGCAGATTATGTAACTTGCAGTGGTTAAAAACAGGCCTGGACTGAGCTTTAGGGATTTAAATTCTTGCCCTCTTACTTCATGGCTCTGTGTTTTGGAAGACAGTTTCTCAGTGCCTCAGTTTCCTCATCTGAAAATGGGCACTGTCACATACTGTTCATACAATGCCAGGACACCGTTAGAGCTCTGTGCAGCCTGCTAATGTCCAAGGGACGTCCACAGCACCTTTACCAGCCGCAGTGTGCACCAGCCTCCTCTGATATCCGAACATCCTACTACAACCATGTTCTTGACGTTGTAGTGAAGGTGCAGATAAACATGAGACCTGGGGTCTGCAGAGCAATTTGATCCTGGGTTTGATGTCCCATGCTTATACACTGTTGGGATCCCCAAGCCTGCGTCTTGTGCATGCACTTTGAGCACCTGCCTTTCCTGAGCATTGTGACTTCATCAGCACATCTGCCTGGTCTCATTTCATACTTTGCTGTTTCTGGCCCACTGCGGGTTTGTAAAACAAATAACCAATCTTGGACTATTTAGGTGGAAAACCAATTTTTATTTTGCTGCCTGAGCTCTGGAGTTTCCACTATTTCTACTTCAAAAGTTTCTAAACATTTCCTGGGTAGCTGAGGGCCTTCAGGTTTCCTGCACTCATAACAGGCATTGAGAACCCCACCCCCCAAACCTGGGAAGCTTAAACAGAACGTTGGCACAGTTAGCCCCACGTCTCCAGGAGGTGGGAAGTCTGCACACTGTCATCTTTTCAGAGTAGCCCACTCCATCTCCCCCAGAGAGCACAGCCAAGATGTTGTCCAAGACAACCATGGCTAGCCATCTTCATTTCAGCCGTGGGGCTTAAGCTGGATTCTTCCTAGACCAACGTATTTCACTCCTGATGCCCAATGATTCACCTAACCACCTTGTCAAGAGTATGATCATTGCCAAATTACAGCGCATGTGGAGATCTGATTAAATCCACTGATCCAATTTTAGTGTGACTGAGTTATTGACATGGATGCGAATTAACTTATTTGTCTACAGCCAGAGGCCAGTAACAGAACTGAAGAGAGATTATGTCTGGGAAACACTTGGCGTGGATGAAGAGCACGTCTAATTCAGAGATCAGCTGCATGGAGAGGCGGTTTCATGGGGCGCTAAGGTCGGCAGGAGTTCCCTGCAGAGCTGACCTTGCCTGTTGTCCTCAGCCCTGTGGACATGCTCTAACAGAGTTACAGGTAGCAACAAAATAATTAACAAATATGTTACATGAATTTTTCCCATGAGTGACATAGTTTGGAATTCTAGGACAGGAGTATGTTTTATGCTACTGAGTCTAAAACACCTCAACCATGAATAGGTTAAATAGCAAAACAATGACAAATACAAATATAGATATAAATCTATAAATATAGCAAAATGAGCTGATCACAAAAGACAAATACCATGCTACCCACTTACATGATGGACCTGAACCATCAAATTTGCAGAGATAAAAAGTGGCCTAATGCTTCAGTAGGGTTGGAATATTAGTTTGACAAGAAGAGAGTTCTGGAGGTTCATTGTTCAACGATATGTATGCATTTGATACTCCTTAGTTGTGCGCTTAATTGTGGTTAAGGCAGTAAATTTCATGCTAGGCATAATTAACCAAAGGATAAATGTTAAAGATCCACAAAACTTTGTGTTTGAAAACAAATAAAACCAACCCAATAAATAAACAAGGAATTGATTCATCAACAGGACTGAACCACTGAAGATTTTTAATAGAATTGTTTCAGACAGGAAATTGGCGGATATTCCAACAATGGGGGTGGGGAGA
This sequence comes from Marmota flaviventris, assembly GCF_047511675.1. NCBI lineage: Eukaryota > Metazoa > Chordata > Mammalia > Rodentia > Sciuridae > Marmota > Marmota flaviventris. Next base: position 128,145,609 of record NC_092498.1, read on the forward strand.
GCTGGGCAACACATTCAGAAAGGCTACAGGAGCCTCTGAAATTTACGTCTGTGGCATCCAAGTAGTTGGCTCTCAGGAGGAAGCCAGGAAACTAATGGCAATGCTTCATCCTCATTGCGCACCAACGCCTGCACCATTTCTGAACCTGCCACTAGAGATCAAAGCCATGCCTGCTTTTGCACCTTTCAGATCTCAGCAAGACACACTCATGGGAAGACCCTGACTGGAACTCTACTGGCAGGGAGCCAAGATCACCCTGTATACAGTTTTAGAAGCACAGAGGTGTGGCTAATGGAGAAAACAGATCAGAAGAGGTGGGAAGGAAGCAACTGAGAGGGGAATGACATTTCTCTGAGGACATTACACTCTGAAACTCACCCCCATGGTGTATGATGGGGCCCAAGTTGAGTTCTAGGAAACAGAAAAGTCTACTCCAACAAGAGGAAGCTGCTTTAATGGGTATCAGAATAATCACAGGAAATGGTGGTTTTTGAGATAGCATGGATGATGCCTGGTCCTATGTGATAGTGACTGGGAAAAGCATCTTCCTCATCCAGCATAGAGTAGAATTCCAGGGCTCCGGCAGGAAATACTTATGTCTCTCCCAAGTAAAGAAGAGGAAGAGGAAGGAGAAAGATGGCAGGATCACCATTATATTTCCTTTAACAACAGGTTTTCCTCTTCAGGTCTTGCTTTTGGAATCTTAGCTGCAGCTGAGCAGTGCCCACCAGGGCTAACCATCCCCAGTGCTGGACTCAGACCCTGATGGGTGCCCCAGCCAGGCCTCCATGAGTCTGGAAGCTTCCAGGATGGCTGTTGGGAACCCAGAATCAGGCAGGCTTCTGGCACGTGGCTGACCCATGTCCTGCTGGACACTCATGGGCTCCTCTGTGCTCTCTGGGTTCTCTGTGCTCTGCTCTCTTCTTCCAGGTTTCAACATCTGGATCCTAACTGTGCCCAGATCAGCTCTGTCCCCACAACCTGAGGGTCTGCTGGACCTTCTCCCTCCCTGCAGCACAGCTGGGGTGTCCTCCCCTGGCCCAAGCTAAAGGGCTTGGAGTCCGTCCAGTTTGCATCCCTCTGCTCAGGGTCACTGTCTCTGGCTGGCTGACATCCAGTGCTTTGAAAACATTATTTCCCATCCCCCCTACCTTTTTTTCTGTAGCTGGTGGACAGGTAAGTCCAGTAGCCCCTGTCACTCTGTATGGGTTGGACAGGTGCTCCCTTTAAGGTAAACTTTAATTGAATAATTTTTAAATAAAAATTCATCTTACAGTTGATATAAAGAAAACCACACAAATCGCAGCTGTAGGACTCTAATTTTCACGAAGTTAACACATGTGCATAACGACAAAATCAAGAAATATTCCACTGGCACCGCAGAATGTCTCTTTCAACCCTGCAAGTCAGGACTTTCCCAGAATCAACCAATCTGATGAATTTCAGTGGTCATTTGGATATACTTTTCTGTATATGAAATCTTGCTTCAAAAATTTCCTTCAAATATTTCTATTACATAACCTCCCCTTTTGTACATTTCTAGTGGTTCTGTGGCTTGATTTTTCTTCTTTTTCTCTGTGTGTGTGTGTGTGTGTGTGTGTGTGTGTGTGTGTGTGTGTTTAAGCAGCTACACTGAGATGTGGTCCACAAATTAAAAAATCACACATTATCAAAGGTGTGCAATTTTGAGGTTTTTATGCACATGTTCATTGTGAACTGAACACCGCCATCAAATTAATTACTGCTGTTCTTTAGTAAATAAAATTCTTCAATTTACTGGGCCAATTCGGTCTTTTCCTATAAGGCTTTGTTTCCTGTGAACTAATTAAGGGACTTCGCCTTACCCAAGGATGTGAAGAAATTCGCCTCTGTTGCTTTTATTACTTGACCTCGTGCCTTTGGATGTACAGATGATTCAGAGTTCTGTGTATGCATCTCAGAGAGGTCCCACCCTTCTTTCTCTTCCACCCCTGTGAACACTCACTGGAACCACAACAGGGAGAGAGTGATTCTGCCCTGCCTGTACCAGGGTGGCCCCCCTGTCCCACTCAAGGCAGCTGTGAACTGTCATTTCATCTCCTGGAGCTGCGAGGCTGCTGATTGCTATGTTGAGCTCCTTGGTCTTTTAATGAGCTTTCCTGGTAGGTTCTGCCTCCTCCCTGTGCAGATAAGGCATTATCAAATGCCTCCCACTCCCAAGTTGATTTTTCTCTTTTCCCTTCTCCCCTGGTCCTGGGCCTTTAAAGTTTGAGCTACCCCAAGGGCCAGGAGTGGCTGCTTAGGTTCCCCTAGCCTCTGGAGGCTGCAGAGAATGCTGGGGGGCTGGGATTCCTGCAGAAGGCCATGGAGGTCGGGGGCTGGCTCAGAGCACTCACACCAGCAAGGGCGTAGTCCAACTGCAGAGAGCATCAGGGAGGCCCCCTTCACCAAGGCCTCTGCCCCCTCAGCCCTGTCTCCCTTGACAGCTTTATAGTGCCTTCAAAAAAGCCACTTAAAAATATTTTATCCATATGTTTTGGGAGATTTAATAAGTTACAATCTTGAAAATTCTACCCAGGAGTGAATTTCCTGTCCGTATTTTTAGGTATGGGATCTCTTGTGGATTATTTATTTGTTGGCTCATGAACTTCTGCTCTTGGGGCTTAGCTAGACCCAATCAGGAATCCAAGTCTCTCAAGGTAGACAAGGGTCCAAACAAATCCCCTCAGACAGCAGAGTTGGAAAGAAAAACCGAATCCACTTGTATCCGAGGGTGGCGCCAAAGTGGGTGACAACATTCAGACCAACCCTCCTCTCCAACACCCACCTGTAGGTGCAGGCCATGAAAACCCACCCCTGAATTTCCTTCCCCTCAAAAGATCTTTCACTATTATCTAAAAATCAGTCTCTGATCAGCACAAATGATAAACTTGAACCTAGCAATTGTTCTGGGGCCCGCAGAGGCAACACGCTACAGGGATTAGCAATCGGAACATTTCAGGTGACATATTTGGGGGATCTGAGGTGTCAGAAATGGCCTCTTGGCTCCCAGGGGCTTACCTCTGCCTGCTTCAAGATGGTGCATGGCAACCGAGTGGCAACCACAGTACCCAACAGTGTGTGGACCATGGGCATCAAGAGGCACCTTCTCTGCAGATCTGGCGTGTGATGGCCTCTGAGTGGGACAGGGAAGATATGGCCTGTTCCATGAAGCATGGCTCTGCCCTTGGGGTTGCCCTTACTTGACGCACTGAATCCTCAGCATCTGCAGATGTAGCACACAGGGCCTGGGTCAGGGTCTCTGTGGCAACCTTGTTTCAGTCTTCAGTTGTGTTTGAATTTAGCTGCAGGGGACAGTCCGAGTGGGTCTTTCCCTCTTCCCCTGTGTCCTTCACAGAGAGCAGAGACAGACATGGGGAAACCACTCAGAAGCCATCATGTATCAATACTTATGCTACCTGCTTCCACCTTTTTTCTCTCCATAAACGATACAGAAATATCTTTTTGTCCATGTGTAACATGTTCTATCACAGGTCCTCCAGTGCCGTTTTCCATGACGATATGAATCATGTTCTGAATCAAGGTCTAAGCCAGTCAGCCAGACCCCATCTTCCTTGCCTTCTATTTGCTGTTTTCCAGCCGTGCCCCTCCCCCACTCCTGTATTCCTGGCCTCCCAGCCTCTTGGGAGCTGCTTGGCACCTCCAGGGCACCCGTGGCTTCTGTCCCCGGGCTTCCTTGCTTGCTAGAACCCCCACGCGTAGGCTCTATGCATGGCAGATACCTCTGTATCCTCTAAATCTCAGAGTTCAAACGTCCCCAGAAAGGTCTCCTCTGAGGATCCCATGGCAAAGGCTCCCTGTGCCTTCCCTCTGTCACCTTCCCTGTTTAGCCGTCCATGCACATTTGGCTGCTGGGGGTTATCAAGCCTGGGACACGTTTGTCCTCCACCTTTCTCATTGAAAGCCAGCATCAGGGAACAAGAGCCAGGTGAGCACTGGTCCCCTCTGTCACCCTAGGCTTGTTGAAGAATCTGAGCACCGATACAGTAAATTTTTATTAAACAAGTGATTGCATTAACAGAAATTAGCTTTAATACCTGGGTAATAAACTCTTGGATATAAGTCCTGGTGATTTTCTGCCTCTTAGAGACATAACCATCTTTCTGGCTGGGTATGAGCTGAGTTTCATGCAAGTTGTGTTCAGGTTTGGTAGCCCCTACAGATTCAGAGGGGGGTTGTCATGGGATAACAGGGATAATTGAGAAAGACTGTCCCAAGGTGTATAGAGGGTGTTGACCCCTGGGACCTAGGAACAGACTGGACCTAGGATCTAAAAACTTGAGGTACCTAAGTGGAATTGGAAGTGGCACAGAAACCCCCAGGGAAATAGGAGGGTGGCCCACTCTGCACGGGACCATGTTTCTTGCTCAGCAAGTGTGTGGGGTCTCCGAGGACAGCTCACAGCGTGCCCACAATCATCCTTCCCGGCTGGCCAGTGAAACCTGAAGTATGTGCACTATGAGCAACTTCTGATGAGTGTCATGCCTTCGCCTCTGTGCAGACATCCCTTGATTTGGAAATGTTTGCTTGTTATGTATACAGTTCACACAGACTGTGCAAACAAACACATTTTAAAAAACAGGCATGCATCAAGTGTTATAACTGAAAAATTCAGAATGGCGTTGACTTGGAAGTGACTTCATTCACATCCCAGGAAGATCTTGTCCCCCACAGGGTGTCTTTGTTTCAAACATTCATGAGCTCCTGCTAGGAGAGGTGCTTTGTAGCAGGAACACAAGGCTGAGCATGAAAAGACTGCCCAGGCACAAGTACCCAATACAAAAAAAGGCAAGGATTCCAGCCTAGGTTTAAACTCTGGGCTGCACTGTTTTCCTTGGTGGAAGGATTCTTAGCAATATTCTCTCTACATGGGGTACCCTTCATTTCCAAGCTTATAACCTCCCAGCATTAGTTTTGATTAGAAAGGGAACTCTCTGTTTCTCCAGTACCAGAAATGCTCTGCACCTCCCAGGCCTAGGACTGAGATGGCCCATGTCCCTAGCTCTAAACAGATCACAGTGGCCAAAGAAGGAAATGAACACATTTCTCAGACCTGAGCCATGGGCTGCTCTCTGGGAGCCCAAGAAGGTATTAGCCCCATACAAACACATGGATGGAGGAGTGCCCCCAAAGGGAATTTTCAGAGCTGCTAGTAGAAGGACCACCATGTTTCCAGGGCACAGAAACAAATGTAGTTAACTACATTTTGGAAATTACTTCCATTACTTCCTTGAGCCATATTCTCAGAAATCAATAGTGAATGCAACGGGTGAATATATTGTGTAGGCTTCTGATGCAATTGCTAATTGTCTTCCATTTATTTGTACACTCACCACTGTGTGTGTGTGTGTGTGTGTGTGTGTGTGTGTGTGTGTATGTGTGGTTATTTTTAGTGGTATAATATGTTAAAAGTCCTTATACTAAATGGATCTCTAATAACTAGGACTTTCCCCAGAGGTGTTAGCCTGATACTGTTCATTAGTTCAAGTTTCAATTACAGCTAAAATGAGACCCTGGTAATAGCTTCCAGAGAGAGAGAGAGAGACAAAGAAAGAAAGAGAAAGAGAAAGAGAGAGAGAGAGAGAGAGAGAGAGAGAGAGAGAGAGAGAGAGAGAGAGAGAGATATGCAAGATGCATCACCTTGGGAAAAGTCTGAACTCTGGCCTCACGTGGACAATGCCTAGGTTGATCCATTCTGATACTGTAAGAGTGTTCAGAACTTTCTGAGAAAATGGCCACAATTCCCTTTTTCTTCCAAGAAGATCAACATCATATTTTAAAGGAGTATCTTCTCAAAAGTAGTAATAAAGTGAAATAGGGGTAAATTGAAGCCAGACAGGGACCAAAAAAAAAAAAAAAAATCCAAGGTGACAGCTTCAGCGTCAAATTTTCCACCAGAAGAAATGACACACTAGATATGTTATCAAATTAGCAAACTCTCTGGCTCCTTCTGAGTTTCAGAGTCCCAGTTCCACTCAGCCTGTGCCACCTGTGCTTTGAAATCTCTCTGATTGCAATGGCTATGATCTCTCAGAAGAGTTTTGTAGCCAGGGCTCTCATTAGAGTGTCCTTTCTGAACGTGGTTGAAATAGGAGAGAAAGCAAGTCACACCTTGCAGAGACTGCCATCCTGAGTATCAACATGGAAGCAGATAAGTTAAGAATCCCCTGCTCCAGAGGGGCCTCTCCAGAGGGGCCTCTCCCGAGGCTGACTCCAGATTTGATGGGTGAGGAAGTCAGCACCTGCAGAGCCTTGCTTGTTACTGCTGCCACTGCAGATTCATTGACTATCTGTCCTTTTTACCTTTCTCTGACCTTGAAAGATCTGCACAGACTTTGCCTGTGTGCATCACCTGGTCTCCATGGCAACGGCACCTGAAAATCAAAGCAGAGACAGCAGTTCCAGAGTCCATTTGTTTATGATGCTTTTTTTTTTTTTTTTTAAATCTAAATCATGGCTTTCCAGTCCTGGATCGATAGGCATTAACAAACCAGACAGTCCTCTGTTGTGGGGGCCGTCTTGTGTGTCACATGGTGTTTAGTAACACTCCTGGCCTCTCCCTGCTAGATGCCAATAGCATCCTCTAATTGTGACAGCCCACATGATCTCAGTTACAGGTGCAAATTGGATCCTGTGGTGAGGACTCACTGATGGTTCAGAAACACTGAGCGAGGTCATTGGAACATGGGAACAAATTGGCTGGAATCTCATATGTTCTTTTCTTTTCATTTTCCACCAAGTTTCATCTGGTGGCCCCTGGGAAGCTAGCAAATATCTAAAAAGAATGCAGAACTCTTTCCTCAATATGTTATTAGTTGAAATAGCCTGTAAACAATTTATAAAGTATTTAATGATTTTGTTTTATTTTATGGAAGAAGTATGTGCCCCTCATTAGTGATTTTTTAAAATATTGAAATGTACAAAGTAGAGAATGGAAGCCACTCTTCCTGCCCCACTCGTTCCCCTCCCATGGTCAACCTTCCTAGGACCCCTCAGCACATACTACTGACTCCTTGTGCAAATTGAAGCCACAAATGATTATGAAGGTTTAGGATGGTCCAAGGAAGGCATGCCAACTTGTTCACAAAACTCTCCCAGTGAGATCACACATGACCTTAGGACCCCAGGATGCTGCCAAGGTTTGCAGCTGCTGCTCAGTATACACAGGGCCCTGTCATCCCTTCTACCAGGCTTATCATTTTAGGAAAAAATTGGCATTATGCTAATAAGGTCATTAAAGCAAATCCCATGCATCTCTTTTCTCCTGCTATATGATAAGGTAAAAAACTCCCAAGGGAGCCAGGGAAACTGTTTTTACAAATAAGCTCTCTGCTCATGTTTGAATGTTCGCTGTGCAGCCTCCTGACCATCAACCTTCAGGAAATGACCTATCTGTGGTTATGTTTCCTCATTGGCAAGATGATCATAATCCTAATGCCAGTTCCAGGGGTGCAGGATTACTAGTAGCTGTTTAGCATGTGATCTTGGGTAGTGTGTTAATACTACCAGTATTATCCTTTCAGTAATTTTAAGCTGAGTACCAAGGGTCAGTTTTTCTCTTAAATTAATTTCACCAAATCACCAGTGCATGACTGTTCTCTCCATGAATTGCACCAGCAATTTCATGGTATAAATCCTAAAAAAAAAAAAAAAAAAAAAAAAAAATTATTTCCTTCTTTCTTTATTTCTTTTTTCTTTTTGGTGGTAACTCACAGTAAGGGGAACATTTTGTATCATGACTCAACACATGATCACACACATTGAAACTTGAACAGAAGTCTCAGAAATCTGTGCATAACCTTACTACCTGCAATCGGCTCTGGTATTTCTTATTGTATTCTCTATGCAGCTCTGTTACTTTTTAAAATATATGGTGCAAGTCCATTGAATTTATTTCATTCCACTCATACATTGTGACTGGCAGTTTGAAACCCAAGGTTCTGAAAAGCAGGCTCAGCTCTAGGGAGCATGGACTTTGTATGGTATTGCTAAAAGTGTTATGTCGAGATTGCAATAAATCACCAAGGAGATTTTAAAACAGGAGATGAAACCATCTTTATTCACCAGGTTGGGGTCTGGATTCACCAGCTGGCAGGCCAAGGGTCAGGCTGCAAGTCTACACCCTACGACCTCCTCCAAGAGTTAGAGTACATCTTTATACTCCAAAACCACATTAATCATAAGTGGCTCATAACCAGGAAGTGCATCAAAATGACCCTAGTAGGGTCCAAGTTGAAGATTATTTACTAATGTCTAGATAATCATTCTCTGACAGGGTAAAAATGGGAACCAAAAAAAAGAACAATTTTACATTGTATAAGAAGAACAGAAACATTTGCATTTCTAAGCAGGGTCTGCTAAGCAGGATCAGGATGGCAGAGGCGGAGTTTTCTCATGGGAGAAGCATTTCTTACAAGACATGGAGTCCCAGGGTAAAATGCAGAAGGTTTGGTCATTGCCCATAGCCTGGCCCATAACAAAAGCAGACACTACTGGGTGTGTGTTACGGGGAACCAGCCTTTTGAAGTGGTCACGTGTGCTCCTTTTTATAACAGTGGTGATTGCAATGTCCTGTCTCACAGCTGAGCTAAGCCAATGATCAAAATAAAATGTGTGAGATCTGCGGTAAAACCACACTGGGAAACAATTCCTGAAATCACCTGCATTGTAACCCAACATGGCAGAGGCCTCAAGATGATGTGATAACCCAATGAAATTGAGTTCTGCTGCATCAGAAGTCCTAGAGTCCCCTGGGGATGGTTTCCACCAGGGGACTCCACAGTGGTTTTATCCAGTTAGTGGATGAGTCAGACACTGGAGGTTGGGGATTCTTATTCCACTAAAACAACAGGTTGTAAGAGGGTTTCCCTCCTGGCTGGGGTGGTTAATCCAAATTATCAAAGGGAATTGAACTGCTGCTATGCAAGAGGAGCAGAGAGAACAACACCTGGGCCCCCTTGAGGGGTGCCTCTTAGCATTTCCTTGTTCAATTAGTACAGTTTAATTGAAAATCAAAGCAACAATCATGGGGAGGGTTTGGGGAGCTTTTGGTCAAAGGATGCAAATGTGAAGTAGGAGGAATCCATTGAAGGATCTATTGTATAACTCTGAAGGATATGTAAACAAAGCCAGAAGGAAGAGTTACTATTTTTAGCACAGAGAGGGAGTGCCAAGGACAGACTGGACAGAGGGCCAGCTCTGAGGTGGAGACTGGGACTCCTTGCAGAGGGGTGGCTCTGGCCCTCCGGGGTGAAGTTCAGGAGGCACACAGGGAGGCTTGTGTGCAAGGAAACCACCACCAACCTGAGGAATGTGTCACACAGTAGCCACCCAGAATCTCTTCCCACTGAAGGAAGTCACCTGGGGGCCACATCCCTGCAGGCAGAAAAGGGATATGTTGGGACCAGGAAGAGCACATGTCTCTTGCGATGTCCAGGTAGCAGGCAGGGAGCTATGTTGACAGGAGTGAAGGGCGGTTCCCGGGGACCATTGGGGCCTCCCCACCAAGGGCTGGTGGAAGTGGGACTGCACCAGCAGGGGAGTAGTGGCTGGCGATCACTGTTAACGTTGGTGGTAAATTATCAGAAACCACCTAAAGACCCTGAAGCAAGAGGTTGCTCAATCATGGCAAAACCCTGTAGACTGAAACATTTGGGGCATTAATAATATGCGAACGAAAAGCTTGGGGTGATATAAAAAACAAAGTGTATCTTAAATCTGGCGTGAAGGGAGCAGGATTCCAAAGAGCTTGTCTGTAGGAAGACAGAGCAATGAAGAGGCCCCTGGGGAGTTCTGGAGGGAGGAATGCATCCATAGACAATGTTTGATTAAGAACTTTTCCTCTTCTGCTTTTATGTTATCTTTAGATTTTTCTTTGGTAAGAATTATTTTATAATAATTGGAAGGTTTTCTTTCTTTCTTTTCGTTTTTTACTGCTAATCCCTATAAACTTGTAAGAAGGAAGTTCTCAAGGAAAAGAGTCCCTCCTGCATGAATGAGGAACAAGGAGGATTCTTTACTGAAATGACTCCATCTGAGCTCTTCCTGCCAACTCCCAGGCCAAGATCAGGCAGCCAGATGGGTCCTGGGGGTCAGTAGCATGAACTGATTCATGAGGGAACCAGTGACACAGTGTCCACATGAATTTCCAGGCCCTCGAGCTACAGATTCCGTAATTACACCTTGTTATACCTGCGGAACTATTTCAGGGGGAAGTACATCAGGAGAACAGCCAGGAAAGCATTTGCAATGGGAAATGTAGAAAGTTATCAGTGAAATGAAGAATTTTGGGGGAGAGTTAACTGGGCCGTCTTCCTTCTGGATCCTTTTGGCTGTGCCTTTGTTGCAAGGAACAAAATGAGAAAAAAGCGAATGGGCCTGAGGCCTTGAAGTCGGGAAACAGAAAAAAGGACCTGGTTCACCATATATTCTGGTAAATGAGTCAGTTCCCGCTGGTCCTGGAGCCATAAGGGCTCTGCAGTTTTAACTTGCCAGGAATAGGGTTTGAAACCCACACCACCCATCAGCCCCTTCCAGGTGATCGCAAGGGGATGCATGGGGCGAGGAGGTGGGCAGTGCATGAAACCCAGGGTCAGTTGGATCTGTGTTCCATGGCGCTCTGCAGAAGCCCACATTCCTGAGCAATGAACACAATTTAATTTGCTGTCAAGGGTAGTTTTGCTCACAAGCCAGCCTCAGTTAAAGGGAGGATGCTTTCCTGGGTTTTGGTTGCTGCCGTGGGGCCATGAGAACAGCTGCCATTTACATGGGCTCGCGCTAGGTTTGGCTCATGATGTGGCCTGCTGTACTGATGGGATCTCACAATGGCCTGGTCTGTGTGAGTGGTGTGTGTGTGTGTGTATGTGTGTGTGTGTGTGTGTGTGTGTGTGTGTGATCTCATTTGTACAGGCAAAGTGCTGGACCTTAAAGAGGTAGCTGCTGTGATGGATGAGAGAGTAGAAACCAGCCTCCAGCCACAGCTCACCCGATCCCACTCCTGTGCTCCTGACTCCAATGCTGAGACTCTTCTTAATGTCCCCCAATTCCATTTGTTCCATCAAAATTCCATTTTACCTTTACAGGTAAAATAAAATCCATATTCTAGATTCACTAATTTTGGAAGATTTTCATGACACCAACCCAGAACATGAAGCATGGGGACAGACCCTATTCTCTCAGCACAAAGGCTGTGATCTGAGAGTCACCCTGCCCAATGCTGTCTGCAGATACACTGCATCTGGCCTGCAGAAGGTATAAAAATATTTCAATTAGCATCTAATAAGTAAAAATAAAAACAAAAGCTTTTAACAAACAAATGTTCACTGTTGTGTTTTTGTTAAGCATTGGATTATATGAACGCATCTCCCTTGGCAGAGAGAGTATGACACCCCTTTTTTTTTTCTGGGGATTAAACTCAGGGGCACTCGACCACTGAGCCACATCCCCAGCCTATTTTTTTTGTATTTTATTTAAAGACAGGGGCTCACTGAGTTGCTTAGCGCCTCGCCTTTGCTGAGGCTGGCTTTGAACTAACAATCCTCCTGCCTCACCTTCCCAAGCCACTTGGATTACAGGCTTGTGTGGCTGCACTTGCCTGGGTCTGAGCCCTTTTAACCCACAGCCATTCAAGCCCTGTCCAGGTGCCTGCAGTCTCTGGGTCTGTGTGCTGAGCAAGTAGACCTGGCTGCAGAAGTTCACTTTCTCACTTGCCGGGCAAGGGCATGAAGCTGTCCAAGACCAGAGATCCAGATGAGGGGTGCTCATTCCTTGGTTCCCTACTCATGGTGTAAGGAATGCTAAGGAGTACTGTATACACGCCATGGAGCAGGGGACACTACCATAGGTCATCCTCTGTCCAGTCCTCTGCAAACCGTTTTACTGCAATCCACATTTCCCCATAATAATACTCACCATTTACTTAACAACTATGTGTCAGTATTATTTCATAGAGTCTCCACAAAAACCCTAAGAGATGATCTCTATTGTGGTTTCTTTAAACATAAGAAATAATGGTGGTATTTTCCTATGACATAAAAAAAGTATCAAGTTAACTGATACCTCTAGTTTTTTTTTTTTCTTAAGCTTTGTAGAACCCAGTGTTGCATTGCACCTTAGTTTTATCACGCTAACTTGGCAATAAAAATTTCATTGTTCTTGCTAGATTCTTAAGCTACTTGAACAGGTGTTAGAAGCTATTGGTTCAAAAACAAGAAAAAGGAGGTAAAATTTCAGTCTGAGTCTGAAAAATAAACATGAATAAACAGGGGAGGTCTCTTTGATGAGAGGAAAGCACATTCACTGTGATCATAAGAAGTCATAAGCTTCTACTTGAAAATGGCCTCTCAGATGTCTGATTGAAACAAAGGGGCCTCCTCTCAGGGTTTCTGCTGGAGATGGTGTGGGCTGAGGTGCAGATGCTAAATTCATCCCAGAATATCAAACACACCTGTGCCCACCAGGTAGGAAGCAGGAGTGCTGGCAGAATGGAGAGGATTCTCTAAAAAAAAATAAAGATGTTCATTATGGAATTAACGTCCCCCACAATACCTCCGTGTAGCACGCCCCGGGCACATTCATTTGCCTTCATCAGGCAGATTCCCTCTGCACCTGACCTGAGAGGTCTCTTAACCCCCAGGAGCTGCTGGAACAAACAGGCCAGGCAGGGAAACAGGACTCTGAACAAACCCACACACTGACCTCTCCTTATAGGCGTCCACTCAGAGCCTGGGATGTGTTTGCCAGCTTCTTGACCTTCATTCGTGTCACTGTCATTACTGTCGTGACTTGGTTCATTTATCATAAGCTGCTTCTCTAACAGTTGTGACTCACATGCAGTATTTCTCCTTAGCTGCTCGGCAGTACCTGGTCCTCCTTTGTTGTGTGTCAACATCTATTTAGGACATTGCTGTGCCGGGTACCCTGCCATCTGCACTTCACCAAGCTGGATTCTCAGCATCAACGTAAATTAGCAAAGCATTTCTCTGGGCAGAAGACTGCGGATGATACAATGGGGATGTCTATCAGGGAAACAGATGAGCTCTGCTAATGAAGAGGATGAAAACTGGAGCCATAATGAGCTACTGTATCATAAATTAGCATAAATTATATTGTCAGCGCTATTTACAATTGTACATGGCACAGATCCTTGCAATTACGTCTATTCAATTATTGCATTCAGAGGACTTTTCAATAAAGATTTCTCACTGTGGCAAAACAGTCCATTTGGAAGCTTCTGTGGTACAATGGCATTCAAAACCAGCCGTGAAAGAATCCATCACTGCAGATGAAGTAAAAAACCCTGGGCCAAGTGCCTAAGTTTAGCAAGAGATATTTAAGGACTTAGGAATAAATCACAAAGAATATTACCTCTCTCTATGATTGTAGAAATGTTGAGCTGGTTTGCAAATATCATTGGGGTTTGGTCAACTTGTTTTTTTTTTTTTTTTTTTAATGGTGCTGAGGATGGAAGCCTGTACTTCACACATGCCAGGCGAGCACTCTACCATTAAGCCACATGCCCAGCCTTGATCAACTTAGTTCTAATAAGAAAAGGAAAAAAAAAATGTATACCAAAATTTGGAAACAAAATGTGATACAAAAACTTTGCAAGTGTTGAAAATCCCTACTGAGCTTTAAAAGCACACAATCCATAAATATTTCCTGATTCATATTCAAGATAAAAGGGGTATTTAAAACATGGCATAATATATATTATTCTTTTTTTTTAGGGGAGGTACCAGGGATTGAACCCAGGGCCTCTCTGCCACTGAGCCACATCCCCAGCCCTAGTGTGTATTTTATTTAGAGACAGGGTCTCACTGAGTTGCTTAGAGCCTCACTTTTGCTGAGACTGGCTTTGAACTCACGATCCTCCTGCTTCAGCCTCCTGAGCCCCTGGGATTTCAGGTGTGCACCACAGCTCCCAGTTTATATTATTCTTAAATATAATTGAAAATGTGTTCTTAAGATAATCAAATGTCTAGTTAGTGTTCAAATTCCCTTGTCCATTGGAGCCTACTTTTCTAATCTCTAATTGGTCATTTATAGATGTTGTGCCTTTTTCTTCTGTGGATAAGCAGGGCTGCCTTCCAATCCACTTTCTTTCCACCAAACTTAGCAAACCTGGTGATTACATTCATCTTCACTAGAGTCTCTGCAGCTGCTCATTCCATTATGACCAAGCTTGGCTTTCGGTAGGCGTCAAGCTAAATAACCCAATTACAGAGGCAAAACCAGGCTTAGCTTGGTTTAAAAATCGAATTGTGTTACCAGCCCAGTGGAAAGTTGCATCATTGGACTGGGAGAGATGAATTTCACTTTTAAAAGAATGAAAGTGATCATTAAGCTTCTGGCTTCAAGGGCCAAGATGAGAACCACAAGTCTGGGGCCAGAAAACAGACTCTGGCATCTTCCCCACAGCACGTCCCACAGTATGTCCAAGGCAGGGTGGGCCTTCTGATCCAGATATCTACTAGCCACTGGCCATTAGGCCAAGCCAACTAATACCGACTTAGAATGATTTCAATCATATGTAGAAAAGAATATCAAAAAGCTGTATTTGGGAAATACCTGGCAGAATAACAGGCACAGGGATGTGTCAATAGTTTCTGTGATGTGAAATGAGGCAAACCTTCTTTATATTGTTTGGTATTTTTGGATGTTGGTGCACCATGCTATGAGGAAGCACAAGCAGCCTGTGGAGAGCCCAGGTGCACAGAAATGGGCCATAGGACTTGCACCCATGGGACTGCGTGGACGTTCAGCGATGCCCTGTCCCCAGTCACACGTCAGAGCTCATAGCAGCAGAGCTCAGGTGAGTCTGGCCCAGGTGAAGGTGCCGGGGTAAGATAGGCGGTCACATTTTTCTCAGCAACTGTATGGGGAGGAGTGTTGCTATCTGGCAACGGATAACTGACCACCCAGCAAGTGCCATTGGAGGGCCCATGGCAGGGAGTGCTAAGCAGCTGGAATCGGTCTGTCTTGGGGTCTTTTCACAAACTCTAGCTTTGGGGCTGCTCTTTGGTACAGTGAAACTGATACTGCTTCTTCGTGTAAGTTACTCAGCTGCACTCAGAGGGAGAAATGGTCAAGCATCCCTCACTCATAAATGAAAAATACTGGGCTTTGGTATTTTTAAAAATATTTCCCAAATTCCCACTTTAGTAATAAAGTATTTTTAAAGATAAATTGTCTTATGGGCAATGTTTCTTGTGTCCAGTTTTTAGCAACATATGTCAAAGTAATTTCATTTAAGAATAATTTAAAATTTTTGGTCTGGGCCACTTGTATGAGCTGAAAAAATAAAGTTTACAGCAAAATGAGTCTGACCTGTGTTTTATTCCCACAGTGTTTTCATTCTAGCTGGGGTCACCAATGAGAAGAGACCAACCTGAAACAAATTAGTTCATTATTATACTGAGGACAGAAATGTATCCCCAAACAAATGAGTGCCACACCTACCATGACACACACATTAGCCACTGGACAGCTGACACTGATGTTAACAACCACAAGGAAGATTTACTAGGAAAACTGAAATCAAAATACAACATTAGGCAACTTAATTTCATTGCATAACATTGGTAATAGAGAATATTTGGATATTTTCATCACCCTTGTGATGAACCTACAGACATGCTCCATATGCAATGGACTCTGACCATTTTGGTGGAAATAGCAGGCTATTTGAGAAGTCTCAGATGCATGCACCACTCTCTGTTTCTAGCTTCAACTCCAGGAATTACTTCAGGAATTAATTTTCTGTTTTTGATGGAAATGCCATAACTGCTTTGGTTTGCCCCCACCCTGAATTTCCAGCAGTTTCCACATGGTAAATCTAGATGTCTCTAACACGGCCCTCAGTGGTCCCCACCTCAGGGTTTGAATCAGTGATTCTCCTCCCAGGAACAGAACACAGCCAACCTGATGAGACCTCTGCTCCTAGACCAGGCTGCAGAAGACTGCTGGGCAGAGCCTCTGCCTTCCCTGGCAGAGCAGGGGGTTGGGGGTAGAGGGTTTGAGTGACAGAACTGGGACTGCAACTGCCAGGAGAGTTGGTCACGTGTGTGACAGCAAGTCTGAGATCCTGGTAGCAAGGGTGACTTCTCTGTTACTGCCTCCTAAGATCCTTGAGCCAGAACTACCAGCTAAGTTGCCCCTGGGTCCTTGATTCAAATAAACTATGAGCCAATAAATGCTTGTTGCTTCCAGCCTCTGAGTTTTGGAGTATTCTGTGACACCTGTGTAAATGATAAATAATAAAGCACAATGCCTGCTTGGAGCACAGAGTCTATGCTTTGCTTCCAGTGACATGAGATTTACAAGGAGTGGGCACTGACTGTAATATCAACAGGGAAGATTTTTGCAAAGAAGCAAGTTCACAAATGCCAGGATACCCAGAAAAAATATAAGAATCTCTCTCCTCTCTCTCTCTCTCTCTCTCTAATATACATACACATATGCATATATAAGAAAGATTGTTGTATTTTCATAAAATATACATATGTGTGTGTATTTCTAAGTCAAAGAAAACATATAAATGCCATTTGCCCTCAGTCAATGGTAATTTTAGATATTGAGAAGTTTCCTGACATAAATGATTAAAGAATGAATAGGAGGGAAAAAATAGAGGGGAAAAAAAGATTCTTGAGAAAAAAATGGGGAAAAAAAGCCAAGATGGGAGGAGAAGGGAGAGAAGGGAAAAAGTGGACACCCTTGTATCAAGTGAAGATTTAGCAGCTATTTCTATGTGAGTATTCAACATCACAAGCCATCTAGAAAACTCTGAGAAAGCAGCATTGAGGTGATTTTGCTGTGATCATGGGCATCCACTGGACAAGGGTCCACACTGCAGCATCATGTCCTGAGCTTAACAAAGGTGGCCTGAGGTGAGACCCCCAGTCAAATGTCAAACACACTTGCAAATAAATGTGTTCTTCTCAAGCAACCTAACAGGTGTGCTCCAGAACACAGCATTAGACAGGTGTTTCTAGACAATAAAACATGCCAATGTCAAATGCACATTTTATATATATATATAATGTTTAAAGAAATTGATTTTGGAAATATTAGAATGGAAACAAAGCATCATCTCTAGTATTGTGTAGAATGTATGCTTTTAAAATTATTATTGGTGCATATTAATCATACTCATCAATGAGACTCCCTGTGCACTTTCCACATGGTGCACCCTGGACTTCTCCAGCTGCCCCCTGCCAGGCCCTGGAAAACCCTGTTCAATTCTGTCTGTTTTTCTATCTGCTGTCCTCTGCCATCTCTAGCACATGTTCCATTCTGTACTTCTACAGGGTTGACCTGCTGGTTTGCATAAATGATTGAGGACATTGGCATTTGTCTTTTGATGTCTTGCTCATTTCCCTCAACACAATGTTCTCCAGTTCCATCCATATTGCTGAAAACGACAGGATTTTGCTCTTTTCATGGCTGAGTCACATTCCATTGTGTAAATACTCCATGTTTTCTTTATCCACTGGAGAGCACCTGAGCTTAACTACATTTATTGATACTATGAGTAGATTTGCACTTTTTAATTTACTTGTTCAAGAGTTTATATATATTCAAGCTCTTTTCTCTCTCTTCTTCTCACTGATAAAATGTCTATGTGCTTAAAACTATCTCCATGGGGTTACAGATCTCTGCTCACAGAGGCCACTCAGTTGTTATAGCTGATTGGAAAATGGGTTGCACACTGAGGAACATTCATTGATAATAAATGTCATTGAATATTTAAGATATTCTGGCAACCAACAGGATTTTGAGTTGAGCAACCTGTAACTTCAATCAGTAATTTAGACATCACAAAGCATATCAGGAAAAAAAAATAATAATAGCTTTGCCTATCAACCATGGTCCACACTAATATGGCCATCCAGAAAGAAAATTTGTTAATTAAGGAATTGCAATAAGAACCAAAAAAAAAAAAAAAATCCATATATTCCTGGAGGAACATCAGTGTGCCTTGAAATTTAGAAGAAACAAGTACCAAGAACAAATATTTAGGTCACTACTGATTCCAAACCACAACAAAAATATGTAAATCAGTTGCAGTAAAAAAGTAAGAAAGAATGTTACAAGAAAATGCTTCCTTATGCCATTCCATTTCAGGTGGTTGTGATATTAGAAGAAGATTAGGCATATGCATGCATTATCTGAAACTTTGCACATTCAAGTTACAAAAATGTCTGCTCACATAGAAATATTTACCCAGAATTAAAGGTATTCACGCTTTATAGACACCACTAACAGAGACTTTGAGACCCAAGAAATATAGCTGATTGGGAAATGAGTTTAGTAACCAATTCAGACCACTTAAATGATGGCATGACAGCCTTTGAATTAAGAAAGCAACAAGGTCACATGAAATATGAATGCATTTATTTTTTTTACTTAAACAAGAAAACAAATAGTTGAGAGAGATGCTGCAAATAAAACCATAATTGTTTGTGGAACTTAGGGAGAAAGATACATCAGAATGAACGTCTTGCTGAACATCAGTGATTGCAAGTGACCTGGGCCTAAGGAAAAGCCAAAGAGCTGCTGAACCTCTTTTCCACCTGGGAATCTTGACTTGAATAACCCAAAACACAAACTCTATCCTTTTGAAATCTCTTTGAGATTCTTTTCCTTAAATAAAGAGAATTGGTGGAACCTTTTTAAGGTATGGTCACAGACATTTTTCTTACATAAAGTATCGAAATAGTGAAAATATCAGGTCATTGTCTAATAGGTGCACGAATGGAAAGTTCTAGAAGGATTTCCAGACACACAGGGTGTTGATAGCCATGTTCTTGGTTCTTAGGCAGATGCTTGGATGATATGAGAAAATTGGAAGAGGGGTCTAAAGAGGTTTTAATATATGCAGATTGCTCCACGGTTTGGTGACCGTCATTTCTCTATGGGACAGTTCATCCTTTCTGTATGAATGAAGGCGCATGCACTTAGTTACCACCAAATCTCAGCTTTAGAAAAGTACCGTCTTCCAGTTTCTGCAGACTCGTTTTGGTTGAGAAGTCAGATTAAAAGAAGATATTTGCGCTTCACAGACACCACCATGAAAAGCAGTGAATTTATTTTAACCTGCGAATGTCGTGAGTAATATTGGCTACAAAGTGTCCCTAACTTGATTAAACAGAAGATTATTTCAGAAAGGAGGGAACGATGCTGCTTTTTTGAGAAGGGAGACATGAGAAGAGACGTATTAAGTGGGTTAAACTGAACAGAAAGAAAGTAAATTGGTTGATTCAAAGTGAAGAATGAAGATGAGATTTTTTTTTCTTAAGGATTTTTTCATTTTCATTTTTCTTGGTCGTTTAACTGACAAAGATGAGAGGTAGTACAAAGCCAGCTACACACATCTTTTCAGAGTCAATTGAGAATCTCTCTTGCTTACAAAAGCCTTTGCACCCTTTAAAAGAGTTATTTCAAGGTACTGGTAATAAGTATATTGTAATTGCAATTATATTTTCTTCATCTGCTCTTGAGCGTCTTTTTCCCCAACTTTCAAGTAGAAAAAGCAGCAAATTCATTGATTGACAATTATTATTTGTTATAAAAGAGAAAAATTTATGATATTTAATCAATTCAACTACTATCAAATATAGGAATGAAATTTTAATACCATTTAGCATAAAAGCTTTTATTATTTTTACCTGATTATAGAGCAATCTGAGGTAATGACCTAATTATATTGATATCTATCTTTAGATTCTATGTACATCTAGTTTATATTAATCTACATATAAGGTACTTTGTATCTAATCTCTAGGTAATCTAAGGATTACAGACAAATCTGTACTAATCTGTTAATCTGCAACTAATCTATTATACCTAATCTATAGGTGATAGATACAAATCTGTTAATCCTTCTAAGATACTTTATCTTTAATCTACAAATAGATATACTTAAATAACTAATGTGTCCACATGAATTGAAATTAGCACAAGTAGAAAATTCTACCTTTCTATATATTACTTGTTAAAGAAACATTGATTCACTAAGAATATATTTTATGCATAATTTCTCATAGTTCAAACGTCAAGATTGCTTTTCACTTTTAAATTTTACTCTTAAATTTGGGATAGGGTGTATTTGGGGCTGATTAGAAAAAAATTGTATAAATATTAACAGGATTCTTACATACTACAGACTTTATTTTAGAATTGTTTATTGCTATGTTTGAAAAAATCCTTAACCGAGTGGCTCAAAAAAACAATGTCCATTTCCCCCATTTCATTCCACTTGAGAGGGGCTGGAAGGGGCTTGGTCATCTCTGCTCCTCTGGGCCTTGGCCAGGTGGTGGGAGGCTAAGGAGTGGCCCATGGGTTCCCTTATGTGCATGCCAGGGAGATGCTAATGTCACCCTCACCTCAACTGGGTCTTTCCAAGTGGCCCCTGGGCTCCTAGAGAGAGTGGTGGTTGGGTTCCAAGCATGAGGGACCCAGATGACCAAGCAGCAGTTGAATTGCCTTTTCTATGCTAAAACTGTTGACCCCACAGCCTCACTTCTGATGCATCCCATCCTCAGGACAGTCACGAAACCTTACTTGGCTCCAGAGGGGCAGGGGAAAACAAAACAACTAAACAAAAACTCTCCAAATTTTGGGAAGAGAATATTGTGACCATTTTTGGAAAACACAATCTTCCATATTGAGTATAGCTGTTATTTTTAGAGTTAATTTTCATCACATAAATCATGAAAGCGGCAGAGTTGACGCTGATTCTAGAAGTGGGCAGAAGACATTATGTTATTCAGGTAAGGCGTATCAAGGAAGAGCTGTGGTCTTTACTACAACATGGACCTATGTTCTGATTGGGGAGGCCACTGCTCTGACAGCCCAGAAGTTGTGCCCCTCATTCCCTCAAAGACTTTTTTGCCTATTTAACTAATAATAAACCTCCTGAACTGAGGAAAGCAGCACTTTTGTTGTTGGTGACCTGACAAGAAATGAACATTTAATAAGCACAGAATTCACTTTCCCAGCTCTGGGAAATGGAAGAGGTCTGGTCAGTAGGGGCAGAGGTTCAGAAGCCTGGCTTGAGGTCTCATTTCTCTATCCCATGCATCTCTGTGCCCTGAATTCCAAGGATGTGAACATGTACCTCACCTTCCAGGGTGGCAGGGCTGCAAGATAGAAGGGAGTCTCCCCTCTGGCTCCCAGGTCACAGGGGGCATGACCCTTCGATTTCGTATGTATGGTTTAGCTTTCTGTTTTCTAAAGCTTGGACATCTGGGCCTTGCTGGGCCAAAAGGGACTGTCCTTCCCAGGTCTAGATAATTCTTAGAGCAAGCGGAGAATGGAGCTTCGTTTACATCTGAGCTGGCTAACCAGCTCCAGGCCTCCACCGTCTGCTCTCTGGGGGGTCCCTTACCCTGGGCCATTTTGCCAGTCCTAACCAAAGAGCCCACGGAAGTCATCAAACCAGTTGGCCAACCTGCTCCCCCACCGGCCCTCTTGCTTCCCCTAGAGCTATCATGAGGCCTCTGGGCAGCTTGGCCTCTCACTGACTCTGCATCCAAGGACGGGATCTGTGTGGCCCCTGAGGTTGCACGTCCTTCCTCTCAAGAACTGAGCATCACCATGTCTCTGTTCTGTGATGGTGGGACTGCTGCTTTCACGGTACCTGAATAATGATAAAAAAAACTATATTCTAAATCACTCTTTAAATAGAAACCTCAAATCAGCAGAAATGGTCAAGCGATTGTCTCTTAACTCACTATAATAAGAAAAAAAAAAGAGTTAGTAAGGTCTGGACGTATAACTCGGTAATAGTCATCAGGAGACTCAGGATTGTTCCTTTGTCTTCCACCCTGTGGGTCAGAATTTCAGGTGGAACATATTAATTTATTTTCAGTAGTTCTGCTGCCAAAGTTGCTGACCAGTGAGGCATCAGCCAAAAGGGCACCAGTTGGACACCTTTTGATGAGGTCCTAACTTTAAGAAATGACCTTGGAGACCAGGATAGTAGGAAGAAATCCCAAAGGCAGAAATGACCCTCCATTTCTCCACTGGCCAGAGAAGGGGGCCTAGAGCTTCTATTTAACAGTGCCCATGTTCATGTGATACAGCCTCAAGCAGCTATGGCAGATGTCTCTGGATTTCCAGAAAGAATTATTCACAAATGTGATCCATCCACTGACCTAATAATGCTTATTCTACCAAAAAGAAAAAAATATATATATTTATCTCAAAGAACTTTCATTGGGGAGCATGAAGCATAACAAACTGGGGCAAATTTATGTTTTATTCATGGAGAAAATAAATTAATATATTGTCAGTCACAAGAACAGAATTAAGACACATCTCCCCATGTGATCCATGGGAGATAAACTGGTTCCTAGAAGATAGAATAAATCCACACCAGTCTCTGAATTCCAGGATGAACATGAACACATTTCTTTAGAAATCTCATCTCCCCAATTCCATCAGGAAATTACTCTTGCTTCACCTGTCAGCCAGAAAATTATAGGTTTCAAAATAGCTCTTCTTTTTGCAACGATTTACAACCACCATGAGGGACTTAAGTTTGTGTGTTCCTTGGCTGAGTGTTAGTTGAGTTAAAAATGTGTTGATCACAAGCATCAATAAAGTAGGAACACGCTGAAAGCAGAGGAAACCCTAGTTGGTTATTTCCTGGGATAATTTCTAGAAGTAGAATTTCTGAGTTGAACATTTGCACAGCCTTTAAAATGCTGGACTGGTTTGGCCATTTTCTTTCATGGAGGGTGTACCCACTGCCACAGCACCAAGGTAGCTGTGGGCACCTGGGCCTGGTGCCCCACACCTGCACATTCCCAGGCAGGTGCCTCTCTCCACCACGAATGTCATCCTGGTCACACCTTAGCAAGAATGTAACCCTCCAGGTTCCAAACACAGATGGTGGCCACCAAAGGAGGCCCCAGCATAGGCACAGGCTCGAAGTCCACCCTCGCTGTGGGCCAGGATGCTGGCATTCCTTCCAGGGCGGGAAGGAGCCAGTGGCAAGCAGGTCCTACAGGAGAGCTTGGGAAGGAGAAAGGCTGGAGCAGAGAGCTCTTGCTTTCCCCTGCCCACGACCAGCTCAGCTTAACAGGAAGCCAAGAGCCTGTGACAAGAGGACAATTCACTTCTCACTATGAGAAACCTTTTTTTCCAAAGGATTACCTTAAAGATAAATAAAACAGACTTATTTTGATATCACAATCTTATCAAGAAACAAAAATCAAGAAGAAATAAAGCATAAAAAGTCCAAGGGGACAGGGGATACAGAGGAAAAGTCCATCCCAGCTCAGGGGCCCACCACCGCCATGCATGCACAAGCACACCTGGGTCATCCTTGCACACCTGGTGATTGTCCCTATTGAGAACACATGTGACTCATGACCATTGGGACAAACAGAACAGGCCTCCACACAGCAGCCCAGCTTCGCCTGTCTTCTTCTGCCTTCCTTCACCCCAGCAGAGGCCCCGGATCTGTGCTTGCACTTTAGGTCACTTTGTAGAGTGAGCATGTGCTTTGGTGGTTCTGGATTGTCTTCACTCAACATTGTGTCTGTTAATTGTTCATTTTATCCATTATTTTATGTGTGATTTTAGATTTTGCATTCTCGGTATTGGAGAGTCTCTTATCATATATTATGAATTTGTGTGTGTGTGTGTGTGTGTGTGTGTGTGTGTGTAATATGGTTTTGTTTACTCAACCTTTGGATATTTGAGTTGTTTCTGGCTCTTTCAACTACTTCTGTTTTAAACATTCTAGTTTGTGGATTTTGGAAAAGAGTATGCACAGAGTTCTGTTGAGTGTATATAGGGGTGGTATTGATGGTTCAGAGCCCATACCCATGTTACCTTTGGTCAATAATAAGCTTTTTGGCTGGTAGTACTAAACAAATTTATGAAGTGATTGCATTGATTTCAATGTTCTGAATTTTATTTTTTTTAAATCATTTATAACATCTAATCTTACCAACCATTTTCTTGAGTAAGCCTATTGCCTGTTAGGTTTTATACATTTGTCTTAGGCATGTAGCTTTCCTGGAGAGAGAGAAAAGAGAGGAGAGAGATGGGGTGGGGTGGGGAGAGAAGAAGAGGAGGAGGAGGAGGAGGAGGAGGAGGAGGAGGAGGAGGAGGAGGAGGAGGGGGAGGAGGAGAGGAAAGGGAAAGGGAGAGAAAGAGGAGAGGAAGACAGGGAGGGAGAAAGAGAGAGAAGGAGAGAGAATGAGAAGAAAAGAGAGGGGTTAAACTCCCTCTTTAGAGGAGGCCTAAGGTTTTTATGTTCATCTGCAGCCAAGTTGCCTGGGTTCACATCTGGTTCTCTGTTTCGGTAGCTGTGTGACACTGGACTAGTCTTGAATCTCTGAACCCCAGTTTTCCCTTCTGAGGTTGAGATGCAGCAGCCCCCACCCCAGTGGCTGGCTGTGGTGATGGCGTAGATGTGTGGTGCTCTTGGAGCAGTGCCTGTGTCCTGCAGAAGCTGAATGTGTTTGCTTCCACTCCTTCTTTCAAGAAGAGCCTGCAGACAATTCTAATCAGCAAAGGCAATGAGATTATTTTAATGGTAGAAAAATGTGAAAATAACACACTTAAAACTGTTTTTTACAATGTTCTTTTAAAATATCATTTTACATAGGCCAAGAGGAAATGCAATGTTGGAAAGACCCTGAGACAGGAGTCAAGAACTTCATTACCATGTCCTTCCCACTGCTGCCCAAGTGACCTGGGGATGCCCCTTACCTTTTGAGGTCCCTGAGTTTCACATCATGTGAAAACAGTGGTGAGTGCCTGGATGTGGTGGGCTGGGATGACACTCACCTGGGCCCTTTTTGGAGGGAGGATACAGCAGTCTTCCTGCACACCATTTTACCCATGTATAGGTATAGTTAGTGCATGACCAAAACCTGTCCCCTCTTTTTGCCCTCATCCCCAAGAAAGCAGCTCCTGGCTCCTGGAGATCAACCATGATTGGCTTAAGCTTTCTGGGTCCAGCAGAGGGCTTGCAGTCATAAGAGGAGGTCAGCGGCAGCTTCCAGGGAGCTCAGTACTGGAATGCATGGGGAGAGAACCCACCTTTGCCTTCCAACATTCTGGATGCCACCTGTGGTCACCATGAGTGTGGGGTGGCATGGAAGGACAGGCTTCAAGACCAAAGCCAGTGCTCTGAAGAAGATGGACTTGGGGAGAACAGTCTTGCCTTTCAGGGTCTTTATTGATCCAAACTCAAGAGCTCCCTCTCTGGGTTTTCCATGAGAATTGAATAATTGCCCCATGATTTAACATACAGGGCAGGGTCTTTCTTTGTTATCTGCAACCATCCACATCCTAAGTGATGTGATCCAATACCCAGTGGGGTGTAGGGAGCCGAGGCAGGGGCACAGAGCTCCACTGTACCCCAGGGCTTCTGCACAGACCTTCCCTGTGCTCATGACCATCTCCATTCCCCTCTTCCCCCGAGGCCTGTGCCTGGCTTGGTCCTAATCCTACCCATCTCCACCAAGACCTTCTCCCCTCAGGGCCATGGCATCTGACTCTTAGGCTGAATTGGCATATTCCCCTGGCACATTCATTGCAAGGTTCAGGAGAATTTCTCCCCTCCCCATGCATGGATCAGAACCTGTCAACTGCTCTGTCCCTTGAGGGCGGAGACCACTGGTTTATTTCTGTGTCCTAGGTCTTGGGCTTCTCAGCACAGTGCCTGGCAGAGGGAGGGCTTGATCAATAAAGACCACATTAGCCTGTGGCTGTCTACTCACTGCAGCATGTCTGTGCAGTTTCCGCCTCCTTCCTCAATTCCAGGGTCTGGTGATGTCCTGGGCAACAGGGGTGTGGGAGAGGATGGAGGTTGCCTTTTTCTTCTTATTCTTTATTTGGTGCTGGGGATTAAACCCAGTGGTGCTTAAGCACAACACAGCATCCCCAGCCCTTTTGATTTTTATTTTGAGACAGGGTCTCACCAAAGTGCAAAAGCTGTCCTTGAACTTTCCATCTGCGGCACGCAGTCTGGCTGGGCACAAATCACGAGCCACTGAAGCAGGAACAAACAAACAAACACTCCACACAGGCTCCCCCGGGAACTCTCTCGAACTACCCATGTGGCTCCTCCAGGAACCACCAACCGGAAATCCCTCCTCTGGCACTTGCGAACTCTTCAGGAATCCCTGCGACAGCTCAACCGGAACTCAACGGGAACTCTGCGAGAACTTAAAAGTCATTATCTTAATGGCTCGCTGGTGTCACCTCTCAACCACTACTTCTGGCAAAAATGTCATGCGTTATCCCAACTCGGCTGTGGCCCTCAACATCCATCCTCCGGCCTCAGCCTCCCTCTTTGCTGGGATGACAGACGCATGCCACCAAGCCAGGCCCTTCTTATTCTTGATGTGTCCATATGAACTTGGTTGAGATGACCACCTCCATATTTGTCCTGTACCATTTTCACATGGGGAACTGGCCCCTCCCCTCTGTTCCCTGGGAAGCAGCTCTCACACCTGATGGCCTCTTCCTCCTCAGTGCCCTACCTCACTAACTGGGATGCAGCTGCTCTTCTCCCAGTTTGCTGGTTCCCAGAAAACTCAGTGGGGCAGACTAGGACGCGGTGCTCTGCAGGCTGTCTTGGGCTCACTTCCCAGCCCAGTCTCCTCTCTTTGGGGTCAGAACACCCGAGTCCTTCAAACCCACTTGGGATTGACCCAGGAGAGGTACCGTCCTCCCTGCCTTAGAGCCCTTGAACTTCCCACTCCTTCAAAGCAGTTAGACCAAGGTGCGTTTTTAAGATTTCCAATGTGACCAAGAAGGTATGTGATTGTACGGGGCTTTGTAGTGACTGCCGGAAGGAAGAAAGATGCAAGGAGGAGGTCTGCAGAGTGCAGGCAGCAGGCAGCCTGAGCAGCACCCCCTTTGGCAGTCCTTCATCTATAACATGAATTATGTATGTCTCAGTCTGATTTTGAAGCTCTTTTCAAATGTTTATTTAATTTCCTCAATTATGAGGACATAAAGCATCTCCCCCTGGGGTCCCCTAAGAGTTAGCTTGGAATTTCTAGGTGTTTGTTTAGGGGTCTTCATTGGCAGCTAGATGCTTCATCTTAAATATTTATAAAAATGTTAACAAATAAATCTCTCTTTGCAATTGGTATTAGATGATAGGGACAGAGTTACGGCATGGATTTTCCTTTGGCATTAACCACCATAAAGAAAAAAAATATTAGTTTCTGTTACCTCCTTGGAATAAGAGGAACTATCCAAGAGAAGAGAATTGCTCTCTGAGCTTCAGACTTTGTTTATGAGGAATCTTCCTGGTGAAGCTTCTAAGCAATCCTTACTGCAGAAATCCTGGTGTCTCCCATCTTACTTCCTCCCTCCTTGTATATTCTAGGGTTCCTGCTTCTGAGCAATCAATTCCTCTATAAGCCCCCTTTTGCTAGAGTTCCCAGATAAAGTACAGGAGAGGTAACTGAACTTCAGAAAAACAATGTAAACATTTTTAGTATAAGTATGTCTTAGATATTTTATGGGCTATACTAATGCTGAAAAAGTTGCTAAATGCCTCCCATTTTGGAGAATCAGCTGAGAGAGTTCATGTGGGCTTGTGGTAATCCTTTGCTGGAGGAAGAAAGGTTATCAAGGTGTTGGAGGAGCACTTAGGATTGGACAGTTGAGAAGTTCCATCTGTCTCTGCTCACTGCCTAATTAATACATTCGGGAAACAGAAACAAGGGGTGGGTCAACTTTTTGTGCCCATCTTTTCTGCTTTTTCCCAGGTTCCCAACCTCAAACCATTCATTTGCTAAAACAGACAACAACCACAGGCAATTTTTTACAGCCAATGCCGAGAGCTGCTTCAGCTTGTAGGGTTGTAGCTCTCTCAGTTCTGCCTAGAAAGCCAGGCAAGGGATGTCTGAAATTTATATATTGTTCTTCTAATAAAATTATATTTAAAGTGTGGACTTGCTCTTCATCCTGAGGCTGACAACTTCTTCCCATTTTCTTACGTTGCTGAATTCTACCATGAATTATATGGGTTTTGTATCCCATGCCCTGGTTCATCTGCAAATGAGAAAATAACTAGCCAGGACTTTTGCCAAAACAGGCGTTGCAAATTCACTTACATGGACTGGTCAATGTGTATTAATGCTGAGCCGCTGACCTGGAGGAGGGAGAAGGATCAGGCTGTTCAAGGCCCAGATGAGAAGATATTTCCCCTTCTTGCGACTCCACTGAAATAGGGCTCAGGTCTCAGCCTCTGGCTTCAGATGGCACTTCTTCCTCATGGTGGCAGGCCATATGGTCTGGCCATATGGCTCTTTTCCCGCATTCACAGGGGGTTGGCCACACTGTCTTTATGCATGGTGTCATGGCTGCCTTGCCTAGGCCTGCTGACCACCCTGCTTCCGAGGCTATAGACTTGTTAAATAAGCAGCATCCCGGTAAATTGTCCCCACCCCACTGGACAGCTGCTCCCCCTAATGCCCCTTCCCCTCCAAAGTGAACCTGGACAGTGGGCTCTGCCCATGGCTACTCTAGTTGATTCCCTTCTAAGTACACAGATTTAAAAGCTCCATTCAAACTGGCTTAAGGCAAAAGGAAGAGCATTTTTTGAGGTGTTTTCCTGGTTGCTATGGGAAAGTGCATTTTATCTTATCCTAACTACAGTCGTAAGTCCTGGCAATTTCAGCTTGACTTACATAACAGTTCTATTCCTGAACCCATCCTGATCAGGGAGGAGGGTGGAACTGTCGTCTCAGGGCCACCCTTGCCTTGCCTCTCTTCTCATGCAGTTATCAAGGTTCCTGTATGTCCATCCAAAATAGTGCCCCTATTTAAGACAGGCAATTTGCGGAGCTTGGACACTTGCAAATGATTCTCTCCAGCCAGGCAAAAAGGAAGTCAAAGTTTAACTTTGCATTTCGTCAGGGCAGATACTCACTTCCACAAAACCTGGATACAGCCTTCTCTGCTCTTCACTTCTCAGCAGGGGCTCTGCCTCTTGCAGAAGGACGACTAACTTGGCACTGACAGTTCAGTGATTTTCCCCACTTGTAGATCCACACTGGGGACCTGGGTGGATGTGCATGCTCCTGTTGTTCCTGCTCCTGAAAACCTACAAAAATACCTGGCACATAAAAATGAAAACCTAATTTATCTGGTTTCAAACTCTCTGCTGAATAAGACTAGATGCACAGAGCAAAAGGGGTAGCAGCTGCCCCCAGATGCTGTCCAATCAATTACCACCATCTGAACATTGCAACACAACTGTGGAGTAGTCCCTAGGAAATGATTCAGCTATTATGCAAAAAGCAAAATACCTATAGGTATTCATGAGTAGAAAAATTGCAAAATGTCAAATCTATAGATAAGTATAAAACCTCTTACGATATAAAAGCCAGGGAAAAAATAGTGAAACATCTTTTGAACAAGATTTTGAAGTAAAAATGCACTCTTATCTGCGTGCCCTGATAAGACGTGCAATCAATCTGCAAAATTGAGCACAGGTTAGAATATCTTAATATGCTTTATTGCTTTCAGGACATGTAATAGTTCCCTTATTTTGAATTTGAGAATAAAGGGAGAGGTATTTGGTTTTTATCCTAGAATATGCATTATGCCTGCCTGGCCCTGGTAGACATCATGCCCTGTTGTTTGAGGAGGATCCAATTGTTTTCTTGCTAATGTTGGAGATGTATCTCAACTTGGTCATGACCTGAAGATAGGTAAAAGCACTGACTCAGGTTAAATGAATTGTCTCTTTCTCTGGGTTTGAAATCTGAGTCCAGAAATATCATTAGGTACCAACAAAGCAAAAGCCATGCATTAATAATTGTGGACAGCAGAAATGTCCATCTCATGTGCTGGGAGCTTGCAATCTGGGTGGACAATCTAGGCATGTGCGTGGGACATGGGCAGTGCCAGGAGGCACCCAGCCGTGTGCCCTTGTGAATACCTGCACTGTATGTGTGCACTCAGTACATGCTCACCTCTCTGAGTTTGGGGGTGGGGCTCGTGAGAGATGCCATTGTGGAGTGGAAGTCTCCTTCTCCCTGTTTTCTTTGTTTGTCTTCTTTCTAATCTTCCCCACAGAGCTCCCAAAATAATCTTCAGATAAAATTAAAATCTTTCTTCATCTCAGCAGGTGTGGGACAGCCCAGTGGACTCTTGGGCACAGCGAGATTGACTTAATTTCTGCTCTCCCTTGGCTGGGCTCCCACTTGTATCCTTATGATGCTCCTGCCTCCTCCTCTGTCTTAATCTGCACCTGAGTTGTTTTTTTTGTTGTTGTTTGTTTTTTTCCAAATGCCACGTTTGAAATAATTACAAGCTTTTTTTTGTTGTTGTTTTAAGCAGTGGCCCTCATAACTGTGGCTGTATGAGGTCTCCTGTCTTTCAATGTCAGGACAGGTTATTGATGGACATATTTAGACTAGATATATTTGCAGTGAGCTTTGCCTTGACAACACAGATAGTACTCTCAGAGAAGGTTGGGGGGAAACCCAACAGCTCACTCTGTTTAGTTAAAGTATTGAATTGGCAAATCAAGGCTTACAGCATGGTGACTTGGTACACACACACATTGTGCAATGACCATGGGAATCACCTTGCTCAGAACCCCTAGCATCACCACTCTGTGGACCTGGTCCCCAGGCCTCATTGGTCTCATAACTGAAGATGGTCCCCTTGGCCATCATCTTCACAAACATACACACACACACACATGCACATATACATTCACACAAACATGGATGTGCATATATATTTATATATATATATATATATATATATATATATATATATATATATATATATATATATTTATATATGACGTTGTCAGGAAGCATCCATGCATTTTATATATATATATATATATATATATATATATATATATATATATATATACACACATACATAAATCTGTGTGTCTAGATATATATAAATAGTTTTATCTCCACTCATCTATTGATATGCTCAGTTCATTTCTATACCTTGGCTGCTGTGAATGCAGGAGGGCGGATACCTCTCCGACATGCTGATTTCATCTCTTCTGTAGATGTATACAGCAGAAGGATTGCTGGGTTTCATGGTAGCTCTGTTTTTAATTTTCTGAGGAATCTCCATGCTGTTTTCCATAATGGAGGTGTCAATTAGCATTCCTACCAACAATGGGTGAGAGTTGCCTTCCCTCTCCACTGCCCCCAGCCCTTACCTTGAGTCTTTTGGGTAATAGGCATCTGAACAGATGTGAGGGAGGGTCTCGTGTGCCAAGAGCACCTGGGGGGAAGGAGACTCCCCTCACCAGATGTTTGGTGAACTGAACGGCCACATGCTAAAGAGTGAAAGTGGATCATGTCTTACCTGACAACCAGAAAAGATTAAAGACTTAAAATAAGATCTGAAAACTAAACTCCTAGAAGAAAGCACTGAGGAAAAGCCCCTCATGCTGGTCTTGGCAATGATTCTTTGGACCAAAAGCAAAGGCGACATGATACCAAGCACACAGACAACAAAAGCAAATACAGAAACATGGGGCCATATCAGACCCAGAGGCCTCAGCACAGAGAAGGCTGTCATCGGCAAGTCCACGTGGACTGATGTCTCAGATTACCACCTCCTTATGACATAGACTCCAGCCCTGCTCGGGTGTGAGGGTGAGTGTGAGGGGTTTTGAGGGACCATGAAGATATTTGGATGGTGTGAAAATGCTGATGGGAACCCAGGGTTTGCTGGACAGTTCTGCACTCAGCTCAGGGCTCTCCATGCGTGCTGTGGTCCTTGGCTGCCACCACCCCCTGGTGACCATGTGCAACATGGAGATAGCTCCTGTTCAACAGGGCTGACACCTCAGGATTCCTGATCTCCAAGGCTATTTCTGGGACCTGGTGTTGGGATTCTTGGAATCCCGTGCCCCTTTTGGACATGGCTACAGTTGAGATTGTGCCGTGTCCTGGTGATTCTCTCATTCCTGAATGGCAGATGTCTACAGTCACACTGCGGAGATTTACCTCTGCCTTGAACTGTGTCCCTATTGGACACCTGCCTAGGGACCTCTGGCTCTGCTCCAGGACACAGGCCTTGGCAGCAGCTCCATCTGGAGCTGAGTGACCAACATTGCTGAGAAGCGTCTTTTGGGCCACATCTGTGCTCATTTCTTGGGCCAAGTCTCAGGGCTCCGTTTAATTTTAAGTGGTCTCGGAAGTGCAGTTCTACCACACACCCAGGAAATCAAGAGCCAGACAGAATGGACCTGAGGACAACCATACAGCTCCACAGGCCCATCCTTGTGTGATGGGGAAGGCGAGCTGGCCATGGATGAATGACACGGCAGGACACGTGGCCACAACGGCTGAGTAGGGCGATGACAGCCAGACCCTGTCTCACTGCTCTCTGAGCTGCGGTTGGTGCCTGCAGCACTGTGTCCTGTATCCGCAAAGGCACCAGCACAGCCTCTGGGGCAGTGGTCCTCAAAGGTGCTGCTCTGAGGCTCGGTTCTCACCTCGGTGTCTTCCCGGGGAGAGGACACTCCTTGCCCCCCCATGTGTATATGGGGCTCTCAGCTTCCTGCCATGGTGTCCTGTGGGTCTGAGAGAAGTCTATCCCTTTATTTCTGTGAAGATTTTGAAAATGAAGAGGGCTATGCAGTGCTCTGACGCATGTTGAAATTCCTGAGCTCTTCCGACAGCTCGGTGGGTGCTCTCTCAGCTGGGGATCCTTCCAGGAGCAGGAGGACTTGTGATCAGCTGAGAAGCCCTTGCAGGTCTCTTCGGGGACTCTAGAGACTCCTTTCCACATGTGGCTCTGCAGCCCCTTCCCACCAGGAGCGTCCCAGGGCTTCCCTACCCATCCTTCAGCCTGCTTTCTGCTGATCCTTACCTCCCTGAGCTAGCAGCATGGACACACCCTTCCATTAAGCCCCACCCTCCATTACTTTCTTTTAATTTTTTCTTTTTCTTCTTCTTCTTTTTTTTTCTTTTTTTGGTTATATCTGGCTGATGATGTTATAATTGCAGCTACTCTCATTTTCACTGTCTCAGCCTTTAGAAAATGGTCATATTCACAGTAGGAAAACTGAAAATTCCCTCCTCCTCACCGTGGCACACAGATCAACAGCCAACCCACAGGGACACAGAGGTAGATGGGCATCCCTTGTGAGGTTGCCTCCTCCTGGGATGAGGCAGCAGGGGAGGTGCCAGGTGCTGAGCCACAGATCACCAGGGCCAATGCCTGCGGTCGGGGAAAGAGCAGCAGCACCCAGGGCAGAGGTTGCCCTCCGTTTTACTTTGGTTGGGTGCTGGATCAATGTGGCCTGTGGTCCTAGCTCTCACAGCAGACTGGCCAGTTTTCTATCACACTTCCATTCCCACCATGAGAAAATGGCACCTTCCATGTCCTGGGGAGGGATTTTCTGGGATGCGACTGCTTAGTGCTACCTGGGATGGTCCTGGGGCCATTGGCATGGTTGGCCAGCCAAGGAGCTCCAGGGTATGTGAGGGCTGCCTGAATCACCTCAGGTCTGAGTGAGAATTCTTTTCTTTTTTTTTTTTGTGGTGCTGTGGATTGAACCCAGGGATGCTCTACCACTGAGCCACATCTCCAGTCCTTTTCATTTTATTTTGAGATAGGATCTTGCTAAGTTGCGGAGGCTGGTCTCAAATTGGGATCTTCCTGTCTGAGTCTCCTGAGTAGCTGGGATGACAGGTGTGTGCCACTGCACCCAGCGGAAAAAGAGACTTTTTTGTTTGTTGGTTTATTTGAGAAATAATTTTTTTTTTGAGAGAGAGAGAGAGAGAGAGAGAGAGAGAGAGAATTTTTAATATTTATTTTTTTAGTTTTTGGCGGACACAACATCTTTGTTTGTATGTGGTGCTGAGGATTGGACTCAGGCTGCATGCATGCCAGGCTAGCGTGCTACCACTTGAGCCACATCCCCAGCCCTATTTGAGAAATAAATCTTAATTGTGCCAGGCTAGTAATTATCTGAAGGTTGTGGAAGCAGCTGCTATGGTGCTCCTTTCTGTCTATCTCCAAGCCCAAATGGCCCACCTAGATAGACACAGCTGTTACTCAGACCTCAGAATCCAAGCACCGTGTTTCTGTTCATAAGCTAGAGGATGTTGGGGAGTGAGAGAAATGTAAGTTCCTAAACTCTAAAATAGGTTGGGTACCCTCTAAGTACCGTTTCTCCCAGCCTCAAGGAGAAATGAATCTACCTGGGCTAGATGTGATGCATTGTCCTCCCGCGGGATACACAGGCTTAATAAATCATGAGGGACTTTGACCAGAGGTGGCTGTACTGTGAATTACATTGCAGCTGCAGGCTGATGCTCTGCACATTCTAAATTGAGAGAAATGGGTTCTTCTTGCTCATATTTACCATAGATAATAGAACATAACAGACCAAGAATGGATTCTACAAAAGATCTAATCCTAATTCTGTAATTTAATCCACACATTCACTGAGTGGCTTCTGTGTGCCAGAGACTTTGACAGCCCTTGAGGGTTTAGAGGTCAAGATGAGCCACTCCTCTCCTGTCTGCAGGGATAGATGGATGATAGAGATACCTCCTCACACTCATATAGACATAGACAGGTCAGACTGTGTGCCAGGATCAGGTGGCACAAGACCCTGTCCTGGGGAAGATGAGGAGGAGTGAAGAAAACAAAGAGCCTGTGCCTTTCAACTTGGCACAGGGCTTGGGATTTGAAAGTAAACTGGGCATAATGAGCAAGTGCATCCAGGGGAAGGGACATCACACTCTAGGGAGACACTGGCACACTTATGTTCACTGATGCACATTCGCCTTGCAGCAGGAGACAGATTCAGTGGCCTCCCATCATTAAGGCAATGGACTACCCTCTCCGAAGGATTTCCTAATGTCTCCAGGGTGCAGCAGCCCAGTTCAGAACACGGTTCCTGGCTCAGATGACGGAGGTGACCATGGTCTGATTCAAATTCTCTTTTTAGAGAAAGGAAGGTATGTGGCCTCTGGACAGGAAGAGGGCAGCTTGTGCAGAGCCTCAGGGATGGT
The DNA here is from genome assembly GCF_047511675.1 of Marmota flaviventris. Lineage (NCBI taxonomy): Eukaryota > Metazoa > Chordata > Mammalia > Rodentia > Sciuridae > Marmota > Marmota flaviventris. Next base: position 128,180,657 of record NC_092498.1, read on the forward strand.
CCCTGATTTGTAAGGGAGGTGGGAATGGGGAGGTGAAGGGCCCTGGCCTGCTGCTAGTGGCCAGCCACATCTAAAGCCACCGTCAGATACAGAGAGCTAAAGGTACAGGGACAGGGACTCCCCCAAGAGGCTGTTCCCCAGAAGGGAGGGGCAAAGGCTGTGCACAGCAGGGGTCTGCTCCCCACAGGGAGAGTCTGGGCTCAGGCCCTGCACCCTGCTGGAACAAAGGAGAAACATCTCAGGAAATGAGGCCCCTGTGAATTAGCCTTATCAGCTGTGTAGAAAAGCTCATGCAGATGGAAGCTCCTATTCTGGAGCACACATAGTCCTTAAAGACCCCAAATGAGGAAAAAGAAACAGCAAATTGGTAAGCAAACAACAAATACACAAAACAGAAACACAAAAATATCTACACCTAGCAATAAACCATTAAGTGATGAAACCTACGTAAATGAATCTAAGAAACAGAATCAAAGACCAGAAAAGATCTAAATCAATAGCAAAGGGTCTCATGATCCCCTAGTTCCATGCAGTAAAGGGATAAATCCCACCTAAACTGTTCCATAAAACCACAGCCATGACAAGAAGGTTCCAAACAGGCAAGAATTCCAAGAGGGATTCAGGTGCACGTGAGGAGAGTGTCTCTGCTTAATCCTAAAACATGTTACAGGACCTCAGCAATTAGCAGAAGCCATCTGAAGCCAGAGGTGAGACAGAAATCAGTGCATGCACAGAGGAGTGGGGCCAGAGGCAGACCCAGAATTCATTTGAAATTCACTTGAATTTGAAACACAAAAAACGTGGCATTGCAAGTTAATGATAAATCAAACACATGCACACTTACAAATAAAGAAAAGCCAGTGTAACAACAATTTGGAGCTAATTATTTTAAAATGGCAAATGCTTACTTTGCACTATGCTCCACTATAAATTCCTATGGAGTAAATAGCAAACTCCACACACAACCACAATAAAATAACTGTAAGGATGCAAATCCACACCCCCATTCTACATATTGCTTCATTTTTATTCATAACCCTCTGTTCCTAGTGACGGAGACCTAACCTAACTCAAGGCACTGTTCCTGCAGTCAGCACAGCACCCAGGGAGGGTAGCATGTGCTCAGGGCTCACAGAGCCCTCAGGCACAGGGCATCTGCACCAGGCCACAGGGGCCAGGGTTTTTTCTCTCTGGTCTCTGTCACCACCTCTCGGTTCTCAGGGATGTGACATCTCCAGGGCTTTCTCACAGCCTGGTCACATTCTTCTTCAAAGCAGGGAGACAGGCAGAGGCTCTGTTCATCACCCTGGTGGGAAGTGAATCTGTGCATCTCAGAGGCACATGCCTGGGTGGACCACCAGGCCTCTGTCCCCCAGGCCCCTCTGCTGAGCTGTGGAGGAGACACTGTGGGCCTCTGAAATCTCCTATTTCTCCCATGCCCTGTTCCCACCCTGGAGTCCTCTGGTCAGCAGGGGTGAAGTGTTGGGGGATGGGAAACAGAAAACCAGGCTTTCCTCAGGGAATGCTCATCTCAGCTTCTGGGTTTGAGTATTTTTCCATTCTCAGCACCCTCCCCTTTCTGAGGCAACTCGTGCCTCCTGGTGTGACTTAAATGAGAGAAAATCTACATGATGCACTGAAAAGGAATGAGAAGAAACAGATAGGAATGTTTAAATTACTGTATCGTAGTGTAACACGACTTTAATAAACGGAAACAGAGGGTGAGTCTTCATCTGATATCCAGATAGGAAAGACTTTCTACCTTAAATGGAGAGCAATAGGCCATACAGGGACTTACATATGTGATTGCATAACATTTTAAATTTGTTCTTCTTAATATGCATGGTAAATAAATAAAAGGACGTGAAAGCTGTGAAAATATTCATAACACAGAAGGCAGGGCATTTGCATCCTCGTGAGTAAAGCGCACTCATAGCTCTGCCAATGCGAAAGCTAACAGCTCAATAGAAATGGGCAAGAGCCTCGAACAGGCAAGACAAGACAGAAGAAGACCTGTGAGAGGACACATATTTGAGAAAAATACTCACGTTCATTATGAATGAAAATAGCACTAAACAAAGCTTCATAGTGGCTGTTGTACTCTTTAGCCTGGCAAATGATATTTGACCTATCTCCTTTACAGCCAGACTATGCTGAAATGAGCAACTTCAACGTGTGTTTCCAGGGGTGATATGGGTTCATTTCTAACTGTGGACATATTATTTGTTCCCCTAATTTCACCCCTTAGTATTTGTGGAAGCAAATCATCAGAGGTGTAAAACATGGAATGTGCTTCTTTGTGAGATAGTAGTTTCTAGTCTCAGAAAGTGCTGATCAGTGATGGGATTCTGATTGACAGGGGAAAAGTGTGGTAGTTTTACGTGTGAGAATGGGCTGCACTAGATGAGCTAAAGATCAGTCCAAGGCTGAAATTGTACTATTGCACTCCTCCACCCCTGGTGAGATCAGTGCAGGAAATAATGTTTCCTGACCTTTAATAAAGGTGATGACGGTGCTGCTGCTGCTGCTGATGTTAGTGATGATTATGAAGCCTATGATGGTGACAGTGCTGCTGGTATGTGTTGGTGATGATGGTGTTGGTGAAAATGGTGGTGACGGTGCTAACAACGGCAGTGATGACAGTCATTGTGGTGAAGGTCATGGTGATGATTATGGTGAAGGTGGTAAAGGTTATGGTGATGATGATGGTGAAGGTGGTGAACGTCATGGTGATGATGGTGATGGTGGTGAAGGTCATTGTTATGATGATGGTGATGGTGGTGAAGGTCATGGTGATGATGATGGTGATGGTTGTGAAGGTTATGGTGATGATGATTGTGAAGATGGTGAAGGTTATGGTGATGATGGTGATGGTAGTGAAGGTCATGGTGATGATATCATGATAGTGGTGAAGGTGACGGTGATGATAATGGTGAAGGTGACGGTGATGATAATGGTGAAGGTGGTGAAGGTCATGGTGATGATGATGGTGAAGGTGGTAGTGGTGGTGATAATAAATGGAAACTTCCTGGGTAACCATATAAAATTATACTAATGGGTTAGTGATGATGGGGTGGTGGTGAGAGCAAGACAAGGTGATGGCTAGCATTCGTAAAACAGTGGCATTTGCCAATCTCACTCTTGGAAACCTTTTATGTGGATTAAACCTCATTCCAACCTCACAGCACCCTGGTGAGTGGGATCATTGCTTTCCTCACTCTACACCCACAGGCAGTAAGGCAGACAGGACTTGCTTGGCTTATCACAGGAAGCACCAGGAGGTTGCAGGTGTTTCCCGGCCACTGTGAGGGTTCACAGTCTTCTGTGGGGTCCAGCATTCCCAACGTGGCCGACATTAGCACTGACTGGGAATTTCAGTTGGAACACTAATGCTGAGAACTCACGCTGGCACAACTCCCCTGGTGCCTTGGAGGAGCCTCAACACGCATTTCTAGGCAGGTCACCTGCACGTGTAACCTGCAGCCCGAGCTGAGAGCCCTGGCTCAGATCCTCTGCCAGCAGCTCCCTGAGGCCCAGAGGCCTCCTTGTGGCCTGAGTCCACATGGGTCCCACAACACCCTGTCACACATCTCCCCAGGTCCAGGGCGATGCCTTCTCTAGTTGAAGTGGAAATTCTTTCCTCTTCAGGGTTCTGCTCAGGCCATTTCATCTCTACCTGAAGTTATGGTTGACTGTGTCCTTTAAAGTCTCCTCTGTGGAGCATTTAACCCTCAAATTCTGGTGTAGGTGGGTACTTTGGGAGGGAGCCTAGGTTAGGGGGTCCCCAGGGTGGTCATCTGGTGGGCCTTGGGCTGGTGAGGAGGGGCTGAGCTGGCCCTCCTGCTCCCTGCTGCCACCAGGCGAGGCCCTCTGCCAGGCGGTGACGCAGGAGAGACCCTGGGTGTTGGACTCCCGGCCTCCACAGCTGGGAGAAACCGATTTATTTTCTTTATTAAATCACCCAGTCTGGAATTTTGTTGTAGCAGCAGAAATCAGACCAAGACAGCAAATCGTGCACCTACAGGTTGGACCTTTTAAAGTAAGAGCGAGAGAAGAGGGAGCTGTCGGGGGTGGGGCTTGAGTCCATGACTGTTTCAAATTCTTTTTTCATCTTCTAATCAGAAAAGAAGAAATAATCGCATAATATGTAATGGTTGGGTCTGGGGTGTCAACAGACTCCCAGGCTAACCTATGTGTGGTGATGGGCAGTCCCAAAAGTGCTTCATTAAGACTTTCCAGGCATTGGTCATAACCGTCTCTCCTGATGACCCTCCCTCCCACTTCAGGTACTGTCCCTATCCCTCTAGTCTGCTGGTCTCTGGTCCTGCTCGGCTTCCCATTCTGCCCTCTCAGGCCTGGCTGCCCTCTACATGCTAGCTCCCTTGCACACGCTGTGCCCTCCTCTTGGAGTGCTGTTCCAGCCACTTGCTCAGGAGGCATCCAGGTCTGCATTCAAGCGCCACTTCTCATCAGGGCTTTGGTGGCTGTCTGTCTGCCGGGCACTCCTTTCCTACTCTGTGAATCATCACCTTTTTTTTTTTTTATTTATTAATTTGTTTGAGAATAAGTTAATTTGTTTATTAACTTATTCTCAAACAAAAGAAAGAAAGAAAAAGAAAGAAAGAAAGAAAGAAAGAAAGAAAGAAAGAAAGAAAGAAAGAAAGAAAGAAAGAAAGAAATGTATCACACTTGGTACTTCCTGAAATTACTTTAAGCTTTTCTTCCAGCCTTGCCATGTAGCACACAAGGCCGGCGAGGTAGGCTTTTAAGTTGCCATGGGCAAACCTGGTGCATGGAAAGCGTTGGGGACCCTGGACTTGTATCTGCTGAAAGGATGCAGGAAGGACTGAATGGAAAGGGAAATCTTTCCCCCGAAGCCTGAATGCGGGGAGGTAAGACTTGAAGGCCTAGAGGTGTATTTAGAGAAGGAGTCAGATCACATAAAGAACTTGCAAATCTGGGGAGTTCCTGGGTCAGGGCCTCTCCTCTTAGGAAATCTCCTCACCTGCTGGACCTGTGACCACAACAGAGACCTGCAGCCCTCTGCTGGCTGGAGCCCCACCCACAGCTACAGGGGGTGAAGGGAGGGAGCAGCAGCCTGTCTCCAGTCTCCCCCTGTGATGAGCAGCTGTCTCCCCTGCTATTTTAGCAATTAATTTCCCTGCTGAGCTGCGTAGCCTCCCTCCTGCAGGAAACAGATGATATTTCACTTTGGAGAAAAGAATCCATTGTTCCCTGAAATGGGACTCACTGGAAGCCTGCATTTCCTTTCCTATCTATTATAAACGGATCTTCCAAACAAAATGATTAAAATAAATAGCCTGAGTTCCAAATCAGTTTATGACTTGAAGAACTTTTCCTCCCCTTTCATGGTATCCAGAGAGATGATTTAATGGATAAGATGGTAATCACACTTACCAACACCGACCAGACTGGGCCCCAGCAGGATGCCCTGGAACAGGTCCTCAGACCTCGGCACCCTTGGGCTTCTGAGGGCCGGATGTGGGCAGCCTGTTTCTTGCCTTAGCTCTGTCTGTGGTTTGCGAGCAGCGGGGAAGGGAGCTGAATTGATGTCCAGGCCGGCTTATGTGGAAAAGGACCCCATGACTTATTTTTCTTCAGATGCAGAAGCTTGGACTACTCCCAGGGCTGCAGTATCCCCTTTCCTGCTCCTCTGTCCTGCACAGAAGTGCTCAGTGCCACCAAATCCACCCAAGTCTCAAAAAAAAAAAAAAAAAAAAAAATGAGGCACACTTAACTGAATGCGACCACTTTGAATGAGAAACCTGAAACAGGGTCACCCTTCTGCTGAACAGGGGAGGCCACGGTCAGGAGGAATCAGCCAGAGTAGGTGAGGTGGGTGTGTGAGGAGGAGCTGAGGCCCAGTTCTCACCTGCAGTGCTGACCGCTGATGGCTTCTTGTTAGAGGAAGAGTGGATGGTGGAGACCTGAGGACAGGCAGGGGAAGGAGGCAGCTGCCTTTTCCTGGGCGGCCCTCCCCTTCTTCCTCCCTCCTGCCTCCCTCCTTCCCACAGCCACACCCTCCCCCCCAGGGTCCCTGCCCTCTCTACTCCAGCTCCCTGATAATTGCCACCTGGAGGCCTCACTGCCTGGCTCTTCTGAGAAGTGATTAGGAAGAGGACCCTGTGCTGGCTTCTGGGTTCAGATGTTTTATCTCAATTACACGAAATTCAGAAAGAAGAAAAGGCAGTTTCACCTCAGTTTCCTGGTCTCCCTGTGCTTTGGTGAGTTCCAGAAATAATGGGGTTTAGAATCTAGGTGATTTAAGGACTTTCAAAGACTCTCATGGTGACACCAAGTCCCGGCTCAGCTGCCACCCACTTCCACCTAGAATGGCACAGAATCGCAAATCAGAGATGGAGCGTGGAATTTGTCTTCTTTACAAAAGTGTTGCTTTTCACTTTCCTAAGGCTGAAAAATATTGGTGGTCAGCTTTTTGGTCACTATAATGAACTCCCTGAGATAATCAGCTTACAAAGAGGGAAGGTTTGCTTTAGCTTTTAGATTTAGAGGCTGCAGTCCATGATTAAGCAGACCCCAGGCCTTGGCCCTCTGGTGGGCATGCTGGAGGGTGCCACTGTACCCTGGGTGCCACTGTAACCTGGCCATTGTAGCTGCCATTTAGCTTTGAAGGAGAAGGACTCCCGCCATGACCCTGCTAGGGGTTGACTGTAGCGGTCACTGCCAAGGCTGGTTCCCTCCTCTGCGGGTCCTTTTTATTTTTCTGCTCTTCTGATTCCAAGTCTTCGTGGCCTCTCCAACAGCCTAGCTTCCCCTGTGTTCCTGTCTCTTCACTCCACACCATTGAGTGTTTTGCTTCCTGTTTTTAAAATGGGAAATCAAGGAAATTGCAAAATTTATTTGTTTGTTTTCCTAAGAGCTGTTAAATTAGAAAAAATATTTCCCAGGACTGCAAGGTGGAAAATTCAATCCTGGATCAAAAGGCACAGTGGGGCGCAGAGATGGAGGAGCCTCATAGCACCAAGAGCCAGAGGGACAGCCAAGGGGATGTGGTGAGTGAGAACCGCATTGGGGAGGAGGGGGCAGGCTGTGCCTTAGCATGCACCCTAGGAAGGTAATATGTCATGGTGATGTTCAGTGGCTTGAATAAGATGGTCACCTCCTGTCTGTAACAGCAAGTTAAAGGCAGGCTGTCTGAGGCTGGTGGGTACCTCTAGTAACTTGAGGGATGCAATGTCCTTCCATTTTTCTGGTTAACTGATATAATTCAAAATCCATACTACTGCATCACCCAGAATGGCTGCTCATGCTCCAGTCATTACATCCATATTCTGACTGCAAAAAGGAATAGGAAACAGAAGAAGCAAATGAGTTATACCCTCTTTCCTGTATCTGCTTCTTCTAGGGAGCCTCTTGAGAACCACCCAGGACCTGCCAGTTCACACAATGCTGGGCATGGTGTGACCATGAGTAAGACTGAGGCTTTGAGTTAAGAGAGGGAGAGAGGTCGTATATCGGATGGGCAGCCTTCTCCCCTGTCCTCCTGCTGTTTGCTGCACATGGAAGGGTTTCCATGAAACCCATATTTGCATGGGATGAGGGTCTGTGGGGATGACACCCACTGCAGGGCTCAGAGGGACCGGAGGACCAGTGCAGGACCAGGGCTCCAGCTCCTGTGCAGGAACCCTGTGGGGCAGCCTTCCCTGTGTGCTCCCTGAGACCTCAACAACCCTGTCCACTGGGGCCAGGGGCAGAGGAGGCCAGGGTCCTGCTGGTCTGATGCCTGAGCCCTCGCACACTGCTATGCATGGAGTTTGTTGGTGACATTCTCCCCAGGTGTCATCTGCTTGACCCCAGAGTCCTGAACTGGATGCTGTCGAGAGCAGGGACCTGGCTCTGCAGACAGGATTACGCGGGAGGTGCCACCTTCCTGCTGAGGGGGAGGACAATGGCAGTGTTAGCAACACAAGATCTTAGACCACCCGCTGGAGCCTGTGGGCCTCACAGGGCACTGACAGCATCAGCTCTCAAACTGCACATTCGGTGCTAGAATCTCAGGCTGGTGCTTTTATAATATTTATCTGCTTCAATCCCCATCGTGCTGAGTGGCAGAGACTTAGTGGATTCCAGGGCATCTCAGGCAGCTTGGCCCTGCTCTGTGCCATCTCTCAAGGTTACACCTGCTTCCTGGTTACTCCCGAGATGAACCCTTGGGGTTCATCCACGGTGATGATGCAACATCTATCCTGTGCCCCCTGACTCACAGCTCCAAGGGCACTCGAGCTAAACAGGGAGCCCGGGCAGCATGAAAACTAAGCTGTGTGTCCCAGATGGAGTTTCAAGACTCATAACGTCTTTGCAAAGTAACTTACGTCACATTGGTTATGGTTGGGCAGTGAGGTGTCCACCAAAGCTCCCGGACAACACAGGAATGCTCAGGGCAGGTGACTGGATGGTTTGAATGTCCCGACTGAGTGTGACAGTAGGCAGGTGGGGTGGCAGGAGGAGGTGGGTCTCTGGGCATGCCCTGGAAGGTGCCTCTTCCCTGCTGGCCCTTTCTCCCACTCTGCTCCCTGACTCACCAAGAATGGAGCAGCGCCCCTCCACCCTGCCCACCCGCCATGATATTTGCCTTGCCTTTGGGCCCAGAGCAAGGGACTCAGCCCATCTCTGTCTGAACCTCTGTAACGTGATCCAAAATAAACTCTCTCTCCTCTAAGTTGCTCTTGTCAGGTCTTTTGGACTCAGCAATGAAAAGATGACAATGTTTAAGGAATTTTTTTTACATAATCATAGATGACTCTGTTGGAAATAACAAAAATCCCCCACACCTTTTACCCCAGTGCCCCAGAGCAACAGTGTGCAAAGCTACAACCCAACAGCACATCCGTGACATCCATGATGGTGAGGCAGGACACACAGCACTGGGCCCCAGTCCTTCCACACCCCACCTGCCCCCTGCCCACCCTCCCTTCACCCCTGGATCAGCCAATGAGCTCTCTGTTGATATAGATTGCTCAGCACCCTACAGGGCCCTCCTGACAGCTCCTGCTCAGCACCCTGCCTCACCCCGGTGACCCCTCTCCGCCATCCTCCAGGGAGGAAGTCCAGGCTCTGATTGGATCTTTTCCAGCAGGAGTGAGTGGGCCACAGTTGTTTTCATTGAGTTTGGCTGATGTAGGATAATTATTATCTAAGCTTTTCTTCTACTCTCTAACTTCCCCTTTCCTGGTTCTGGGGTCTTGGGATTTGGTTGGGGTTGATTTTTAAGTGTGTTTCCAGGACATGAGATTTGGGCTTCCATTGGGGATCTGGGGCTGAAAATCAACCCAGAGAACTCACTAGCACGTCACCCTCGGCTGCAAGGTCCTTGGCCCATCTGTGTTCTTCCCTCCACCTCCCCAAATCTTCTCGTGCTTGTTTTATAGATAATCTTAAGGTTTTTTATTTGGTATCAGCAGAAAGAATAGAGAATGGTTCATTCCTGCTGAAAATTAAGGTCTCTAATATGTGTCGTTTGTGTAAACATACTTGTGAAATAGAGGTTAGATGTTTCTAAAGTACTCTAATGAGAGTCTGGCTGGGTAGGGGAGGGAAGGTGCATTTCCAACACCAGCATCTTTGTGGAGGGACTTCTGTAACCCAGAGCACAGGACCAAGCCTTGGGCACAGTATCCATGACAGTTCACACAACTGATACCCAGAACCTGTGTACACCCTGGGTCACCCCAGAGGGGCACCTCACCAGGCAAAGAGGAAGGAGATGATCAGAAACAGAAGATGGAACTGATTACATGGTTTTAAATAAACCATTAATTTTACAACAATATTAGATTCACAGGCAAATGGAGAAGGGAGCACAGACCCCACAGACCCATACTCAATTTTCCCTTCGATGCACATCCCACATGAATGTGACACATTTTTCAAAATAACGAACTACTGTCATTACAGTATAATTAAAGGCCACATGTTTTCAACTTGTTTTTAAACCTAACAAAAGGTCCTCCTTCTGCTCCAGGACCTCATCTGGATACCACACCACACATGATTGCCTGTCTCCTCAGGCGCCCCTCAGGTATGATGTAGCCTCAGCTCTCCTCCTTTCTGATGACCCCAGTGGTTTTGAGGGTCAGGTTCTGGGGATGTCCATGAGGCTCTTTCAGGAATAGACAGGGGCCAGGGTTTGGGAAGGAAGATCTCAGAGGTAAAGTGCCATGACCTTCACGTGCTTCAAGGCTGGGATTCTCTGTGGGACTTCTCCCTGTGGATGCTGTCCCCATTACCTGGCTGAGGTGAGGCCACTTGCTTTTGTTGTTAATTTTCTTGTTTTTCTCTTTGGAAACAAGCCATGATGAGCAGCCGACAAGTGGAGAGCCAAACTCCTGAGGAAGGAGTGTCCACCTGCGTATTTCATTCCTGGCTTGGGAGATGTGTTGACATTTTCATTTACTGATGTTTTAATTACTTATTAATCTCAGTATGGAATTGCGTGTATTTATTTTATATTTTGGATAGTAACTCAGAGCTTCCTCCTTATTCTGGTGCCCATGTGTCGCACCCGATCCTTCAGGGTGTCTTTTGGTTGGCTCCTGTCTTCTGCTGGTATGCCACCATCTTGGTGTGTGAGCACACCTTTCCTTTCTGGAACTGCAGAATGTCCCTGCCCGGTCTCAGTCCTGTCGAGTTGTTATAAGAAAACACTCCAAACTGAGAGACCAATAAGCAACAGAGGTAAAGCATTTCTCACAGTTATGGAGGATGAAAATACAAGATCAAGTCACCTACAGATTGCCTGGTGAGGGTCACTTCTTGGGGCACAGATGTCCTCACAGGTGTCGTGCTGAGGGTCTGTTACAAGGGCACTAATCCCACCCATGAGGCTCACCCTTCAGACTCTCATCCCAGACTTCCTGCCTCCTAGTGCCATCACCGTGGGAATTAATATTTCAGTATATAAATTTTGGGGATATAGACAATGCTGGACATGGGAACTTTGACTTGGTGACAGTGGAAACAGGAACAAGTCAGGAGACACAACAACGTACAGGCTCAGGTTTGATTAGGGCTTCTGCTGGGAGAAGGGAGTCACAGCTCTGAGCAGGGTGCCAGGCTACTCCCCAACAAAGGGACAGTTAGTGATCTTCATGCTCATTGATTGCAAGGGAGGGGACAGAGGTTTGGGAACGATAACTGTCCTTAGGTACATTTTAAAGGTGTGTTGTTGTGCTGTATTTTTTTCCCCACAAGGTCATTTTCACTTTGAGGAAGATATGGTCAGCCAGTCCTCCTGGAGCAAAGTGTAGGTTTCTTAATTTTGGGGCCACATTCTGTCTAACTGTCCGTCTTGTGATGGGGATGTGGTGCTGCGAGTTAAGGCCCAGAGTGCATTTGCCATTGTTCCCAGGGTGGTCTCTAGCTGTCTCACAAATGTGCAGACCACAGGCTGTGCTGTGTTTCCTGCCCAGTCCTGGACTCATTCATCCTCCCAAGGTCCCTGATCCCTGATGCTCAGTGGGGGCACTGCCATTGAATGTGCTCAGTGTGTGGCTGCTCCCCTGCCAGCCAGGAGAGGACAGGTGATAGCAAGAGGGTCCCTGGCCCTTAGAGGAAGAGGGACCCTAGGAAACTAATTTGAACTACAGCCTGCTGTGGGGTGCCCTTCAGTGATGCCAGCAGCCCTCTGCACTCTGAGGGGTGGGGGGTAGCAGGAAGATCAGGTCTGAAGCCAACCTGGGTGATTTGCTGAGACTCTGTCCAGAAATAAATTGTAATGAAGGGGCTGGGGCACAGCTCAGTGGTAGATACTGACCCAGCATGCTGAAGGCCCCGGGTTTGTCCCCAGTACTGCACAAAAGCCTACCTCCTTTTTTGGGTGCACATGAGTTTCGGTTGTGTCTTCTTGGACAGTGGCACCTTGTCACTCTAACTCCCTTATCTCCAATGACCTTCCCTGATGCCAATTCTGCTTTGTCTGAAACTTGGAGGCCAACCTTACACGTGACTGAGTTACACTCCCTGGCTGGGTTCTGAGGCTCTCAGTCACAGAAATGTGGAACCCTTCTTGGGTGTGAGGGTCAGTGTCTCGTGCCTGGGTGTGTCTTGCTACAGCCCCATGGGTGAAGCTATGCTCACCTGTTCCTTTGTAATATAACCCCTTGCCCTGTTTAGGATAGAATCTTCCATGGAAGTGCCTTGTGTGTGTCCTCTTCATTTACTGTGCCTTTAGGTGTGGCCTACCCAGGTGTCAGTCAACCTGCAGACAGTGGACATCATGAAGGTAGACTCATCCCCCTGAAACCTGACCCCTTGCCTCATTTGAATATTTTCTCCTCAATAAAAGGGGTCAGCGTGTGCTCTCGCTCTCTCTCTTTCTGCGGACCCTTAAGGTCAGAGGAGCCATCACAGCGACCCCAAAGAAAAAGGTATTTGTGTCTCTTGTGTGGTTATTTCGTGCAGCCCAGTTAGCCCAGTTTAACTGGAGTGACCCCTGAGCCTTTTAGTTGCAAGAACAGAAAACCGGCAGAAACGGACACAAGTAGGCCAGGGCTTTGTCTTGTTCTCTTCTTCTTCTGTTAGTTTTAACACACGTCTCTCTGTGTGCATCTCTGTATTTAAAGCAGGTTACTTGTGGAGAGTGTGAAGTTGGGTCTTATTTTTAGTTCATCTGCTCTGGTGATCTCCGTGATTTAATTAGTACATTCGGACCTTTCACTTTTACTTTGATAGAGTTGGATGAGAGCTCACCACCCCGTACCTCTGTTCAATGCATTACATTCTCATTTGTTTCTTCTTCTTTTTTTTTTTTTTGCCTTTTTTTCTGGTTTTAACTTCACATTTAAACATTTCCTTTTGTTTCCTCTTGATTGTACTTCTTTGTAAAGTGTGTTTATAAAACACACTTCAATCCAAGTCCACTGTCAAGGCAGACTGTGCCAGTTCAAGGTGGGCAGGTGTCTTGGGAAGAGTATTTCTGATTCTTCCTCCCACACCTGGTGAATGTGGCTGGAGTTCCTTTCCTTATCTCCGTGCTGCAAGCACCCATTGTTTTGTTGCCTTACTCTATGGAATTAAACAAGCAGCTAGACTTTAAGCCTATTAATGAGAGCCATATATGGCTCGCTGTCTGGCCCTCCTGGGGGCTCCTTCTCCTGTGGCTCCCTCAACCTGAGCAAAGCCTGCTAGCATATCCATATCCTGCAGGGGACTTGGGAAACAGGCTGATGCCTTTGGGTTTCTGTTGGGCTGGGAACATCTTAATTTCCCCTCCACTCCTGCAGAGCCTTTCACTGGACATGGGATTCCACAGGGTGAGTTTTACTTTCAACCCTTTAAACATTATGTGTCATTCTCTTCCTTGAGCAGATCTGTCCTGCTTCACCAACCTGACCTGAGGGGCCAGGGAAAACCTCGGGCAAGAGGTCAGAGACCTGAAGAGTTCTCTGATGGGCCTGAAAGGGGGTGCTGACTTTCAGTTCACCCAGTTTTGTTTCATTAAGCACAGGAGTGACAACTTCCAAGCTCTCTTCAGGTTGGAGCTGGAATTGCAAGTCCCCTTCTATTACTTTTACAAGAAATCCTTAAAATCTAAACATCACCTGAAAGCAGCTAGGGCACAGCTGCTGTCTAGCAGAGGGAATCGCAGGTTCCTGATCTGCAGAGTGTGCACCAGAGACCCCTCCTGCCGGGAAAATGGGAAGGGCAAGACCCTCCCCTCCATAGCACTTGAGGGCTCTGTTCTTTCTTGGGCAAGACTGAATTCTCTGCAAGTACAATATCTTGGCAGTGCCTGCTGCTCTAAGGTCAGGCTGGTGAGGCAGGAGGATGTGTTCTAAGAGGTCTCAGGCCAGGGAAAGGCAGGTAGCTGGAAACCCTGACTGAGTCGTTTTTACCTGGCGAGAGAGTTCTCCTTCTCAGGTGACCACAAGTGGAGGTCTGGTGTTGGTACAAACTGCAGCCGGACTCCTCATTTCTGCTCCGGGGTTTTGCATGTTTCTGCTCTGCTGCCTGCAGGTTCATTCCCCTCAGGCCTTGGGAGAAGGCTCCCAAGTACAATCAGAGCTACACGGCTTCTGTGTCTGGGTCAGCACTTGCAAAGACCAGGAGGTGACCCAGAACCTCCCACGCTCTGTGGGCCGGACTTCCTCCTGCTTAGGTCAGCTCAGGTGCTGGACCTCACATTACTACCTCAGCCTCAGCTGAGCAACAGAAGGCCCTACATGGATAAGGCTCTGACTCTTGAGCTGGGGTGGAGTTAGCATCCCTAAAAACCTTGGCTCTGTGGGCAAGAGCAGGACACTTGGATAAAATCAGAGCTGCCCTAAGAAGAAATGGGGCTCACAGATAGAGGATAGACACCCCGTGGTTTCCATGGAGTTCACAGGCCTGCCCGGGACTGGGCTTCCAGACAGGCCTCCTGGCTGGGATGAAGGAGCTGCTTCAGCAACCCCTGTCTTGCCTCCAGTCCCTCCTCTCCTGTTTCCACCCTCCTACTCCATTTGTCCACTCTGTGTCCACTCTAGTCCAGGCTGCAGAGGCCACTGCCATCTGCCATAGCCCCTGAGGGTTAAGTAGAATGTACAGAACCAGGGGGTAATGGAGAGTATGTATGGGACGCAGGGCATTACACTCGTTCCCACTGAGCTCACAGTGTGAGATGAACAACTGCGTGTAAGAGCTTGGGGTCTGGTTGAAATTCTATTACCAACTAGCTCTATGTGCACAGGCAGGTTGCTTGACCTCTCTGAGTCTCAGTTTTCTCATTTGTAACCTCTCTAGAGTCATGCCACAGTGAGGGTTCAGGCCCTGGAACACAGCAGGTGCCTGGTTATTGTCAGTGACTGTGGCTCCTGATGGCCACATGTGCTAGTGACAGCTGGGAGTTCCAAGTCTTTACCCCATCTCCATGACTTTGGGCCAGTAGGCAGGACAGAGGCCAGTAGATTTGGTTGCAGAAAGGAGGGTCCAGGGTAAAGACACTTTCTCTATGCATCACAGAAGGGGTAGAAGGCAGAGAGTCAGCCATCTGTTAACACTGGTGCAAACCTCAGCAGAGGCTGACAGGATAGTCTGGGTGTAGATGGTAATTCCCCCAGGATGATAAAATCATGACCCTCAGACAGATATAAAACCAACACACCATTTAACTCAGATGCTACCATATGAAGAACCCAATGGTAAGCAGTTCAAAGGAGAAGTCAAAAACCAACTTTTCTAGGAAGAGAAGTTCTGTTGAATTAAATTTGCAAATAGATATGAAACTATCTCTGTCCATGGAGAAAAGAAGCTAATGGAATTTCCTCCAGAACTAATTTATTTTCTTATCTACTGAAAAAAAAAAAGAAAGACAGCTTTGCATGGTTATCAGTTATATCTGGTTTGCAGATTAAACAATAACTCAGAGGCAATGCTGCCCCAGGATAGGACCACTGGGAGGGTGCCCCTGCACCAGGGATTAGCAAACTGAGGCAGAGGGGCCAATCCTGCCTCCCAGGTTTTCCAGATAAAGGTTGATTGGCATGCAGCTGTGCTCATTTGCTGACTCATTGTCTTTGGCTGCTTTGACATACAACGCAGAGTTACTTGGGAGACCAGAGACCCGTACTCTGCAAAGACTCTGGGTCATCTGCTGGTCCTGTGGAAATGTGCGCCCTGCTGCTATCAACAGAGCAGGACTCCCACTCACACAGGTTGCTTCCTATAAATGAGAGAGGACTCTTATAAGGAAAAGAGGAAGCCACATGAAGAGCTGGTGGAGTCCTTCATCTGAGATGACCACATGGGTTCTGACCACTCCTGGCATGACTCATCCTTTGGAGCAGCTGGTCTTTCCTGGAAAGATCAGACGTGCAGGTTGAAAGTGGCCCCAGGGACTTGGATGCAGGATGGACAGCAGGCCTGGGGGTATCAGGCTGGACCCTGCAGGAAGAAGGCTTGCAGCTCTGGCGTCGGCCATAGGCTATCATTATGTGAGTGCAGGCAGGGAAATGGGCTGTCAGTCTATGACAGACGCTGCCTGGGAGCCCATCTGGAGGTGCTCCTGCTCTGCTGTCTCCTCCTCCCAGGGACTTTAGAGCTGCCAATTTCCAACAAGGACTCACTCTGTTCTTTGTGTGGATATTGTCAGAACGTCGGATGTCACTATGTCCGAGTAAAATGAGATCCATTTGAACTTGAGAAAGACAATACAGTGAGAACCCTTCAAAGGTAACCTTGCACGCCATAGTAACTGTACCCATTGTTCCTCAACTATACAGTTAAATACAATTAAAATGGCCCATTTGTGTATTACACCTAATAAAAGGCATTTATCATGCTTTACTGGTGCATTGTATTTACACAAAATATGAGGTTCTTTGTGACATATTGACTCATGCTTGTGATAGAATTTCCTCCATTTCATTCCTCAGTTTTCCCCCATTTTCTCCCCCTTCCTCCTCCTGGTCACCTTCCCTTACCTTATTTATCACACTCCTATTTAGTCATTTTAAAATTGGTGCTGTGTGATCATAAATAGTGGGACTCACTCTGCTGCTCTCTTAAACACGTGCAGCTTAATTTGGCCTGTTTCATTCTCCGAACCTCCTCTTCCTCCCACTTCTCCCTCCTGCTTGATGCCTTTTCTCTACTCTATTGGTCTTCCTGCTATTTTCATGAGATCCCTTTTGAAATTCTTATTTTCTCTCTAGAGAGAAAATACTCTAGCCTTCACTTTGAGTCTGGCTTCTTTCACTTAGCACGATGCTCTCCAGCTCCATCCATTTACCCAATGCTGTCATTTCATGCTTCTTGAGTACAACTCCATTGTGTGCACATACCATGTTTTCTTCATCCAGTCGTCTGTTTACAGTCCCTTGAGCTGGCTCCCTAACTTGGCTCTTGTGAACTGAGTGGCTGTAAACATTGGGCTGCACCTATCACTGCAGCATGCTGAGTTCAGTTCTTTTGGATAAATACCGGAGAGCAGGACAGCTGGGTCACAGGGGAGCTCCAGTCCCAGTCCTTTGAGGACTCTCATGCTGATTTTCATAGTTGGTCGAATTTGCAGTCCTACCCACAGTAAATAAGTGTTTCTTTCTCCCCACATTCTTGCCAACATTTATTATTTATGCTCTTGATGCTTGCCATTTTAATTGAGGTGAGATGAAATCTTAATGTAATTTTGATTTGCATTGTCTGGATTGTTAGAGATGTTGTCCATTTTTCATGGATTGTTGGCTGTTGGAATTTCTTCTTTTGAGAAATGTCTGTTCAGTTCATTTGCCTGCTTATTGGTTAAGTTATCTTTTTTCTTGATGTTAATTTTCTTAATTCTTTATATATTCTGGATATTAATTCTCTGTTAGAAGGGTAGCTAGCAAAGATTTTCTCCCAAACTTCAGGTTCTTTCTTCACACTCTGATTCATTTCCTTTGTTTTGCATATTTTTTTCATTTGATGCCAAACCCCTTAATTCTTGGTTTTATTTCTTGAGATTTAAGTTGTTTTTTTTTTTTTTTTTTTTAAGGAAGTCACTACCTGTGCTAATATATTGGAGGGCTGACATGATGATGTCTTCTAGTACTTCTAGCTTTTCTGGAACAGTTCCTAGGAATTTTATTCCCTTTGAGTTGACTTTTGTGCAGGGTGAGAGGTAGGGATCTGGCTTCATTTTATATATGGATTTCCAGTTTTCCTAGCACCATTTGTTGAAAAGCCTGCATCTGTACCACCTTATGTTTTTTGGCACCCATGTCAAAAATGAGATGACTGTAAAGGTGTGGATTCATTTCTGTCTTCTATCCCACTGGTCCTCACTTTTGCTTGTATTTTATACCAGTACCATGCTGGTTTGTTACTGTCGCTCTGGAGTATAGTCATTCCTCTAGCCTTATTCTTATTGCTCAGAATTTCTTTGGCTCTTCTGGATCTTTTATTCTTCCTTATAGATTTCAGGATTGTCTTTTTTTCTAGTTCTGTACCACAATAAAACTCAAAAGAGTTTTTAAACAGAAATAGAATGTCCTTCAGTCCTGATGGCAGAAGTAGTGTTATTATTTCAGTGATAAATACAGTCTGGCTGAGTTATAGACTCTACCCTCAGCCCTGTGAACAACAATGCTTTCCAAAATATCTTCCATTACTTAGAAAATATTGGGAAAAAATCATATTTCTGAGATGCTGTATTTAGGAGATGTCTGATGTAGTTATTTAAATTACTCTTTTGAAAAGCATATAAGGAACTAATGAAATGCCATATTTAAAGGGGAAAGCAGAGTTGAGAGATTTGCTGTGTTAGTGTGGGTGACAAGAGCAGGGTTGTGTTAACGGCAGGTGATGCCCCCTCCTGCAAGTGGTGCACCTTCTCCCCTGGGCTGGAGCTGACAAGGTAATCAAGTCTCATCCCCTCTTCCCCCCCACACATCAAAGCTCCATCTCCAACACTGTGGTTCTACATCTTCATCCATTTTCCCTTTTCAGCACTCAAAGTCTCCTTCCTCTGGGGAACTGATTCCTTCATAGAACTTGGCCAATTATTCTTATTTCACTGAATTGGGGGCCTTTGGAAACCCACGAGGGCTTTACCTTAGTAGGATGGGCGATTCTGGGCATCACATCCTGCAGCCCCTGGGGCACAGCTGGCTCCCCGATGCAAGCAGCTCAGTGAGCTCTGCAAACCTGCCCTCATCACTGGTGTCAGCTGCAAGACAACTTATTTAGCAATGATCAAATTAAGGAAGACCATGTTTGCTCCTGTATACAGATCCAAACGGATCTTTCAAGACTGTGACAGTCTATACTGGGGAAGAAAACATGTTGCCAAAATCTAAATATCACATTTCTTTGGCCCTTAAATTGCCATCGTTCCTAATGCTTGAAGTGGGGAAAAAAAGTGACATTGATTGTTTAGAAGCTGAAGGATTGCTTGAAGTGGGAAAAAAATGACATTGATTGTTTAAAAGCTGAAGGATGTGAACATGTGCCAACAGTTTGTGCTTTGAAATAAAGACTGTTGGCAAGTATTTTCTTCCTCCCCCCCACCCCCGCACTAATAACAGCTGTGGAAATGAGTGTGAGGCTAGTCTTATGAAGAGTTCAATGTCTTTTTCATCTTTTGGTTTGCTTTATATTTTAAGAAGGCAAAGTATAGGCTATTCCTGTGGAACCATATAGACAGAAACTTGATAATTAACCTTGAGTAGAATGTGTGGGTTAATCATAAACAGATTCCTAGATGATCAAGGTAACAGAAATGGTGAGCCATCTCCTAAAGAGGGAAGCATGAACTAGTCTATTAGCTGATGCCTATGGATAGCTGCACACATGGATGTCTTCAAAATAAAGCATCTCATTGATCACCAGTGAAAGCCACATATAATAAAAGAGGCAATGAGGTCAAAAGATGGTGGAGCACAGCTGGGCAGCAACCTTGGACCCCTCCACACCCAGAAAGGGAGCGGTGAAAGAACAGGGAGGGGGTCACAGAGTGAAGGCTCTAAACTCAATACTGGACAGCTTGGACCTGGAGGAACCTGGAGTGTGCTTACCAGAGCAAGAAAATAAGGACTGAATTCCTTGAACCCAAGCTTTGGCTAGGATGGGATCAGAGGAAGTGGTACCAGGGAGAGAAAGAGGGAGAAAAGAAGCCCATAAGCCCACTTCCTCAAACCAGCAGGAAAGAGAAGCAGAACAATTTAAAACTGGATGGGAGCAGCAAAGACAGTGAGAGAGATAAGCAGCTTAACCCAAATTATGGGCAGAGGATGTGCTAGGCAGGGCAGCCATCTTGTCAAACTTACATCCACACTGCTTCTCCCCCACTTCAGAGAGCAATGAATAGATCCAGAGGGAATGCCTCCAAAATGGGTTGTCTCAGTGATCCACCCAGAAGGAACTCACAGAGGGAGCCATCCAAACCACTGCAGAGCATGTTGAGCTGGGTGGAGGCTGACCAACATTCACGAGTCCTTTTCCAAACAAACATGCTTGCTACGTCTTATTTCACTTTTCTAGTTTGATTGTCACCAACCAGAGGAAGATCCTCAGGTAAGTAGGGTGAAGAACAGGATTCTTTTCTGGATGCACCCATCATGCCTGGGTTGTTGAGTTTCCTAATTTTCTAGGTGAATGGATGTGATTGACTGAGAAGAGGGGGAGGCCTTGGTATTCTGAGGAAGCACAGGATGATGTGAGGAAAGGGTTAGAAAAAATCCAAGGAGAGATGAGAGTCTTTGATCCCAGAGATGCAAATCCAGGATCCTGTGGTCCCTGTGTGCCTGCCCCTAGGTCACTCCCCACCTATTCTTCTCTGGTTTATAAAGGGGACTGAGGGTTGGTTGCTGTGGTAGTGACACCATTTCTCCTGCCATCACTGTTACTTGGGACCCTTTACCTCTCTTTTATGAGACTTGAGACTTCAACAAGACAACAGATTAAAAATAAAGAAACTATTTTTTCCCAATAGAAGAGTTACCCAGGCCTGGAGATAAGGCAGCTGTTTGCTGTTGTTGTTTCTGAGAAGTAAACATCCACTTGGAAATGGAGCCCTGGATTTTTGGGAAGCCTCTCCTCTCCACTTCAGTCTTTGTGGTTAGGAAGGGGGCCCTGCATTCTGCTACTAGCTGTACCCATAGTCCAACTCTTTTCCCATGTGTCCATGTGTCCTGCCTTTGGTGATTGGTCCTGCAGTTGTCATGTGACCCAAGATGAGCCAATGAGAGTCAATCCTGGGATTTTGCTGAGTTTCCCAGCTTTTAGCTACACCTGTTATGACAGTCCTGAGTGGCAGGCCAGGAGGTGGCTCTTTTGCACAGTTCCCAGGAGTTTCTGTAACAGCCTCTCATTCTTAAGGTCTCCTCCCAAGGGCAGGGACAGAAACATCTCTCAGTTATTCACACTCTTGAGTAGCTTCTTATGGGTAACTGGCACAATAATTTTTCCTGCTTAGTGTTGTTTTTAATCAAACACTCTACATTATTTATCAGATCCATAGGGGAAAAATACAGTTTTCATTAAGTGAGTGCTATTCGAGGTAGTTCTCAGAATCCATTAGCATGGGTGGGTTTTAGATTTAAAACTCATAAATGCCAACCAGGGTTAACCTACTTAAAGAGCCATTTCCCCCATGAATGAGAAACTATTTAATAAATATTAATATAAGGCAGTGACTTGTTCTTAAGTAGCCCACTCTGAGACCATCCAGGCGGCACTGCCAATCCTGGAGAGACAGGTGGCTCTGGAGATGTTCAAACCTTCCATTCTAAGGAAGGAGGTTTTCAGGACATTTTAACACTCATCAGATGAAAGTACATGGCTTTCAGAAAAAGAGAGAAGTACATTTCCTGTGTCCACAGTCATTTCCAGGTGTGGAGATCTCACAGGGTGGTAAGATGAGAAAGGGACTTTCAGAACCTGCATTTGCAGTCGTGAATACATAACCCACCGGGGAACATGGGAGGAATATTTTTGTCCTTTAGCAGTGAGTACTCACATGTGGGGACATCCTTTCTGAGGTCAGTCCTGGTTCTGACATCTATGTGACATGCGGTAAGGCCCTTTCCCTGTCTGGGTTCCATGGCCACACTTGTAGAATGGAATCACAGTGCTACCTGCCTCCAGGAACCTAGTGAGGACAGTGGGCAGGGGGGCGAGTGCTGCCATTGTCTCCCCTGTCCCCCACCCCCTGTCCTGGGCCTGCAAGGCACTTGCCATAAGAGCCACAGTGATTTCAGGTTCATGGATGGTTCTGCTGCACTGGGGAATGCTGCTTGACTCAGAACTGATTCTGCGGAATGTGTCTGTCAGGCTCATGAATTCTAGAACCCAGGCACACCTGACAGAGAGGACACTGTCTTTCACTTTCCACAGTTTACCTCAGGAAGACAATGTGATACCCAAGGAAGACCCCTCAGCTGTAGGTCACCCTATGTCCACGTGATCCCGCTATGTCCCTTCCCTGTTAGGGAGGATGGTGCTGGAGCATCACGAAGGACCTTCCAGGTGAATGAGTAGGTGGGGAGCCTGTGCTTCAGGGCAGTATCTCTCAGCACCGGGGCGTTGACAATTACCCAGAGCCCCCCTAAGCATGCTGACTCTAGGGGCTGAAGCCCACGCTGGGTTCTAACAATGCTGATCTGGAAAAGGCAAAGCTGCCCAGATAGGAAGAGATCAGCGTTTGCCAGGAACCAGGAGGGAGAACAGCAGAGCACAGGAAGCTCAGGGCAGTGACATTATTCTATCTGACACAGTCGGGTGGATACTGGACATTACGTTTTTGTCAAATCCCGTGGAACTTCACAATGCATAATGAGTCCTAGTGAAAACTAAGGACGTTACTTAATCAGGGGTCAATACTGATACTGGCCCCAGCTATAACCAGGAGCTGGCACTGTGACATAAGAGCTGTGACACAAGACCTGGTTAGAGGGATGCCAAGTGGAGAGGGAGTTCATGGGAACTCTACACATTCTACACAACCCTTTCACAAACCTAAAACTGCTCCAAGGTTAAATCTATTAATTTCAAAATGATTGACGTCCTCTTCCCACCTCCAGAGACCCTGATTTAATTGCTCAGAAGTGGACCCTGGGTGTTCAGACTGTTTGGTCCCCCATGGTCCTATGGCAGCCATATTGAGCACAGCCTGTGGAAGGACACATCTACAGAGGCTGGAGAAGGTGGGGCAGAGGGAAACTCAGTGTGAGGGAACAAGACCTTCACACCGTGGAAGGAGAAAGAACTGGACCCAGGCATGGCTCATAACAGTACCTGCTTATGTCCTTCCAAGGCCTGCCCTGGTGATCGAGTCCCCATTGCTGAAGCAGCCCATTCACACCAGGTCCCTCCCCAAGGCAGGACACTCATGGTGGTCACCTCTTGGTAGCCAGGAGTCTCCATCTGCCATGGTCAGGGTGTGCCCAGGATGCTGAGACCCTGGAGCCTGTGGGCTCCAGGTCACCTGAGAATTCCCCTGGGCCTCATCCTCTGAGTCCCTGCAAGCCCCACCTACTTCCTGCCCTCCACCACAAGTGGCCCTTTTGTATTTGTTTCATGCCCACTGCGGAGACCTTTGGCATACCCACATTTCTCCTTAGTAAGTTGGATTTTCTTTGCACGTTGAAGAAAAGCTCTATTTCCCAGCAGGCCCCTTGCAGCTGGAGAGTCTGTACATTGAGTTCAACTCTAGAGATGCAGCCAGAACTTGCTGGGAAGAGCTCTCAGGAAGCCTCATGAGGACAAGTGTCCCCATGTTGTCCATCTTTCCTTCGTGCATCTCCTCCATAGTTCTGGAATGTGTCGTAATCCTGGAGACAAGGTGGATGGGAGGAACACCAGCCCCGAGGACCTTGTGGTCATCATGCATCTCCCATAGGGGCTGCGTTCCAGGTCTGTGATGTGCTTTCTTGAAGGTTGCATGTCCCTCACAGAGACACAGCCCACCTTTTCCTAATTAGACTGTGAATTCCCACAGGGAGGTTTTCTACCTTACCTGCATCTCATCTCTGTAGTGCCAGCTGGGAGCAGGTGTTAACTGATTGGGGAGAGAGGGAGGTGAGGGAGGGAGATGCATGAGTCTGTTCCAGCAAGTCAGCAAATGGAGTTTGCTTGGTTGCAAACATTTTGGGGCAGCAGTCTTGCTGAGTCCTTCCCCTCCCATCCAGGGAGGCTCTGAGACGTGGCTTTCACTCCTTCTTAATATCCACTAAGCTCCCATCTTTCAATCACCACTCCTTTCATATATCCAGGGCAGAAAAGGAAAAAAAAATGCACCAGAGATTTTATTTTACTTCCTTCCCTAGGTGAAATTCCATAAATAGTAGGCCCTAGTCTAATTTGCAGGAGGAAATTGAAAACACACCTCCCTGACCTCCATGGAGGGTGTTCAGGAGCTTCAGAAGATCTTCAGCTAATGGCAGAAGCACAAGCGGATTAACGGGTCCCAGAGACAAAACGTCTACACCAGCTCAGATGGCATCTCACAGAGCGGGGAAATTGGTGGTGGCTGTGTCCATCTGCAGAAGGAAGTGTCCTGCAATCTCAATGGCTGGCTCTGGAAATGAACACATCTCAGTAGAGCTGGCGTGTTTTCTTGTCAATTGAGATAATTCACCATCTCTCCTGGTAATGGAAGAGCTAGATATGAATTTACCATTTACAGGAGGTGAGGTGCTGTGGCCATCGGAGACACACATGTGATCCCAGAAGGGAAAGAATCTTCATGCTGGAAGCACAAGCCTATTTGTAATTGGACCCAAGCAAGTAAACGGGCTCATACTGCAGCCCTAGAAACCAGGCTCAGTGTGCTCTTTGAGAATCAGAAGAACAAAGGAACGGGATGTGATGGAGATGCCCTCATGGGCTGGGACATGGGATCTGAAGTAGGGTACCTGAGGACCGGGAGCTCTGCTGCCTGTACTTTTGGGAGATCAGCCACCAAACCCTGCTGTGCTTGCCGAGCTTCTCTGCACAACGTACCGATGGGGAAAGGGACTCATAGTGAATAAATCAAAGCATGCGTCCTGATTGTGTCACTGTGGAAGTGTTTATCTGTTCTGCGACAGTCAGGTTGTTTAACTGCAGACACAACTTCAAGAGCAAGGAAGCCTCCTTTTGGATTTATACACACATCTATTAATAAATGATGTCTCTGCACTGTCCACCCTTTCAACCCACACACTCCAGAGTGGCCAGCCACCTGTGGCTAGGGTAGTTGACATATGTCACTCAATCTCAGGGTGATGGTTAGGAGGCATAAGGAGGCAGAGAGGAGCCTCTGAACAATGGAGGTCTGCAGCAATGGTGGAGGAGGAAGGCCCAGGATACTCCCATTTCTGTCTCCTGAATTTGCCCTCAGGTGATAGCACCAGTCCAGGTTGATTGGGAGGTTCCTGTGCCACACGCACACGTCTATGCACACACATTGTGAGATGCGTTCCAAGGAGGACTTGTGCTTCACTGTGTGTTTACTTTCTGTGACTGGGTTTCAATCCTATGTCATTTGCTGGTTTTGAGGATAGACTTCTTAGGGTTCTGACCCTCTGGGTCTCTGATCTTTATGAAAAAAATGTTACAAGAGCTGGTGAAGGACCACGGGTGACTGTCCCATGGTGTCTTGCAGGGCAAAGCTTCAATACCCACTGGATGGGTGCAGAGACGTGGAAGGAAGAGAAGCCTCTAGCTTTTGTTTTATTTACTTGCTTGCTTGATTTCATTATTGCATGAAATTGGACTTCTGTCTTAAAATTATGAGAATCAAGTCGATTAACATACATCAGAAGCTTAACAGAGTGTCTGACAGAGTCTGTAAATTACTGTCAACAAAAGCGACTTGTAGAACCTTGGTTGTTTTAAATGGTGAGGATAAAGGAGCTGTCTGCAGTTCGGGGAGAACACTTGCTTATTTTAAAAAGATGTTAGAAAAAAATCAGACAAAGATTATCTGTGCTGATATTTAAGCTACAAATGACACTTTGGTGCTTTGTCACCAATCCCCAAATGAAAATGTTGTGTGTCATAGCTCCAAAACTATCAGGGTCTTTGAGCATGGTTTCCTCTTACTAAAATGACTTTCTTCATATTGGTTGCTGGTTTAATTTTACTAATTATAGATGGAACATTTCATCTTATTTGTTGAAAACACGGAAGAAATTGGTAGAAACTGTAACAGTGTAGCCATTTATCACCATCACAACTGAACCACGTGTCTGTAATAATACCTCTGTAGATGTGGCGAATTCTCAGACAGCTGTCATCTATGTGCTTCTTCTGCTTAAGGAGACATTCTAGAATGACATAGTTGTAGGTCAGCGGAGTTCAACAGGGGCCCCTTGTCCCCAAGAGGGTGTTGGACCATGTCCCCAGTGCCTTGAGGAGTTTTTGTTCTGCGTGATGTGTGATTTCACGGTATGGACATTCCACGGTGGAGGCAAGGTGGGCAGCTGATACCCTCCAGTGCCCTGGACAACCCCACAAGCAGAACTGTCTGGCCCAAGATGTCAGGAGAGCAACGACGAGAGACACTCCCATAGGAATGAGCTCTTCTGCTCAAAGCAAAGACACACAGTCCCCACCATCAGGACGGTGAGAATCAGGACAGAGTCTCTGAATTCTGGTGCCAGCCTGAAGGTGTGTCCA
Organism: Marmota flaviventris; assembly: GCF_047511675.1. Taxonomy (NCBI): domain Eukaryota; kingdom Metazoa; phylum Chordata; class Mammalia; order Rodentia; family Sciuridae; genus Marmota; species Marmota flaviventris. The sequence goes on from NC_092498.1 coordinate 128,206,751, forward strand.
GAAACCACCTCCTTCGCGCCCCCACACTGCAGGATCCACATGTCCTTCAGCCCCCCTGCACAGCTCAGACTCCCTCCAGGGGCTGCCCCTGCACGGAGAATAACTAGGGGGGAAGAAGGAGGAGGAGGGCACGGCCCACCCCTTATGTCGCTGCCCGCGAACTCAGCAGGGGCTGCTACAGTCACTTTGCACATGGGACTTTGGAGAAAAACTGTTGGGAGTGAGGCCAAAGAAAAGTCTTAAGAAACGTCCATTCAGGCAAAGGCACAAGCGCAGGGCTCGGCCAGGGGGACTTGAAACCTCCGCCAGTCACTTCCTGAACATGGTATCAGGGGCAGCTAAAGTTAGAACTGGAGGCTCAGAGCCCTGCAGGCCTCAGCTAGGTGGTGGGCAGCTCAGCACTGAGCACGGGGAGATTCCTGCTTCCACTAGGGGGCAGTAGCCGCTCGCTGCACAAAGCCTTCCCACGCAGCACCCAGTGGGCGCCTCCCGGGCTGAGGTTCATCCTATGAAATCAGGTCTTTTAGATTTTGGCAACAAGCCCGAACTGTTTCTTAAATCACTGCTAAGAATCAAAGGAAACATAGCCAAATAAAAATGAAAATAAATAAGAAGACAAACCAAACAAACAAAACTCCTTTCTGGATCTGGGGCACATCTGGCTCACAGATGACCAGCTTGCAAAACTGGACTTACTCTGGACCTCAGCCTCTCTATCTGCAAAAGGGGAGGGCAGTACCTTGTGTACATGGTAGTGAGGAGGACTAATCATCTTTGGAGCAGTGTAGGTGTTCAGTGACTGTCTCTCCCCTGACCAGTGGACAACCGACCTGCCAGTCCTCTCCTGGTCCTTGTCCCAGGGAAGTATGGGTATAGAAGACAGACTGTAAGGTCTTTCCACTTAGGTCAGTGATCCAAAGAGAGACCCCAGATGGCCCCCTAACCATCCCTTTTAAGGCAGCATTGTAGAAAGCTGTTAAGTGGAAATCCACCCAAGGTGCGAGGAAGTCCAGCTGCCACTTACAAATTCACATCAAGCCCTGGACTTATTCTCTAAACCATCAATTCCCGGACCAGCCATCAGAGTCTCAGTCCCTCTCCCTCTGCACCATCTTCTAGCTGGATAATACATTCCAATATTTTACAGGTCAATCAAAGGTATAGCCAGCACATGTACCCACCCTGGATGGGCTCGGGGTGCTCAGGGGGCATTGCACAGCACCTCACCCCAGGATGTCCCGAAGCTGTGGCATGCTCTCCCACACACCTGAATCAGGGGCCAGGGCCAGTAGGAAGCACGGTGAACTTAGATTTTGTTTGGATTACGTACCTTTTTTTTTTAACTCAAAAAATGAAACAAACAAAAAGATTGGAGCTAGAGAAACAGCCTTACCTCCCCTCTTCTTCCCTAGGACCACCCATCACAGAAAGAGAGCACCTCAAGAGCAAGAACGCTCCTTATTGTTCATTATGGAGCCACACCCCCAGCTGAGCAGGAAATGGAGGGTCTCTCCCAGCCCAGCAGCTGAGCCCAAGCCAACCTGGAGGACCTCGGAGGCAGCCTCATGTGGCAGCAGAGCCGAGAACCACAGCCAGAGTGGACGCCAGAGGGTCTCCGTTCCTAAATCCCAACCCAAGCTTGAGCACTCACAGACCCCACCCTTCAAAACAGAAAAGGAGAAGGGGTTCCAAGCACCACGTGGTCTCATTAACCACAAGCCAAGCTCAGCTGGGAGAGCAGGCTCAGAGGTGTGTGAGTGGGGCCTTCATTCTTCACACCAGCCCACCAGCGTTCAAAATGTCCAGATTCCCCACCTCAGGAAAGAGAAGGGGAGAGAGAGAGAAAGAGGGGGGGAAGGGGGGAGGGGGGTGGAGAGAAAATTAAGATATTTCTTTTTCTTTTTAAATATTTTTTTTTAGTGTAGATGGACACAATACCTTTGTTTAACTTATTTATTTTTATGTGGTGCTGAGATTGGAACCCAGGCTCTCACACATGCCAGGCAAGTACTTTACCACTGAGCTACAACCTCAGCTCCAGGAAGAGATTTCTTAATAAAAACCAAATAGTAAGATTTTCTTTGTTTCCTAGAATATCTGTAATTAAACTGTAGTGAAGGCCACCGTCCAGGAATTGTGCACGTGTGTGTGTGTGTGTGTGTGTGTGTGTGTGTGTTGGGTGAGATGATTATTACCATCTAGGGGTGCTGGGTTCCTTGCTTCTATTCAGCGAAAATTGAACAGGACACATAGCAAGCAAGAAGTTGGTTTATTGCAAAGGTGACAGACATATAGAGACAGACTTCTCCAAAGAGAAGGGGCCCTGGAGCTGGGAGTCCAGTGGGGGAGTTTTGGCTTGTTCTTTTCATGGTCTTCGGAATTTTCTTCTCTCCTTCTCTCCTCCCCAGACCAAGTGCACCTCACTATTATTGATTGGTGCCCTCTCTGTCCATGTATCTGTTTTAGTTTCTCTATTGAATCCCCCACTTTGGAGCACAAGTACAGAGTGTTGTGGGATTGGGTCCCTGCTGTGTCCATGAGGCCAGTGTTTTCCTCAAGCAGAAAGTTGACCTCATTAAAAGACCCTCCCCATGCTCCTTTGTCCTGGCCCTGCCCTGCCCTCCTCCCTGGCCCTTCTGCCCTGGCTGCCTATGCCCTTCTGCATCTCCCTCAAGATAATATGATAAAAGTTGCTAAGTACCAAGAAACATAAACTGCAAAATAAAGAATATTAGGATGCCAGTGGTGACAGTTTATAATGTCAACTGTGTCGTTTTGAGCACTGAGTGTTATGTTTGGCTCTTAAATGTTCCCCCAAGCCCTGTGTGTTCAAGGTTGAGTCCCCAGCCTGTGGCACTTCTGGAGGGTAGTGAGACCCCAAAGAGGTGGGACTGGTAGGGGCAGTTAGGTCACTAGTATATACCCTTGAAGGGGGTACTGGCCTGTCCTCCTGTGCCTGCTTCTCAGCTGCCCTGGAATGAATGGCCTCTTAGCCACACGCTCTGCTCTAACCATGAGCCCAGAGAGATGGGACCATGAGAGGGCAGACTGAAAACTCTCACATCACCCAGCGGCAAATATAGCTTTGCTCCTTTGTGTGATTATCTTAGCCTGTTGCCCCAACGACAGAAACTGGTGAGCACCCTGAGACCCGGCATTCAGGACAACAACAAAGGTAGAAAAGCCTGCCTGGATTTCTAGGAGGAGAGTGTTCCAGACAGAGACCCTCCCTCCCAAGGCCCTGTAGCAGGACACACGCACATGGAGCCAAGGGCTTTATCTCCGAGAGTTCATTTGTTCTGGGCCTAGAGAGGGGCTGGCAGGAGGCAGAAGTCAGGGAGTCTGTCAGCACAGTGCAGGACGTCTGGTCCCCTTCTGCCCCTTAAAGCCCAGTGCTCAGGACACACAGGTGAGGGGCCAGCCCAGGACGGGCAGGCAAGGGGCTGATCCTGCCCATCCGGGGAGTGCTGGGTCCCCACCCAGTGCTGCTCCCTCCTGTGAGGTCCTTGGCTCAGCCTGATGCTCTGTTCAGATGCCTGTCATTTCAAGAGCTCATTCCCATTTCATGCAGATAGAGATTTGCATTTATTCCTCCTTATATTAAAGTTCATATTATGGGTGGGGCGAGGAGGAGACTCATCCCATTAAGCATGACTCTTCAGTCTGCTTAGAGTTCATCTCTGGGCTGAGGAGCAGCCTCTGTGTCACCTGAGGTGGCGATGTCTGCCCCGGTGTCTGGAGAAAGGTCACAGCGCAGGTGATGCCATTGCCTCTTCCCTCCCTCCGGCGCCTGCCTCTTCATCGACACCGTGTCTCACTGCCAGGAGTGATGAATGGCCCAGAAGTGTCACAGCTCAGTGGTTCTTAGTGCACCATGTGCTGGCAGCTGCCACCTGTTTACCTGTGCCTGCCTGCACCCTCCTCAGATGACAAGTCACAGCCTTGTCCTCCCAGTGTGCCCTCCCCCTGGACCAGGAGGCCAGCCAGGCACAGCTCCCTCAGGGGTTCAGACCTGGCACCTCCAGGACCCTCTCTGGACGTGAGTGTGGCTGGGATCCAGTGAGCAGCCCCGGGTGACTGCAGAGGGGGGACAAGGGGACCCAGGGGGAGGTGGAGTATGAGCTGGAGGCGTCAGGCAGGTTCTCATGGCCACTCTGGGCTCTGCAGGCAAAAACTCTCTTGATGTTCATTTTATTTTGATCAATATACATTGACTGTCCCTGTCACCTGGGCTCAACCACCCGCCTCCCCGCCTCACCTTCCCAGCCTCTCCTTGTCACAATTCTGGACTCTGGCAGCATTTTAAGCCTCCACGTGAGAAAGCAGGTGTTCAGTGCCTCCACCCATGTCTGGCTCGGCTCACCCAGCAACATCCTGCCATCCCTCCATCCTGCAGCCAATTACAGGACATCAGTGTGCCTCTGTGCCACTTCTCTGTGTCCATTCATGTGCTGACGGGTGCCTGCATGGGGCTCCTGCTCCCTCCCAGTGCAGCGGGTGCTGTGGAAGGCTTCCCAAGGTGAGGGTGGCACGGTCTGGCTTGTGTGCATGTCCACTGCTCTGGGGTGGGGCCGGACTGTGGGGACTGTCCAGGGGAGAGGGGATAGGGTGGGGCAGCCTGGTGCCCTCAGACATGGCAAGGGGTGCACAGCAGGAGTGTGCTAGAGCTGACCCAGCAGCATCTGGAGGTGAGTCGGGAGTCTAAACCCACTGCAGTCGGACCTAACTCAAGGCCTCTCTTCCTCCTGACTCCCACCCCCGACTCTTCCCTCTGTCCCTGTCCTCCAGCCAATGCAGACTCCACGTCCCTGTGCAGGACACAAGGCCAGCCATCCCCTCAGCCTCCGCACCCATTCTTGACTCTGCCTGGGCGAATCTTGCAGGGTCCTCTCCTGGTTCTTCCTCACCTCATTCAGAAGCCCTCCTCCCCCCCTTCCTCCTGCTCTCTCCTCCCTTCCTTCTCCCCTCTTCCCTCCTCCTCACTCCTCCTCCCCTCCTCCCCCTCCCCCTCCCCTCCTCCCTCTCCTCTCCTCCTACTCCTCCTCCCTCCTCCCCTCCTCCCCTTCTCCTCCTCTTCCTCCCTCTCCTCCTCCCCTCTTCCTTCCCTCCTCCTTCCTCCCTTTCTCCCTTCTCCTCCTCTTCCTCCCCCTCCCCTCCTCCTTCCCTCCTCCTCCCCTCCTCCTTCCCTCCTCCTCCCTCTTCCCTCCTCCTCATTCCTCCTCCCCTCCTCCTCCTTCCCTTCCCCTCTTCCCCCTCCCTTCCTCCCTCTCCTCTCCTCCTACTCCTCCTCCATCCCCTCCTCCCTCTCCTCTCCTCCTACTCCTCCTCCATCCCCTCCTCCCCTTCTCCTTCTTCCCTCCTCCTCCTCCCTCCTCCCCTCCTCCCCTTCTCCTCCTCTTCCTCCTCTCCTTCTTCCCTCCTCCTCCCCTCCTGCTCCCCTCCTCCTACTCCTCCTCCCTCCTCCCCTCCTCCCCTTCTCCTCCTCTTCCTCTCCATCCTCCTCCTCCCCTCCTCCTTCCCTCCTCCTCCTCCTCTTCTTATTCCTCTTCCTCCCAGTCTCCCTTTTCCTCTCCCCCAGGTGCCCACCCATCTTGGAGGAACATTTGCCTCAGTCTGCTATAGGAATAAACGAGACCAGCTTCCTGGCTTCCCTTCTCCCTGGGCCTCAGGACAGGATTTGGCTGCATTCCCAGATGATAATCCAGATGGGAGGGAGGCTTTGGAGCTTTGGAGTCATTTCTCTGAGGTTGAAAGAGTTGGAACGTAGAGCCAGCATTTGGCCAAGTCCTGCGCTATGTTAAATAAGAATTAATAAGGAGTTTCACTGGCCCCTTTGGGGAATGTGGCACATGGAGCTGTTCCCATGGGCTTTAATTAGAGGTTGTGTACAGGGGGAGCTTGCAGCAGGCACTCTGAGTGGTCTCAGGGTGGCCTAGTGGCCGAGGTGGGCAGGCCTGGAGTGAGGGGTGGGCTCCGTCCTGCTCAGTGTGCCATGGAGCCTGCCTTCTGACCCTCATCCCTGCCCCGTCAATGGGGTGATCTCTGAGCTCCTTGCAGGTGGCAGCGATGACTGGATGACACAAGGGTCTCAGCCCATCTCCAGGAACATGGCGGAGCTTGGGGAAGTTAGGATCACAATCACTCCCACCTCCGCTGTGACAGTCCTGCTGTGACCAGCCCTCGGGGACCCAGGAGCCCAACCTGGATTCCCAGCCCCTTTGCCATTTCCTGACCCCTTGATTGTTTTTCTACTGGAGGACAAAAGCCAATGTGTGTCCTCTGCATTTTCCACTCAAGCATTGCAGACCCTCAGGTGGCTGAAGGGGAGGACCCCTGGGTGGACAGGTCCACAGGTCAAGAGAGAGCACACTGCCACAGGACCCATCTGGGGCCGGAGCTGCCGGAACACCCTGTGGAGGTTGGGTGACTTCAGAGCCATCGGCACAGAGGGATCTGGCAGCTCAAGCCCTCAGGGCCATCACAGTTTCTGTCTCTCAGAGGCTAGTCCTTGGGTTTGGGCAGTTTTTCTAGACTGTCCCTCTGGGGAGCCTGTGGAGACCATTTGGGTCCATGTAGGTGAACCTGGCTGGCGGTGCTGCCAGACAGGCCCAGGAAAGCAGGCTCAGGTGGCGAGAGCTGTCTCAGCCTGGCTGTGACCAGGTGGTTCCACATTAGGCACTGGGGAATGGGGACAGGTCTTTGGAACAGGTGGGCCTGGGGAGGGCGAGGCAGATGGCTATTCCTACAGCAGGATGTTTCCAGGAGACTTTCTGAAGAGCAGGAAAAGGCAGCCCCTGTGGGAACCCACAAGACCAGCAGCATTACATGTCACTTGCTGTGTGTCAAGCACAGAGCTTGCGAGATGGGACAGTCAGTCATGGTGGGATGACTCTGTGAGTCCTCTAGGCACTTGCTCCCCAGCCCCCTTCTAATGGTGCAGCTGCATCGTAGCCAGTGGAGTAGAAGTGGAGGTGAACCATGGAGTTAGGGAAAAAGACTGCTCTTCAAATGCACCATCTCCTGTTCTTTCCTATCTTGCACAAAACTGTGATGGCTAGGACTGCTGCAGCCATCTCAGGACTATGAGAAGCGAGCCCAGAGATACAAAAGCTCTTGGCTGGGATAGCACTGAGCTTCTAAACCAGCGCCCAGACCACCAACTTCAGCAATGCTTGCTACAGGACAACCATGGGCTTCATATATTTAAACTCATGTGGTCAGGTCTTCTGCTAGTCACAGACGAAAGTGTCTTATGAGACACAAGATGACATCTTAATTTACACTCATGACATTAGTGTGATCTCCGTAGAGATGTGAAGGATGGAAGCTGGGGTGCAAAGAGCAGAGCCAGCCTCCCAGACTGCAGAAGACGGCATTCCTCTGGATCCTGTTGTCTTGCTGAATGTTCTTTTTAATCTTTAAGTCCTTAAAATATCTCCTTTGTGCATTATTTTTTAAAAAATGTACAGAAATGAAATCATCCCACATTCCAGAAATCCCTGCCAAATTTGCTTTTTGATAATTTCCTTTATACTTTACACACACACACACACCCACACACACATGTTGTCTCTCTCACTAATATTGTGACTAATACAGGTCAAGTCAATGTTCATTCATGGACACAGTGCATTCCAGCTCCTCACTTACTAACAGTGACAAGAGCCCAGCTGTCCTTGAGGCATTGATTGTCCTTTGCTTCCTGCAGAATTCCAAGTGGGAGTCTCTGTGGACAACCTCTTGTCATTCTTGTGTGAGCTTCCTGGAGTCACCTCTCAGACAGACTCTCCTCTCTGTACCCAGCTCCGTTACCCCAACTAGGACATGTGCTGTGGGTGGAGCTGGGAGAACAAGTGGCTTCAAGTTGGAAAATGATGAGGTGGCAGTTGGTCATCTTTTCCCAGATGACTTTGGCCAGTGGACGAAGGGACCAGTGGGTGAGGGAGAGAGCCTCAGGTGGGATGGTGGTGACAATCACATGCCACAGGGGAATGCCATCAGGGGCCCAGGAGATGGTCTGCACAGGATGAATTCAGGGGTGGGCAGGGATGAGAGGCTTGGGTAGTGGACTGAGGCTTGGGTCTGGGAGGGTGCTGGACATGGGGGGCAGCAGGGCCGGGATCTGGACACCTGCATCCCTTAGCTGCAGAGCACGGTCCAGTTTAGTCCAGCGGCCTGAGGACAAAGCTGGGAAGTTCTTGGGTGGAACTTGTGTCCGGAGCATGAGGACACTGCTGTGAGGATAAGAAGACCATCTGGGTCACCTGTCATTGCTAGATGGAGCAGGATTGGCTGAGGGAACACATCCCTGAAGGCCAGGAGGGAGGTCAGCCTTCATGTTGCCGTGTGACCTGCTTACCAGCTCACACCTCTTTCGCCACGCCCACTGTGCTCTTTCTTTCCTTGAAATATAGACTCAAGCAACCACTCTGTGTGTGTGTGTGTGTGCACGCATACATTTGAATACATGTCTGTGTGTGAATCGCACACATGTGGGCATGGGTGTGAGCACAGTGGCTGGTTGTCTCCACACACTAGGAAAGAAAACCTCGGGGACACTGCTCCACTGGGCTCAGGCCTGGCTAACATGGGGAGCAAGCAAGCAAGGTGGAGAAAAGATTGGATGTGTCTTTTGATAAAACGCCACACACACACACACACACACACACACACACTCTCAATACATGTATGTTTGATGCACATGCATGGCCTGTCTGCAGGCTGTTCCTGAATGAGCTTTCACCAGAGCTCCACATGACGGGAAAGGTGGGTGCACGACCCCCCACCAGGGCAGTTCATCTCTGCCCATCCGGCTGTTACCCACTGGATTTCCACATGGCTCCTGATCCCCAGTGATGTCCGTGGGTTCCTTCTGGATGTGTGTGGCCCCGGAATGGGCCTCATTCTCCCGTCTGAGAACCAGCACAGGCGCGGTGTCTTCTGCTGCTCAGTTTGCCCCTTCCTCTCCCTGCTCGCTGCAGTCACCAGGGGCGGAAGGCTGGGTGGTCTCATGTGGCTCAGTGGTCTCGTGTGGCTCCATGGTCTCATGTAGCAGTGCCAGAGCTGGGCGTGAAGGGGAGAGGCACCTTGCACCTCCTGCTATGGCCTGCCAGGCAGCAGTGAGGTGACACAGCACAGAAACATGGCAACTGTGGTCGCTCTTCCGGAGCCACCTGAGGGGAGCTGCCTTGCGGTCATCAGCTCTGGGCCTCTCCTGGTTCTTGAAGATATCCCAACATTAGAACCTGTGCTGCCTGCCGGAGACCCCTAAAGAATGAAAGCCAGCCTCTATGCCTGGCTGGCCATGGCTGCTTAGTGAGTGTCCCCCAAGTTCATTTCCCTGTTAACTGGTGGCCCCTGGGGGGGGGAAGAACATCCTAGAAGAAATGGGCTTGTTTGCACAAGGAGAGGCTTAGAATGTTCCGGAGAGTCTCGGTGCCTTTCTTTGGAAGGTATTGCTCTTTTGCCTTGTGGGTAGCCTGGTAGCCTTTGGTTCGGCCACCAGGAGTGTTTGTACACAGCTTGGTGTGACGGAGGAAGAGGGTGGGTCCTGGTCCAGGGACCAGGTTTCTCCTGTGACAAGTGGTGCATCCTTACCTACAAGTGTCTCAACAGGCCTGTACCTGCCTCGAGGACAACAGCCAGTGTTGGGGAAACCCAGGGTCCCCTCTGTCAGACAGGGGTGGCCATTGCCCAGCGGGCACAGACAGCTCCACTTTCTCAAGCCAGCTCGTGGGTGCTGCTTCCTATTTGGAAAAGAAAAGAGAACCTCATTCATTTTGATGATGGATTTGGTCCCTTGTGGAACCCCAGGGCAACATTCGAGTAGAACAAGATGTCTTTCATGAACCAACAGCTGGGACACGCTTGGCGGCGGCAGCTGGGATAACATATTCACTGCTAATTGATTGCAGGGTCACTCCTAAAACGCGCAAGCCCAGCTTGTGAGAGGTCCGCGGGCATCGGAAGGATGATGGGCAGCTGCACACTCTGTCTCGCCCTCGTGGGTTAAGAGGACCAGATGGCCAGGCACCAGTCCCCTGTGCCTTCTGGATTGTTGGCTCATGGTGAAGCAGTGCTGGGTGGGTACGCAAGGGGCAGTTTCTGCTGTGCCCCACTCTGTGCATGAGACGAAGATAGACAGCCTCCGCATTACCGTGACCCATTTCTTCTACCTGCTTTTGCTAAAATTTTCTAAGCTGACAGCCACAAGGTCAAGATGACCCAAGCTGAGATGTGGTGATGCCATTGGTATGCCCAAGGTGATGAGCAGAGGGTCCTTGGACCTCAGCCTCCAGTTCTCCTGGGACTCCAGTGTAGATGTATGTCATGATCAGAAAACCAGCTGTTACACCAGAGTTCATAAGCGATTCACTTATTGTAAGCATTAAAGTAAGACCAGCTTGCATTTTCCAATGCGCAAAGAGGAATGATATATTCATGGACCTAGATATTTCTCAAGTGCTCACACTGTGTTCTGGGCTCATTGACTCCACTCTTCCCCTCTCCCAGCAGATTCAAAGCCCTTAATACATAGACTTCTGTTGAAATAATTTTCCCCTACACTTACCATGAGATAAAACCCTTCCATATTTACACAACGTTTTGCCTAATGCTCGTCTTTGTTCACTGAGTGTCAGCGCTTGATGGCAGGACAGGATTTTATAAAAAAAATATATAAATATATAATATATATATATATATATATATATATATATATATATATATATATATTCATAATAACCAAATGAGAGTAAAAATGTGGCCTTTGACTTCACAAATGGGCCACAGTGCTGTCCTACTTATGAATATTCTCACAGACCACTGACCCCAGAGAAGCCACTAAGTGACCAAGATGGATCAAGACAATAAATCAACTTACTAATCATGTTTGAACACAGACAAATCCCAAACATCCCCCTCTTCAGGTGACGTGGGTGACATCAGCCACCCTGCCAGTGGCTGCTTCAGTCTTCCTTGGGCTCCTGTCCCAGCTGAGAGTGAAGCAGGTGCTTCCGGGGGCCACTCCCACCTGCCCTGGCCTCTCACCAGAGCAGATCCCAGCTTCTCTGAACCCCGCAGCTCACCCGGCAGCAGGCAGATCCTACAGTGGCTCTTTCCAGCTCCTCCTCTGCCATGCCCAGGGCTCCTCATAGATCACAGAGGGAAGTAAAGGTCACTCCCCACAGTGGGAGCCTTCCTGCCAGCGCTGGCCGGAGGGCATGGACACAGGGTTGACACGGGGATCCCACATCTTGTCTCACACTGGCAGATACTTGAGAGGGAATTCCAAAGTTTAAGGAATGGTCCTGTTTAAAAACAACACCATCATCAAGTCCATGGGAAAAATGAAAAGCCAACGGATTCGTAAAGCTCATCACGCACAACGTGTATCATGGAGGTCTTTTAATAGTTTCTTAACAACACCAGCTTCAAATTTAAAATGGGATGAAAATAAGAAAAAATTTAAGCAGAGCTGATTTCAGTTTCCTCCAAGGCTTTTAAGCTGTGGCCTATTCCTCTCCTGCAACTGGATCCTATGAAGGGGTTGCCCCTATCTGCTCAGCTCAGCGTCCTCCTCTTCCTCCTCCTCCAGGCAGCCTCCCCTGACCATGGCAGACCACCAACCCTCCTTTCTCTCACCTCCATTTGCCGACCCTACAGACAGGGAAACCCAGCACCAGGCCTCCAGGGATTCTGTAGGAAATGAAAAGGGAGAGGGACGGGCAGACTCTTTTTTTTTTCCCTGTAAAAACACAGGAACTGGGCTGGCAGATTTCCCATGTTCCAAGAAGCTGGAGATCTCTGCTTTTCTTTGAAATATCCTGAGGGTTAAAATGATTTCTTTGTGAATTCAAAATGAGCCCAACAAAGCCATCCATCGGTGCCTGCGGGTCTACAAGTACCATGCAGCGGCTGGGATGAGTTCAGGAGTGGTCCCAGCCTCTCTCTGTTGAATCCAGGCACAGAACAAACCTCTGAAAAGCTTAGACTGGCTTCTCTATCCCATGGGTTGTCTTCCTGTCCCCTCCCCAGCTGTGTCTATTCAGAACAAAGCACAGGAGGGCCACAAGTGCCAATCACATGGCTATTGACTCTTGCAACAGGGATGGAAACTTGGCAAGGTGGGGCCCTTGAGACGCCCTCACCCACCTGCATGCTTCATCTGCCCACTCACAGCGGATGCACCTGTAAGAAGAGGTGCGTTTGTGCAGGGCTCTGTGTTCCTCTTTAAATCCATGTATTATCCCACAAGTGGTTCCAAGTGCCCCCTACTGCCAAGCACCCACTCTGGGAACTGAGATGATTTTAATGTAAACAAAATGATGATGATAATGGCAGCAGACAGGAAGCCCTCATGGAGCTTACATTTTTGAGGGGAAGTGAAAGCCAATTAATGACCAAATACACCCTATGCCAGCCACAGGGCTAAGAATAAAACCAGAGATCAGGAAGAGGAGCAGGGCATGAAGGAAGGGATGGAGTTTTATACAGGAGAGCCAGGGGAAATCTCACTGGGATGCTGACACTGCAGTCCGGGATCTGAAGGAGGTGAGGGCTTCAGCTTATGGGTCTCTGGGGGGAGCAACACAAAGGATACAGCATGTTCAAAGGTCCTGAGGCTGGAACATGCCTGGTATCTACCAAGCAGAGTCCAAAGGACAGCCTCACTAGAGCACAGGGACAGGAACAGGAGTAGAGAGGGACAAAAGGCCTGAGCATTGAGGGTGAGAGAGATCATGGGTTCTTGTAGGAACTTCCACCTTTATCCCAAGAAAGATATGCAACCACTGGACAGGACTGGGCTGAGGAACCCAGGTCTGGGTTACACTGCAACCGGGCTGCTCCCTTTCCTGGTTCTGATGCACCCCATCGCTCTCTTGGCTGCCTTCCTGGTCCCTGCAGGTCTTTGCTTGTGCAACCCCCAGATTGCCAGAGGTGGATGTGCAGGAGGCAGAGGGAACCAGGGCGGAGGACCATGCATTTCTTCCAGGGCTGTTCCAAAGAGGCCTCTGCATCCGTGGGATTTTCCAAATGGGGAGAAAGTAGCTGTCTGCCAGAATCTCACTGTTGTGGCTTTAGCAGGGGAAAATCTTGGCCTTGAACTCTGGGCATTTTAACCCCAGGACAGGAAACAAGTGAGCAACAGCCCCACCACTTTTTAGGAATGCCCTGTCCCCATGGGTGGTTCAAAACTGGAGACACACCAGGATGCTCTATGGGTCAGAAGAGGCTAAATGGAGCCTGTCCCCCTCTTCCTCCAGCATGGGACGGCCACCCTCTCTGCAATTAACTTTATCATGTTTAATAAGAGAGCTTCAGCCAATGCAGAGCATAACTGCCCATCCAGGCATCTCCGTGTGCCCAGCCTGTGCTCGGGGTCTGCTCCTCCTAAGTGGACTCACTGTGAGCCTGGTTCCTGTGGTTTCTATGGGATGCCCAGCAGTAATGTCCCTGGCCTCCTTCTCAACCCCGCTGATGGTGCAGGTTATGTGACAGGACGGAGTCCCTGTCACGATATCGCTTTCTGGCTTTTGTTACCATTCTTACCCCTGAGTTTGACAAAGTGGCGTCTGGTTTTATACAGTCAGTCACAGGGACATTCCTCTGATCTTCAAAAGTGCCCACTGCTCCTGCCCTGAAGATTCATCAGGTACATGAGGGTTTTTAAAGTCACATGGGAGCATGTGAAACAGGAGCAGAGCTCCTGCCACTCCTGCCCCCTCCACCAGGGCAGGAGAAGTGCACACTGACCCTAAGGTGTCAGCTCATTCAGGGAAGGTGACCCCTGATCCTGGTTGTCCCCAACTCTCCAGGCTTAAACACCGAGAGTCCCACATCCCAGGAACCCATTCAATCTGAGTAAACTGGGACATATGGTCACCCTACATTTAAAGCTTCTAACAATGACCTTACCATTCCACAGATGAGCACTGCCAAGGCCTGGCCATGGCCAACATCACTGTCCCCACTCCCATCCCAGGGCTGGAGAGATGCAGCCTGGTCTCACAGTCTTTACTCTGCACATCTGCGCCTAGACAGAGCTCTCAGCCAGTTGTGCTGCAACCTGCCCAGACATGGGTGTTTTTAAACCCTCAGCCAGCTGAGAGCCACTTCTGTAGCTTCAAACCCAGGTCAACTGACCTGCCTCAGTCTGCACGCAGGATGGTCAGGCCCTTACCGGAGGGCTGGGGGGTACGCTGAGTGCTGCGCCTGCGTGGCTATTATATCATAATAATCTCCAAAATGAAGAAAGTAATGTGAAGTAAAGATTCAAATCATACAGGACCTGTATTATTCGTTTTCAAACAAAACATTATTACAGTTTAAAACATTGTCATTGACTGCAATCGCATTTCGTCCCTCGGCACTCTGGACAGAGTAGTCTGGAGGCCTGGAAGAAATTGGAGCTCATTGCTTGGGCGGCCGCTCTCATTAATTTTAATACAGAGGCAACTAACTTCTCATCCAAAATGTGAAACATAGTTTTTAATTTAGTTCCTGGGGTTCCTGCAGGACTGAAGCAGCTCGCTGGAAAATATATCAATTATGTTTATTTCCCAGCAAGAAATGCTGAGGCCCTGCAGACGGGTCAGGGCAGAAGGAACCCAGGATTTCAAGGTGACAGCAGGACTTTGGAGCTTAAAGACACTCGCAGGGTGACCCAGGGGACTGCTCAGAGGCAGCCAAGTTCAGAGGGACATCCTGGCAAGGTGAGGGGTCCCTTGATTGGGAGCAGTGGTGCCAGGTCCTGCATGCCCAGCTCCTTGGTGGACAAGGGGATTTGTACAGTGGGGTCGTGGTGGACCCGGATGTGGGCGTGGCTTTTCTGTGGCCCTCCAGGCCACGCCCCACAGCTGCCTTCCCTCCATCACTTTAGGATGCTTCCTTCCATTCTCCAGCAGTGAAAATTTAGATGTTATTGAAGTTTTCCTGGGCTGAGTTTGCCCTCAAAGCAATTTTAAAAGGACATTGGTGGAAGGTACACTAACTTGATTTAAAATATTGTATTTTAAGACAAATTAGTCCAGATATTAAGGTTTTTTCCTGGGGAAGAGAAGACTTCCAAATTCAGGCATGAGGGGAGCTGAGAAATACCGTGTGTGGTGGAAACACGAGGTGAGAGCCTTTGATCTCATGCCCCCGTGGTGCTTGGGGAAAGGCTGTGAGAGCCATGCAGTCCTCAGAATGAAGCAGGTTTCCCAAGCCATCTGGTACATGTGGGCAGGGGAAGGCTGACCTCATCCTCCATCTCCTGGGTGGACAAATCAACCCAGATAAGAGTGGAAATGCATTTTTTTTTCTTTTGGAAATTTAAAAATTTTGTGTTGTTGAAGTAACAAAAGTTGTGATAAAAGTATAATAACCCCCAAGGACATATTTCTTAACCAGTGATGCATTCTAGAGTAAAACCTCATCCAAAATCTCACCCTTTTTTTTTCTCATGTATTGGATAGCAAATTGCAGACACTATTCTATTTTGAATAGCAGATGTCTTAGCATATCAATCTAAGGAATAATGACTTTTTTGGCATAACTGTGGCACAATTATGGGCTCTAAAGCATTAATGATAATTACTTAATATTATCTAATACTCAACCAGTGCTAAATTTGCTGAGGATCTCAAAATGGATTTTATTATAGCCATTTTGTTTGAAGAAGAAAGGAAGAACCCCCAGTGCATTTAGTTGACAAGTCCAGGGGTCTTGAGAACTGGGAAATGCCACTCCCCCCAAGTCATTTATTCAGTGAAGAAGTGGGTTTGTTAACTTGGTGTTCTATGTCACATCTGGGCTGTGCTGACCACACCTGGAGATGTAGCCCTCACTTCCTCTGCACCCGGAAGTTTCTGCTCATTGCTGGACAGCTCCGGAGGCTGGGTTTGATCTGGCTCCATTCTTCAGGTGAGGGCTTGCCGCTGGACTGCTTCTGGACATGGATACTAGGTGGCCCAGCAGGTCTGCTGTTGCAATATCCGGCCTTGGTCACTGAATGGCCTTGCAGACCCTCGTGCGCCAGGTCCTGGGCTGTGTGCTCTTTAGGGATTTCAGACTGTGACTTCCTGATTTCACTGTGTCCTCAGTATAAGGAGCTAGACTTTTTTTGTATGCAAAGCAACAACAAAAAACCTGGCCCTGGTTTTTTTGTCTGTAAATTAGGACTGTTAAGAGGCTAGTGGTGTTGCTTTTAATTCTGAGGACCCTGTTCAAAACCCAGAGCTGTGGCAAAAGCCAGTTACAACAAAAATTGCTCCAGGGGAGCATGTAAGTCTTCTGACACTGTCAAGATCGTGATGCTGAGGAACTGCAAGTCCAGATTTAAAGTCAGTGTCTCTTTCCTCATTGGACACGAGAGGACTGTGGGAAAGGAGTAAAAGGAAGTCAAGCTCTCGTTTCCAACCCAAAGACATGCATTCAGTTCATGTAAGCTAAATGTGCAGGCTGTGGCACCAGCTTCTCAGGCAGAGGCATCCTCAGGACAGCAAGGCTTGTGCCAATATTTAGGGAACATAAGCTGCTAGGACCCTTTGACCTCCCAGCTCCCCACACTGCACCAGGTATCCCCATCATTTTTATGTGAGTTTCCCTGTCCTCTCTGACCTATCTCAGCTCCTTCAAGTTTTAGTATCTTTGTCCTATCCTGCCCTCTCACCCAGCTATCCGATGCCACCTGCTCATCCCAGCACAATCCCGACATTGGTCTGGGCACCTGGCACATGGGCTGTGGCTCTTCACAGGGTCTCTACTTGAGGCACATAGGACAATCCTCAGCAGGGATCTATCCCTGGATTCTTGACTTGCTAAATACGCTGCAACTGACTCCACTCCCAAGAGGGTCTGCGTTGGAAACAGCCACACTTTTGCTTTCTCCTCTGAAAGTCAAAAAGTGCAGGGATGGGGACTCTTAAGTTCATCTGTAGAAGTTGCTTTGGGTCATGTGTGCAGGATGGATGAAGCCTTCTGGAACTGATCTGTAGAGGGGGCTCTGTGGCTGGAGAAGACCTTGTGAGGCAAAGGGAGTTTCCTCTTAAAATCTGTCACCTGCAGCCCCAGAACTAACTACCTCTGGGATCAGGACACATCTTCAAAGTTTAAGTCAAGTTTATTTTTCATGTTTTAAAAACCATTTGGACACAGTTTTGCTTGCACCCAGGGGCTCTGGATGGCTGTTTTTCCCAAGGCTGAGCAGGTGCCAGGCACCTGATCTGCCTCCCAGATGTTGCTATTTCTCTTTGTTTTATTGGAAATGGGTGCAGTACCTGGGTGCTTTGTTGATGTGATGCAACATTTTTTTTTTTTGTATGCAAAGCAACAACAAAAAACCTGGCATCACAAACACCACTGGCAAATAGGTGTGCAGACCAGGGATCATTAGGAAGAGCAAGAGACAAACATAGATATTTCCCAGTTAAGGTTGTCAATCTTGTCCCAAATACCACACAGTTTCCAGGCTGCGCTCATTTCCTTGATTTTACAAACTGTGTTTCTCAAGATGAACAAATAACACACAATCCTGCAGGCTTAGGATTCTGGAGAGCCAGTTATATGCACAGTGTGGCCTGCTACCACAGGAGTCAGCATGTACTCAGAATCCTTCATGGACATCTCTCTATATATCTGCCCAGGGGCACGATGGCTACCTGGGTGGCCCCATGGCCTATGGTCCAGTGTGGTGCTGTACATAACCTGAGACAGCGCTATACCCAGCTGAAGGTTCTTCTATCGTTAAATGACTTATGGGTTGGCCACTGGGACATCAGTCCCTCTGGTTCCTGTTCCAACTCATCAGCACAGATCTCCATCTCCTGCAGCAATTCTGTGTCTCCCATTCCATCTCTTACAAGAGCAGCCTGGGTATCTGGACATGGCCTTGTTTCTGTGGACACCCATTCCTGCCCCATCCCTCTAAGGCTTCAATTAACCTTCTCTGGCAGTTGTGTTTTTATAATAATGGTTATACGCTTCAGTTAATTGCCTTTGGTTGAATCTAATAGAAGCAAACGGTGAGTCCTTTAAACAGCAACTAAAAATATTGAAATGGCAGGAGAATGCACAGGGGGTGGAAGGTCAGTGTCAGAGAGGACTCGAGAGCCCAATGCACAAGACAACAGGCTTAGGTTTGCAGGAACGAATGCATCTCCAGGTGTCTGAGAGGGAAAACCACCTGTGGCCCTGTTTTAGCCTCATATCCTCTGCTGAAGAATCAAACCCCAGGAAGAACTGGACTTGCTTCATCAAATCCTCTCCCCTATCTGTGTGGGCAGGGGCTGTCTATATTCATGGTCCACCAAGGTTTGACACAAAGGGAGAGAGAAACCCTCACGGGGAGAAAATCTGGTTGTGCCCCAGCTCCCCAATCAGAGACGGCCAGTATTACAATCCTGAAGAACCAGCACGGGCCCCATGTCCTGTGTGGAGGTGAACAATGTGGCACCTGGGCATATTTTCTTGTTCCTTTATTAAATAATGATCAGAACAAGCACAATTTGTCAGCTTGCTCTAGAGAATACATGCTTCAGGAGTTAAAGTTGTAAACAGACTAAAACAGCTTCCTCATCATGATTTACAGTTTCCTCCTTGAGACTCCATTGAAGGCCTGGGCTTCCCTGTGTCCACCAATCCAAAACCAGTACCAGCCCGTTTCCTGTTTTGCAAGCATCGCCAGCCCAGGCAATCCATGTGCAAAACTATCCCTGGCTTCCCACCTCTGCAGGAGTCAGCCTGCCCAAGCAGATGTGGCCCACGGGAGACGACGATGCCCACCTGGGCATGAGGAATGTGCAGTGCCCATCAGTGGGCTTAGCCCAGCTGAGGAACAGCCCCTCCCCATGTCCATCTCGTGGAGTCTGCTTTGTACACACAGGCGTGAAGGGGCAGACTATGAGGCTGTGGTCACCACGTTCGACTGAAGGCTTTTCTTCGTCTGTCCTATCTCTGAGTGAGGACTGTTTCTGCACCATGTTCAACACTTTTCTTAGACCAGCCTCTGAATGGTTTCCATGAGTGCACAGCAATGCTTCTCTGTTGATTTTAAATCACGTAGTGGAGGCTCTTTTGCAACGAGTGAAACATGGAAGGATAAACTAAGGGAAGATGGGGAACTGTAACTGTTTTTTTCTTTAACTAGACAAATCCAGAATGCTGCTCAGGGCAGCTCTCCATGTCTGGCATCTCATCTCCCAAGTCAAGGGTGCAATGAGCACACTCATGTGCACGGGAAGCACCGAATGCAACTGTGAAGCATCCAGGTGAGGGATTTGCAGTGTGGTGTGGGGGGGGGGTGACCAGCAGTGCTAATAGGACTGTGAAGTGGTTGTAGACAGTCACTTCTACTTAAATTCAGGTGGTCACTCACACTGAGTAAGCTGTTGGTGGGCAAGAGGGTGAGGGAGAGCTCCCAGCTCTCATGAAGCCAAACGCATCAATTACAACCCCTGCGAACTTGTCAACACACCAACATTATTAAATGGATGCAAAGATCCTCCACATCATTACTATCAGAGAAAGACCAATCAAAACCCAGTGGGATGCCATCCCACCCCTGTTAGCATGACTATCATTAAAAAGCCAGGAGACAGTAGGTATTGGAAGAGAATTGGAGGAAGGGGAATCTACTCTTCATGGCAAAGTCCTCATTATGGAAATCAGTATGGTGGTTACTCCAAAAACTAAAAGCAGATCTCTTATTTGACCCAGCCATCTCTCTTCTGGGTAATTATCCAAAGAAATAAAGTCAATGTGTTGAGGAGCTATCTGCACTCTCTCATGGGAGTTGTAACATTATTCAGAACAGCCAAGACGTGGAATCAGCCTAAATGTCCATTAGGATAAAGAAACTATGGTGTCTAGATATACAATGAATATTACTCAGCCATGAAAAAGGAATCCTGTCTCTGGTAATGACATGGACATTATGCTAAGTGAAGTGAGCCAGACACAGAAAAAGCAAGGTTGCATGATTCCATTGGTGTGGAGAACCTTAGAAAGTTGAATATATAGAAGCGGAGAGTAGAAGGGCAGTTTCCAGGGGTGCGAGGAGCAGAAAGCAGGGAAATGTGTGTCAAAGGTTACAAAGTTTCAGTTACACAGTTGACATGTCTAGAGAGCTGATTAGAGCATGGAGACTATAGCTAATGATACTGTATTGTGTACTATAAACTTGCCGAGAGATTTGATAGCTCTTGTCAAAACAGATATTAGCAATAATTATTTCATCACATACATGTATTTCAGAACATGTCACGCACTGAGTTTTCCTAAACCATGACAACATCTTAGTTTCTTTACATCAGTCCCCCTATATGATGTCAGAACACCAAAACAGGTATAGTGCATATTAGAAATAACAGACCTCCTACTGCCTGGCCTCTCTTCTCCCTTGAAACTATGTAACTATGACACTAGGGAGTCATAGTTGCATTTAATACAGGTATAAACTATATCTTGTACCATGGAAGTATCTTACAACCATTCAACCATATCATCAATAGTAGAAACCCCTGAATCTCAACTGAGGACATGAAAACTTGCCCAAATAAAATCACTTTCCATAGCTCACGCAGGGTGCAAGCTGATGGCTATAATTAATGGCCCTGCGCAGTGACCTCCAGTTTCCGTTTCCTTCAGAAGGACTTCTCTGATCCCATACTTAATCACAGGAGAAATCTTCCTGAGCTGGTTGGAGCTGGAAGCTTCCCTGACGAATATGCTAATCCATAGAGAAAATGTTGCATTGCGAATATTGCAGCAGTTTGATTCTCCTCCCTGGCTGCACCTCTGAATCACCTGGGAAGAGTTCACCAGGCACTTTGTCTTGTGTCAGATGCCGAAGTCTGGCCTCTTTCCACAACTCTGGGGCATCGTTTCTGAGGGTAGGTCCTGGACACTAGTACTCTTCAAAGCTCCTGATTTCATCAGCAGCCAAGGTGGTGAAGCATGAAATAGACCAAATCCAGAGAAAGGAGAAAAAATGTAGCAGCCATGATTCGGTGATTCTGCACATAAATGTGCTGCTGACACTAGAATCTTCATTTCTGGGTAAATATCAGTGGCCTTCACTGATTTTTAATACCACAGTTAGGAAGTCCCCATGAGTCCCTTTGGACTTTGTCACCTCTCAACATTACAGAGAAAGAAGAAGAGCTTCTAGGCTCACAAGGTCTCATGCCCCATTCGCGAGCATCCTCTAAGTGAGTAGGGACAGGCGGGCAGAGTCCAGGGCGCATGTCCCCTGCTCCTGCGACAGTCCTCAAACACAGCAGGGACGGTCCGAGCTGGGCGTCAAGTTTTAAACACCGTCCTGATCCCTGGGCAGGAGGCATCCCTCTGGGAGTCAGCCATCACCTGAACCAGAGGCTCAGAAAACAGACACAGCACAGGAGACCCTGCAGTGCGCATGCGCTGCTGCACACACCTGGGTACCTCCGCACCCCTGTCCCCTGAAGGCACTCCTCACAGGGCCAGCGGGTCTCAGACTTCTCCGAGTACTAACGTGGTCCTTTTCTGAATAGAATGACTCCCCCCAATAAACACCAGGTAGTAGAAGAGTGTTCCTTTCTTTAAGTGGCTTTAAAATGCAATTATCATTCCGCACTGAAACCCACTATTCTGTTATAATTTTTATGTACCAACTAAAAAAAAAAAACATGGTGCTCATTGTGGACATTAGAAATGCAGGCGCTCTGAGA
The DNA here is from genome assembly GCF_047511675.1 of Marmota flaviventris. NCBI lineage: Eukaryota > Metazoa > Chordata > Mammalia > Rodentia > Sciuridae > Marmota > Marmota flaviventris. The sequence continues at coordinate 128,228,440 of NC_092498.1, forward strand.
ATGTGGGACACTAGGCACACCGGGTGAGACACACGTGTCACACAGAACCGGCCTTGAGCCCGTGTCACCTACTCTCCCTGGGCCCACCACGCAGGGCAGAGGGTTGTGTGGCTGCTGAGGACAGGAACTGGAGCAGTTCCTGAGGACGTGCTGTTAGATGCACGCTAAGGTTTAAGGGCTTTGGCTATCCATGGAGCTGAGCTGGGGGCAGGAGCTGTGGCCACTGGAAACAGCTGTGGGATTTATCATCAGGAAGTCCTTACCTTTGGAACTTTATCACAGCTTTTTGAGGGTATGTTTGTATATTTTAATTGCATATTAAGACATCTTCAATTCCTTGAACATGTCTGACATAACACGTACTTACATAAGGGAACTATGAAGTAAGCACACCAGGTTTTTTTTTTTTTTTTTTTTTTTTTTTTTAAATATATAACTCTAATTTCTATTCTTATTTTTCAGATAGTAAACTGGTGATTGGAGAAGATAAGTGACATCTTTGATGTGACCAAGCTTGACACTGGCAGCCACAGGGCCCCACAGCCTGTTCTCTTACCTGCCCATGCTGTGGATTTTGCAGACCCTTGGGACCTACAGGTCTGACAGAGGCAGGGGATGGTGGTGTGTGAGGCAGAGCAGATGCTGCTGCAGCAGGTGCATTTGGGTCCAGTCCCAGCTCCAGGGTTTGCTCTGTGAGCCCGAGACACACTTCCATTTCCCTGAATCTCCAGGTCCCCGAGTGTAAAGTGGGACTCACTGCAATCCGCCATGCTGTCCTGATGACGGAATGAGGCTGTCCAGGGTCTGCCGAGCACAGTGCTGTGCAAACAAGTCTCAATCCCTGCTAGCACCACTCAGCAGCTTGGAATCCCACAAGGCTCACCCACCTCAGGGGAAGGTGTGAAAAAGTAGCCCAACAAAGAAGCTGCTGGAAATCGGTCCCGCCCCTGAGAAGGGTGATCAGGTGTGACCCCTTGGTGCTGCACTTCCAGACTGCTGGAGTGTCACCCCCAGACAAGGCTCCTCAGCTGTCCCTGCAGGGGCCCTCCGCCATGCTGATTGATGGGACAGATGGCAACTCCTATGATGAGACATTAATGAAGTGCTGTTTGCTTTTATCAAGTATCATAAGCAAAACATTCATTTATTCTAGAAAAAGTGCACACAAAATATAGAGTGAGCCTAGCCAATAATGTAGATTTTATTTTAAAAAAAATGCTCTGACAATGACACCCAAACATGCTGAATCCATCAACCATATCGGGCCCAGGATCCACGTTTTGTCAGCAGGAAACACTTGGTTTCTTCAGCAGGAAGCATGGGAATGCTTCTGAATAATGGACTGAAACAGACGTGCCTCTAGATTAGTGCTATTTAGTATTCTGGAATAAATGCTCTGGAGGAAGGGTTTGCCACAAAACTGTTAAACTCCTGCAGAGGGCGCTCCACTCTTCTGAGTTGAAAATATCAAGGGGGAACTGGTGAGTTGAGGGGTGCTCCCTCAAGATGCACAGAGAGGAAAATGGGATCTCTAGGGTGCTGTTAATGTGCACATGTCACATAGGAGATTATAGGAGATTCACAGTTTCAAAACCTGTAAGTACTATTAGTTGGATCATGAAAAGTGATAGGAGAATAGGCACCATGATCAGGGAAAGAAAATCTGAGAACACATTTCCTGAGGGCTGTGTGTGTGTGTGTGTGTGTGTGTGTGTGTGTGCCTGGCTAATAAACACTGTGGGGTAGTTGGTACCATCAGACAGGATGTGGCCACATCTAATGAAAATTCCTGAAAGGTTACTTATTTACTTATCTATGTCAACTTTTTTATTGTGGAAAATTTCAAATACATAGTTGCTCCTCCTAATTCATGAGTTCCAAATCTGCCAATTCAACCAACCATGGATGGAAAACATTACAGAATAACTGCATCTTTATTTAAGATGGACAGAATACATTTTGTGGTTACCTGTTAGGAATGGTGATTTGAATCGTTGTCTCTCTGATGGTCCTACAGCAGGAGCTACACCCCTGCGCTGGGAACTTCCTGTGCACATGTGCAGCCAAGCCTGCCCTGTTGCCATGGTGACTCCCTGCTTAAAGGAGGTTCTGTGCACGGCACAGGACTGTCAGTCTTAACCCTGAGTTCAGACACCATGGTCAGAGGTAGGGAATTATGAGCACAAGTTGATAATTATAATTGGCCACTGGACTTCAGCCTTCAGACTGCTTGCTTTCATTAAACTTTCTCACAGAAAACCTTTTGATGATAAAACCTATATAATACACTTGCTGAGCTAGCTCTGGGTCATTATTCTCCATGAGAGGTTAATAATGTCCCATCTGGTCTCAGCTTTCTCTGTGTCTGTGTCTGTTTGTCTTTTCTCAATCCTCCACTGCCCCTTGCACATTTTCTGAATTAATGGCCACGCAGAACAATCTAGTGTGACAACTGTCTACCTAGCCCTTGGGTTGTCGTAGGCACTATGAGTGACCTGCATGTGATTTAAAGCACACAGCAGGATGTGTGCAGTCCACACGCACACCACACACACCCCACCATTTCATTTTTATATGAGGTCCTGGAACAATCCCCTGTGGGTACCAAGGAATGGCTGCAGTAGTAGAGAAAGAGCAATTCCCAAGGCGATTGTCTCTAAAGTGTAATTCTTTGGTAGATCCTTGAAGATGTTGATAGCAAAGCGAGGTGTATGAAGATAGGCTTCACTCCCCTTCTGCTACCTGTCTTCTCCCCTATTTCCTGTAGGTACCCTCCTCATTCATTTCTCGATGGTCCTTACTAGACTTCCTGCTTCTCTTCCCCTCTCTCCCTCCTTTCCTCCCTCAGATTTGGGGGGATTTTAAAGGTAGAAAACAGACTTACACAAAGTCTTCACGGAGCCAGCCAGGCTCAGGTGAGTCCTGAGGATGTTAAGAAAGACCTGGCAAAAGTCTGCTCTGCAAACCAAGGATTTCTGAATCCATCTGTGCCTTTGCATACAGGTGAGTTTCCCCAGGACCTACAGGACATCCTGCAGGAGAGCAGGACTTGAGACAGAGGCCTGCTCCTTGGGAGCCCCCTGGACCAGCAGCTGACATCTTGCTGCTTACCCTTTAGAGAGGAAGGTGGACAGGAAAAGGACAGAATGAGCAAAATCTAATTCCTAGAGATAATTTTCTAACACATCGAGGTTCTATCTCACCTGATGTTGGTTAGACTTTATCTACTGCCCACTGGCCACTCGGACCCCTCTCATCCTGCTCCATCTTTTCCCCAGTGCTCACCTGCTTCAGAGACATGGTGCCCTCAACTCACCCTGGGCATTTGGTTGGTTTTCTGCCTCTCCCATCTGCAACAGAAGCCTCATCAGGATGGGCTTGCAGTCTGTCTTGTCCAGTGTCACCGAGCCCTCGATTTGTTGCAGGAGGTCAGCTCTGAATTGACTGTCCCACTTCCCAGTCAACACAGAATTATTGGGCCACTTGTCTCTGCTGGGTGATTTGGATTTAGTTAAAAAATTGCCAGAGCTCCTGCCCTCAAGACGGGATCCTGACTCTGAAGTCAGCCATAAGTGCGGAGTTTCCATCCAACGGAGATAAAAGGAGCCGGCATTTCCCAAGCCCCACATAGGCCAACAGCTTTGCATAATCCCTCAATATTTCATGTTAATAAATGATTTTTTTATTGCAATGCATGAGTCAAACACTGCTAAGACTGGAGTCCCCAGTCCACCTGCAAGACAGAGTCCCCAGAGACACAGGGCTTCTCTTCTCATGGCTCTATTTGCTTGTTTGCTTTAAGTCCATTTTCTTTTTCCATGGCAGAGATTTTCTACTGAATCTTTATTCTAAAAAAACTTAGAATTTTGCTTTTTTTCTCCTTTTTCTGAGACACACAGTCACAAGCTCAGACTTCTCTTTCTTCCACTCCTAGCACAATCCTTACAATGATTAAATAACCAGTAAACTGCTAAAATTATGTATGCAGTATGATTTCATAACGGGGACTCTGTAGGCCAGTATCTTGAGTTTCCATTCTTCATTTGATTACCTTTCGATGCCTCTATTGTTTCCTCCCCAAACCTTCAATATGTAAAAAAAAATAGATATTCTACTAGTTTTTGTTTCAATTCCTTGACATTTATCACCTCCCTCTCCTCGCCCAGTTACCTTCTGCCCTCGTCTCCACATTGACTCTGTCTGTGGCTGCTGTGGCTGTTTTGCTGGGGACGGAGCCCAGGGACACCTGCAGGCTAGGCGAGGACCCTGCCACTGAGCCACACTCCCGCCCCAGGACAACCATCTTTAAACCTCTTTTCACAACCAAGCTGGGACCTCACTTGGAGCTGGAGCCTGACTGGGGCCAGACTCCCAGGGTCCCCCTGCTGGAGGAAGGTGTCATGAGACAGTCCTGCCCCCCACCTACAGACGTGGAATCCAGGGGAAAAGGAGGAGAAGAAGGATGGCCAGATCTTGCTCTTGGCAAGAGCGATACAAATTGCACTAAAGAGTCATGCGCAAGTGCCAGAAATGAAGCAAACGACAAAATTAAAGCAGGCTAATTGGAAGAAAGGTGGAGAAACGCAGCCCACACAGTGGCTACCGTGGGCCTCTGCCAGGATCAGCAGCAGGGTAAAGAAGGGACCACAGGAGGATGGGTCATCCAAGCGGCAAGAGCAGACACGGGTCCTTATTGGACTGGATGAATACAGGGGTTGTTTTAAGCCATGAAAGTCAACATTTATGGGCTGAAACCCATGCCATTGGCTGTCCCCCAAGAGAAATTTTGTTGATAACACTCGGATTCCAGATTTAACCAGGTTAACAAGCAGCGTTTTACAAAAGCGATTTTTAATTTAAAATATTTTCTCTCAGTTAATAGGGCAATTACAATTAATATTTAAATTTTCAAAATTAATTTAAGGCACATTATCTCTACTTAACCAAGCATTATAATGGAATCAAGCTAATAACATTACTTTGAGAAGGAAATTAGTAGTTGTGCAACTGCCTACGGTTCAAGAGCTGCGTAAGTGCAGGCTGCTATTACCATCACAAACAAAGCACTTTAATTTCCTCATAAAGCACAGAACCAAGTGATTCTCAACCCTGGATGAGTTTGAAAACAGCAGGGTTAGTCTTCAGGGGAACATGGAAGCACCTACCTTGGTGTGCTGGGTAGCAGCACTTAGGTCTGTCCTCCATGGAATCTACCATATCTCACTGCATAAAGAGTGGCCCATTGCAAAGCTGGGCACAGAGCAGAAGAAACACAGTGAGCAGGCAAGACTCCAACAAAGCCCACCCTGGTAGCATTTTCTCCAAGAGAACTCTTGCTAATAGGCAAACAAACAAAATATTGAGAACCAAAACGCACAGAGACTGCACAGGACAGCTTCACAGTTTTGGATATGCACGGGGAGACACTACTGGATTGGGGCTTTACTAAGAATCAGATAAAGTGATTGAGTTTTCTAAAGCTCTGTGTGTGGTGTTAGGCTTCATTGAAAATCATTCACGTACCCTACACTTCACCTGATCCAAATGAAAAAAGTAATGTTTTCTTTGTGAATTTTCAAAGCCGTGCAACCAGGAGCAGAGTTTAAATTTAGAGCCTTTTCATCAGTCCATGAAGAAATCATTGCTCCTATGTTCTCATCCCAAATTCCTTCTGACCCTCTCCCTACAGTCCTGCATGTGTTTCTGCCTCTCTGGATTTGCCTACTCTAGATATTTCATAGAAATGAATTTTTCAGAAGGTGGTCTTGCAGGTGTGGTTCTTTTTCACTTAGCACCATGTTTTCAAGTTTCATCCACATTATAGTAGATGTCAGTATTTAATTCTTTTAGTGCTAAGAATATTCACTGTATGAATATACTTTCTTTTACTTATCCACATATCAGGTGATGAAAATTTAAGTGGTTTACATATTTTGGCAATTATGGGTAATGCTGCTACAAACACTTGTGAACTGATTTTGTGTGGCTGTGTATTTTCTTCAATATTTGTTTTTTAAGTAAAATTTTTCTCCTCTCATGATTGAAATAGATACATTTACTCCACCATGGTTAGGTTTTGTTACCAAGAAGTTTAAGTTTCTTTTAATAATTTTGGCTGACTATTATCAAAAATTCTACTGGTTACAATGAGCAGATGAATTATTCTCAAAATCGTTATTAATATGGTAAATTCTGTTTTTATTTCAGTGGCACTTTTTAACGTCGAAAGTAGAAAATGCTGTTAGATATAATTGAAATCTCTGCCCATTTGTGCCCCTGAATAGTGAAAATCCTCTCATGTATCCAGACCTGGTGATATTTAATTTAAAATATCGTGATGATTCATTCATTGGTTTTATGCCTTCTAATTATCCTCAATCATTGCAACAAAAAGGTGAATTTTCTATGAATATGAAACTTCAGACTCAATAAAATTAAATCATTGAAAGGCAAAGCCTGAGCCCTTTGTCCATGGAAGTGGGAGGTGATCTCTCAGGACAAGGAAGCTCTGGGAGCAAACCAGTGTCCCTGGCACTGGGCTAGGTGCCCTGTCTCCATAGACACCCCTCTACCCCAAGGTGCTCAGGGTGTGGGGAGTCCAAGGAGAAGAGGCTGGGTAGGGAGGACTCGCTGCTCCAGGTCGTGAGGACCCTGAAGCGCACAGTCACCCTCTTGGAAGGCAGATGTGGAAGGGGCCTCGAGGGGCCCCAAGGCCACATTGACCTTCTGGTCCTGTGACTCTGCAGGGGCCCCCAGGAGCCTGTGTGACAGGTGACCCTTCCATTCAGGATTACCCTTCCATTCAGGATCACCCATCCTGGGGTGTCCTTAACACCTGGGTCATAGGTGGCTTGTTCTACTCCATGAAGGGGGACTTCATCCAGCAATCTGCTGAGTAAATGAGGTTTAAGGAAATCATTCCTAGCACTTCCAAGCTCTGCAGACCTCCTGGGAACATTCTGGAAGCAGCCCTTTAGTGTAAATAGCAAGTAGCTACACAGCCCTGTTATATGTTTTCCAAAGAAGGCCTGCGGGGACTTTCCTAGACAAAACACCACTGAAGGGTCAGAGCTGTTGGGTTCTCTGTGTGTGTCCTTCCCTTAAAGGGGAAAAGCACATTTTATCAAAGCCCCTTCATTCACAAGCCTCATTCTGTAGCCTAAATGCCCCTATAATTAGCTCATCATTCCTGCAGTGAGGGGCCAGCCATTCACCATACAAGATAAAACAAAACCTACTGACCCTCCAGACTTCCAGCAGACATGGACTCATTGGGGGTCAGACACACTTGTTGGTGCCACTAAAGTCCCAGTCCTGGCTGATCACTAACAAGTTGTTCTGTTTTCCTTATTTAAATGAGTCTGAGTCTTTGTGATTAATGAATCACAAGAACACGTTTGGGGGATTCACAAGCCAGACAAGGAAGCAGAGGGCAATGGAAGGCTGGATGTGGCCTGCGCTGAGCTCCCCGAGGACCCCTGAGCTTCAGGCCTGATGGGAAGCTGTCTCTGTCAGGCCTGGCTCACCGGCTGACCCCTGGGGGGGACAGCACAGGGTGGTGTGGGTAGGTGATTGACACTCGGTTGCGGAATCAATTGAAAAAACCTGGTCAGGCCTCCCTCCACACGCTCCATGTCCCCCCTCCACACGCTGCATGTCGGTCCCCTGCCGCTGCCTCTGAGTGTCTGAGTCTTTCTTCAGGGAAAGGAAGCTGTTGGCTTTTTGTTAAGCGGTGGGGGAGGCGGGTGGCCGGTGTGGGCTGGGGTGGCTGTACCCAGGCACAGCTCGGCTTTGTCTCCTTGCCTAACTGAAGAGGCAGGAAGTCCTCGGCACGTTCTAGGGCTGGTCCTTTAGTGGTGGGGCCGCATGTTGGTCCCAGGCCACTCAGAGCCAGACACTGCCAGGGGAGGGGAGGAGGGAGGCCTGGGTCAACTCACAAACAGAGACCCCAGGCTGCGCAGCGTAGCTCCATGACTGAGAGCAACAGGGACAGGTTCTCGCCCACCATGAGCACAGGGGGTTGAGGGTCATGGCTGGACGGGAGGGAAAGCTTTTGAAAAATAAATTAACTTCTGGAGCACGTTTCCACTGATTCTTCATGTTTCAATTCCAAATTTCTTGCGAGGAATCCCTCTTGGGAGGGAGGCTATCTTCTAGCACTGGTGACATCTCAGGTCTCTACCCCTAATGTCATCTGGGTGAAGGATCATGCACTTATTTTTAAGAGTGTTGAAACAGTATCTATTTCTGACACGAGAAAGCAAGTTGTGTCCACGTAAGTACAATTATTTTATTGTATTTGTCACATAATAGGGCTGTGCCCAGCCTACAGGGGCCACTCAACATGTACCTGATGAAAGTTGAAAGAAATTAATCTTCCTTGTGTTCAGAAATTATGGTTTTTCAAATCCCTGCAGCCAGATAGAAATATCAATCTTGAAAGTCATTCATTAATCCTACAACGATCAGAGAAGCACCAATTTTGTGCCAAGCCCTGACAGCTTACATTCATCTAAGACCAGCATGCTCCAAGTGCCATACGGGTCTCTAATCTCAGGAAGTTTATACTCCTGGACGAGGAGATAAAAAGCAGATTGCCAATTTAGAGATTGATTTCATAATACCTTTATTTTGTTTATTTAGCTTTTTTTTAATGTGGTGTTGGGGATCAAATCCAAAGCTTCACATGTGCTAGGCAAGTGTTCTACCATTAAACCACAATCCCAGCCCCTCAGAGATTAATTTCAGATAATGATAAGTGTTATGAAGGAAATTAAGCGGGTCAATGAGAGATGGTGATGTGTTGGGGGACAAGTTTAGATTTTGCTGGTTAAAGAAAGTATCTCTGAGGAAATGACCTAAGCTGGAAAACACAGAGACAGTTCATTCCATATGGAGTTAATGGCACACACAAAGGCCCTGTGGTAGGCACTGATTTGGATCAGGGATCAGATCAGTATTGCTGGAATTAAGGTGAGCAAGTAAAATTGAGGGATAGACTGTGAATGGAGCAAGATCAAGTGATACCAGAGCAGTTATAAAAATTGGATATGGGGGATATGATTGGCTTCTGCAAAGTGAGTTTGCTTGGTTAATGGAAAACAGACTGCAGAGGAGGGACAGTCAGGTGGCTGTTACCAGGCCAGAGATGATGGCAGTTTGTTTGCACCAGGGTCATAGCAGAGGAACTGCCCTCTTAGATGCTGCTGCAGGCATGCCCAACCCTGTAAACCACTGAACCTTATGTCAAAGCTCTCTGTGGAAACTGACGGAGTCTCCTCTGTGTGGTTCCTGGGAGAGATGCAATGGGGAACCTTAATGGCTCCAAGAGCCTTCCCCACCCATGCCCTCCAGGGCCCTGCAGAGGTTGGAGGTCTTGGGAGAGGCTTCCATTGGCTCCATTACCAGCCATTAGGCAGGAGCCAAGATGGCACAAGGGGCTCAGGTATGGCCCATTAGGGCCTCAGCCCTGCAGAGCTCACAGGATTCAAGGGCTCTCAAAGGTTCTTTGTTAGCCCAAACTTAGGCAGAGTCCCTTGCCCCAGTGTGCAAGCACTAAACATGGAAACCCACTGTCAAGAGTGAGAGGGCGGCTCAAGCCCCCACCCCAAATCATGGCTTGCTGCACATCTGCAGGCCCCCAGGCTCTGGAAGGATTGGCACTCACTTCTCTAATAATTCAGTCTGAATTTTGCAAGGGAAGCAAATGAAGCTCCAGTATCCCATTCACGTCACAAGATGGCATGTGTTTCCAGCCCTAGGATCTGGACAAGAAGCAAGGCCCAGTCCCCTGGCCTCATTGGCAAGAGCAGTCATGGTTCCTGTCACCACTCAGCCCTCTCATTGCACCTGTTGGGCACCACACTGTGGGCCAGGAATTGAACTCTGCTATTGCCCTTAAATTACAAAAGTACTCAGCAAGACAAGTGCTTATGGATTCCAGCATTAAATACTAGGGCTGCTGAAATCAGTGCGTCTCTAGGAATCCATCGTAATCACTGGTTTTATTCTGGGTGATTATTTGCCCATGGTTACATCGTTGAATAACACTAAATTACAAAATGACTCCCACTGAATTTTCAGTGCATCCTACTGGAACAATTAGCTTGACATCTGGGGGATTTTAAAACATCATTTGATGCCTTTTAATCCCCCTTTCATCAAGAATAGAGCCAGTTTTGTGTCCAGAGCCTTTGACATGGAACAGTCCAAGGAGAAGGGCAAAAATTATGAACGTGGAAAGGGGGATGGAGGACATTTAAGAAAAATGGGGTGCCCTGTCTCCTGAACTCCCCTGGGCATTTTTTAGAATGAGGAAAGATAGTTGGCAAAGCTTGAGCCAAGGTGTTGGAAATGGGCCTGGGTAACTGAAACTCTGAAGTTTAAAGAATCATTAGAAAGTGACAGAAAATATGGCCCCCGGGCAGCATGATGCACAGCTTCTAAGGATGCCGGCTTCCTTTCTCCTCTTTTTGAAAACCCGTCGCCACTTAAGTTGAGTGAGCACATAATTTATGATCCAGATCAGGTCACACTGAAATCAAAAGGAGTCACTCTTAATAACTGCAACAAGAAAACAGGGAAAGAGCAAACATAGACCCTACAACCATACAAATAAACTGGAATAGTGGGTCATCTGATCAGTGAGTCAGATTGAAACTATGATTTGTTCTCACTTGTTCTTCATCCCTATAGGTGGGCTGTCCATCAATGGGACAGAATTTTTCATTCTTCATGGCAGTCACCTTAGTGTTTTGTGTTGTTGTTTTGTTTTGTTTTGTTTTGTTTTGGTTACTGGGGATTAAACCCTAGGGCACTTAATCACCATAGAGCCTCATCCCCAGCCGTTTTTATTTTTTATTTTGAAACAGGGTCTCTCTAAGTTGCTTAGGGCCTCAATAAGCTGTTGAGACTGGCCTTGAATTTTAGATCCTCCTGCCTCAGCCTCTGCAGCCACTGGGATTACAGGTGTGCACCACGGTGCATGGCAGCACTGTTGGGTGTTGAACGGGCCCTCTGAGGACTCATTCCTGTCTATATTTTTCCTTTCCAAGCTCAGTCCCTTCCTTCATGCAATGAATGTGCCCTGGGAGCTGAGTTTTCAAAATTTCATCAGCACACAGTAACTGTGCATTTCTAGGGGGCACAGTGGGATGTTTCTGTACATAATTATGTCATGCAAAGATCAAATCAAGGTGATGGGTACACCCACTACCTTAGACATGGAGTGTTTCCCTATTGGGAGAACATTTCAAATCCTCTCCTTTAGCTATCTGAAATACACAATGTGTTGTTAGCTGCCCTCCTGTGTGACAGAGCTCCAGAACTCGTTCCCCATGTTACTTTGTGTCCATCAACTGCCTTCCCTGGTCTCTCCTCCCCTGGACTCTCTCCAGTCTCTGGTGCCCTCTATTCTCTGCAGTGTCTTTCTGATGCCATCTTCTACCCCACCTGGGGCTTGAGTCAATGAAGCCAGCTGAGCATGAAACCTCTGCAGCCATGAGAACAAATCTCCCCCTCTAAGTTGCCTGTCTCTGGAGTTTTGTTCAGTGATGAGGAGCTGACTCGGGGGCTGGGTAAAAGCAGAGGTGGCACCCTGTCTGCCACCCTGTCTGCCTTTGGCATTTGGAGAAAGAGAAGTTGGCTTCACAGGGACCTCGGAGGATGTCTACGGGGACCCAGTCCTCGACCTCGACTGGGCCAGCAGGACCCGGTGGGAACATCCTAGGATGGGATGTGCCCCTTCCTTAAGGCTTTAGTGGCTGGAGGGTTTCCTGTGGCTATGAAGAAGGTGACCTCTGCTCCCCATTGGTTATCTTCTAGAACACAGGGAGGTGTGTGTGTGTGTGTGTGTGTGTGTGTGTGTGTGTGTGTGTGTGTGTCTGCTCTCAGACCAATTAATTTGGCTCTGGGCTTTTATATTTTAATTAAAATAGCAGCTTTTGTAAATATTCATCAAACACAAATAAGTTTCTGGGTTCGTGAGGCCCCAGGCCAGCGGGGAAGGATGTGGAGGAATACCTCCCAGGTGGCGAGCTCACTCCCAGGCATGCACAGGCGGCTCTGCGACCTGGGGTCTAGGGTCCATCTGCTGAATCCCTTTTGATGAATTTAGAAACAGCCAGTAGGTGTGAGGCATATGGATGGGACCTGAGGACGCAGGGCAATCAAGGCCACTTCACCTGCTTGTGGGTGGGGTGTGTCTTTCTGCATCTGTACCCACCCCACTCCACCAGGTGTGCCTGCACCTACAGTGTGGCACTGTCTCTCTGGCAGCATCTCCGTGAAACCATCCTGAAAACTTTTGCATACATATAAGTGCATATTCACGTGTGTACGTACACACACATGTGCCTGTATAGCAAGTGTGTGGGTGTCCACACACGTGTGTATGATGGGTGCAGATATGAAGTCAGCAGAGTGGAATACAAAGTTAGGAGAAATACAGGAGAAATACATGCTTCAAGTTCTGACCCATTCTTCTGGACGTTTGCCATTCTTTCTGAGTGTACCTTGTGTTCTGCTCCCATGCAAAGAAAGTCCCCAAACCCCAAACCTCAAGACTTACTGTCAACATCTTTGTCCCAACTCCACATGTCCTACATGTCCACTGCTGGCCAAGCAGCTTCCCTCCCCTGGTTTCCTTGCTGGGACCCAGGTTGAGATGTCAGCCACTGTCTGGTCATGCCAGATGGACAGAGAGGATATGGACACTCCCTCCAGCGTCTGCATGGACACAGAGGCTTGTTGGAGTGAGGAAGGAAGTATGGCCACCCACAGGGAGGTGCAGGCAGGAAGGGCGACCTTGGGTGTCGGTCAGCTTTCCACTGCAGTGACCAGCTATCTGACCAGAACAACTGAAAAGGAGGGATGTTCATGTTTGCCTGTGGGTTCAGAGCTCTCAGTCCAGGGCCAGCAGCCCCACTGCCCTGTGCCTGAGAGTAGAGTGGGTGGCAGAGGAAGCAGGGGACAGAGAGAGGGAGGAAGGGGACAGGGACAAGATACACCCTTCCAAGGCACACCCTGACCTTCTTCCCCAGCTAAGCCCTGTCTCCTGTAGTGTCCACGGCCATCAAGAACACCCTCACATGACTGACCCATTAACGGATCAACCCACTGATGGGGTCAGGATCCTCATGATCCAGCCCCTTCCCAAGAGCCTCTGAGCACTGCTGGGTGGGAACCAAGCTTCAACACAGGACCCTTTGGGGACACTCCAGCTCCAAACCATATCACTAGGTGTGGGTGAATCACAAACTTTGGATTGCCCGACTTTGCTGAAGCAGATGTGCATTGCTTGTCTATTAAAAGAAAAGGCAATAAAAGTTATGTTGGAAAGTCTGCATGTGTTTCCTAGGGGTGCAAGGAAGTAAGGGTCACCTCTGAGGTGTGGAAATGGGAGGGATCAAGTCCATAATCACTGAGAGAGAGAAAGGGAGAAATGAACGACAAAAGGAAGAAGGAAAGGAGGGAGGAGAAAGAGGGAGAAAGGAAGAAGAGAAGGAAGAGGAAGAGAAAGAAAGAGAGAAAGAAAAAGAAAAAGAGAAAGAAAGATTGATTGATTCTAATAAGGTCAGATATATTTTATTTGGAGGTTTTTCTGCACAATTTCTTAACTAAAACATAGCAGTCTTCTGAATAATCCATATAAAATCCAATTCAATAGCCTCAGTCTCTAAAATGACTTCTGACCAAAGAGGATTTCTCGTTTCTGTCTGAGGCTCTCATTGGACCTGTAGCATGTCCACCTCCTCTGAGGCCTCTGAGGTACTGGACAGAAGGGACTCAGTAATACCCTTAGGTCTCTGTGAGCTGCTCACCTTGTCCCCAGCAGAAGACAGTGGAGAGTTCACCCGTGTCCTTGGCCCTTATACGGTGACTACATTGAAGTAGATTCTAGCTGTGTCTGGACCTTGAGGGTATTCTACAGTTGGCCAGAAGAAAACCCAAGCCTGGAACAGATGATTGGAGGGTCCTGCATGTTTGGGGAGACTTGGACATCCCATTGCTAAACACCAAGGGGCTGTTCTGCTTGGATTTGGACTGAAACTGAAAGATCAACACAAAGCCAAGCAGGGGCTCTGAGAGAGAGACCTGCGTGAACTGGCATCACTGGTAAAAAAGGGCTCACCAGTTGTGGGCTCCCTCCTGCTCAGTCTGGGCCAGTGCTGTCTTTGGTTGGATAATAACCTTGTCTCCTACTAAGGTACAGCCTCATGATTTGCTGCACATGATGATAAACATCATACAGGAGTGGCGGTGGCCTTCTGAATACCCCATGGTTCCTTTAGAAATACCACAGGAGAACAAAGCTGGCATTTGAATGTTTAGGCAACTTGAGAGACTTTGACATTAATTTAAACAGTGTGGATTGCGGCAATTTCATATCAACTGTGGATTGGCCCCCTTTGGCCAGCCAGATGAGCTTCTTGAATCAGCATACTGGCCACTTGGAAACTACATGATACATCGCCTGGGTTGGCACCACAATCTCTTGCACATCTGTGAAGCATGAGCCCTGTAATACTGGTGTTACTATTATTTTGTGCTTTCTTCTATGAATATAAAAAATACACCTGCACAGGGAATTATATATTTTAAGCTCTCTTCTACCATATGTTACTTTAGCATCTCCATCATTTTTCAAGAATACATATTCCAGATATGTTCTCCTATTAGTTGAGGAAGGAAAGAAAGTTTTACTAGAAATAGCAAGAAGGAAAGACAGAGAATGTCACAGGAAGATGGGGTAGAAAATCAACCCCAGAATGTGCACCCTGTCATGAATTGTTCAGACAATACCCAAATGTTCAGTAAGGCTGATTCAAATTGTGAAATGTTCTGCATGAGTTAGCAGTCACCACAATAAGGCTGTGTAACAAACAGCCCCAAATTCAGTGGCTTAAGGAGTCAATTTGTCATGGTTTACAGACTGTGGGTCCACTGGGCAGTTCTGCAGGTCTTGGCTGGGATTGGCTTTGAGATTTTTCTAGTCTTGCCTGACGCCCACTCACAGGCTTGGCAGGGATTTGTCAGGTTGGCTGATGTGGTCTGACCTCAGCTGGGAAGTCAGTGCTCCTTCCTGAGATCCTTGGTTCAGAGTGGGCCAGATCAGGCTTATTTTTATGCTGGAGGCTGAATTCCAGGAGGGAAAGAAAAAGTGTGGAGACTTCTTGAGAACTCGGCTAATAAAGAAAAATTGTCATATGACAATTGTTCTTTATTATTATTTGGTCTATAGAATAGACAATTTGGTCTATTCTATAGACCAAAGCCAGCCACGGGGCCACCTCGTAAATAGGTGGAAAATTAGATTCTCTGAGAGCCCTTGGTTGAGGATTGCTGGGAAGTGGGGAGGGAGCAGGTCCTCCCCTGTCTTCTCTGCCCTGCAGGTGGCCAGCTCAGCTTTCAGCAGCTTAAGAGGAGCAGAGAGCCCCAGGCCTGCAGGGCAGCTCTGAATGGACACAGCTACTGCTCTCCATTAGCTCAAAAGTCTCGGATGCTTTAGCTCTCCCTCCTGGAACTCAGCCTCCCGCATACAAATCAGCCTGGTCCAGCTCACTCTGGACCAAGGATCAGGGGAAGCCAAGCTGGAAGTTTGGAAGGTTGACCCTAAACAGACTGGATGTCCTTGGTGGTATAACAGAGAGGACAGTGGCAGCCCCTGATCTGTCTACATGTATCTGCCTGGGGACCTCCCTCTGCTGCTTTTGCTTGACCTTCTAACTGGCCTTGGGCTGCAGCCTGGGCACACATTTCCAAGGAAAAACTTTCCAACTGCTAATGTTCTGGTTTTGGTCTCTGAGCAACGTTCAAACTTCTAGAGTCCCCACTGGAACTCTGACTGTACTGCGTTTGGATGAACTGTGTCCCTCTGAAGCCAACACCATTTCAGAGCTGGGGTTTTCCTAGGCTGCTCACCACCCAGTTGGCCCAGCACCTGGCACAGACTTGTCATTCAATAAAATATTTGAAAATGTTCATCTTATTGTGGTAAGAGTATGTCACACAGATCTTTTATACACTTAGCATGTGTCTAAGTGTATAACACCATATTGTTAATCACAGGTGCACTGGGGAAAGGATTTCAAATACAGTTTAGCCATGTTTCTGAGCACGTATGTAAACCTGATTTCATGTCAAACTAGAGTTACATTTCCCACTGGATTCTGAGTAAACAATTCATATTATCTCAGGGTGAGAAGGCAATTGACGTACCTGAACTTTGGAAAGAACATCCTCCAAACAAAACTCACCCTTCAGGACCTTCAAATGGAAAGCGTGACTAGATCAACATTTCCACTAAATAATGTGATTTCTTATCATGTGAGTATTTCACATCTTCTCATATTAAGCAACTCATGGAGAATAGGTTGCTCTCAAATAAAACAGTACGTGAAAATGATCATTGGACATAATGGTTCTCTCCTTCACACTTGCTTGGCTGCAGAGTTTTCCATGATACTCTGAAAAGATGTGTGATTGCTGTGACTAGGGGAAAGCATTTGGTGGCACTGCTGCTTTGGAACAATGATGACACTGAATCACATGGAGCAGCTGCGGACACCACACCTAAGGAGGTGATTGCAAGTGCTGCTGGCCAGTATTCTCCTACAAAGTTCCATGTGGTGTCCTCTTCTCCTGCAAGGTTCCTTAGGTGTCCACTGAGCTGAGGACACTGTGGGTCAAGGAGTCCTCTCCTCCAACTGGCTGGCTCAGCCTTGTTTCTGGTGTTAACCTTCATTAGTCCTTTACCCTAGTCCTGCTGGTCCCATCCCACCCCTGATGGCCCCTGCGTCCCCAGCTCTCTTCCCCACCTCAGAAGCTCTTTCATGATGGGGCCACATGGATTTATCTCAGCCTCCCAAAATGACCAGCTGTAGCTTATCTCCACTAGACACTGCCAAAAGAGACTCTTAGTATCTTAAGCCATCATTTTCATGTTGGATTATATCTCCAAATTTTCTGGCAACTTAAACTTCACCTAAGGTGAGTCTTGTTTGTAGTTTCCAATTAAAAAAAATCATGAATGATAAATATTGTTAGGAACCTATGATCTGCCAGGCCATATGCTAAGGGGTCCATTGGCCTGTTCCTATCTATCCCACACAACAGTCGTGGGAGGGGGCAACTATTGTCATTGCTTAGCTTAGTGCAGCTGATTACTGATTAGGCTCTTAAAATTCTTCCTGTAATTGATCGTAGCATCTGGCCACTTATTCATTGGCTGGTGATTTAGATGAAATGCCAGATACATGCTCATTTTAAAATCTATAAGAGAGAAGATTTTTTTTCCCCTTCTTACTGACATCCTCCCCTCCCTTTCTCCATCACCCTCTATGGAATTTATCTTTTAAGGCATAGAGAAGTTACCTCAGAGAGGTAGAAAAATGGCAGGAGGGAAAGCCAAGATGGCCTTCCAGTCCATCACTGGTCACCCCAACCAAGTCGTCTCACATCTTACGGATCTTTCTCTAGGAACACTGTGGAGAACAGGTGCTAAAAGTCTGCCTCCTGAGATTGGCTGTGATTGGTGATGCTCAGACATTTGCATTCCTTTACAGGAAGAAATGTGTTGTTTTTCACTAGTCTCCCTGGGGCTATCTCAGGCTGTGGAACTCAGAGCAGATGAAGGGCATCGCATGGTCTCTGCACTCATTCACTCGCGCTGTGTGTGAATTATTGCACACTTGTATGTCCCAGATACGGTATCAAGTTCCCTGTTTGGGGGATGACAGTCCCTGAAACCATCATGAATCCTAATGCATGTGAAGTGTACTCAGATGGGCCCTGGATAGGCAAGAGCCTCCCTGTGCCTCTGGACTACAACCTTTATTTACAGCCGTGATGTAAATGGCCACATAGATGCACGGGGCGCTGGGGGATGCAGAAGATCTTTCATCATTTTTCCTGTACAGGCTGCATTTCTTCCTCTCCTGTCCTTGTGGGGAACAAACACTCCCATGAATTGAGTGACCGGAACTCAGACTTGCAGAGGAGGACTCATGATCCAGGCCCTGCCAGTCAAGGATGTGCCCGTGGTGATGGGGACTGTGATGAAGATGGACAGGTGTAGGGGTGTAGACCTGGCCCTGTGCAAACCTGGTGAGAGAGCAAGGTTTAATCGGAGTCTCTCTCTCCCTGGCTCTGCCTCTGTCTCCTCTTCCTCCCAACTCCCCCATCCTCTCCCTCTAAGTGCCACTGATGGGCTCTGTGGGTCTCCACGTGGAGCTGCCGCCACAAGGAAGTCAGACCCACACAATGAGGAGCAGATGACCAAGAACTAATGACGTTTTGAGGACCTTGTTCTCTCCATGTTAAAGCCCACCCTGTGTGTGGCCCTCTCAGTCATTGCAGGCAGCTTGTGCTAAGCCCTGGTTTGAGGGCAGAGAGCTTGGACTGTTTATTTTCCCATCTCTTTCATCTTGGGAGAGCTCTTCCCTGCCTCTGCCCAGCCAAACTCCTGTGGGCAGCTCCTCGTACAGGTGCTTGTTTTTGAAATTCCCAACACTTGGGGGCAAAGCATGGCTGACTTTCCACATGCCCTGCCCCTGGGTGCTCTGATGTCCCTGTTGGTTCCAAACCCTGCAGAGATATGCCCCTCATGGATGGCACACTTTGCTGCCAGGGTCCACACTGAGATAGGAGGGTGCAGCTCTGAAGAGCAGTGTGCTGGTTTCTGGTAAATCCTACAGGAGACCCATGAGGGTGAGCACAGATGGCCATTTCTTTGAAGGAAGGCAGGGGAAGTTGTTGGCTTGCATTTAAGGAGAAATTATAAGAAGTTATGAATCTTGTGATGCTAGAACCATATGCAGTCTAACGAGCTGCTCAGATGCAGTCTTCATGGACTCCCGCAAACAGAGAACAGATGACATCTGGGTCCCTTGTTCCCCACTTGATTTTGGAGGCAAACACTTACTAAATGGAGTAGCCAGCTGATTTACCAGAGCTACATATAATTTGTGTACTCTTTCTCTCAAAGTCCCTCCCATCTCTTCCCATCTGTGTTTCTCTCTCTCTCTCTCTCTCTCTCTCTCTCTCTCTCTCTCTCTGAAATCACTTGAACACAGTAAGATACATCACTGTCAGACAGACATTCTCAAGGTGTGGTTTTCTCTTTACCTCACTGTTTTCTCCACAGTTGTGACTCAGACCTCTGCCTGGCTCACACCTCTGCCAGGTTCCTCTTGGCTCTTCTCCAGGAAGCGTGAGAACTGCTGACTCAGCACAAATCAACTCTCCATCCCTACCCTGGGGCACTCAGGTAAACTCAGGCACAGTTCCCCTCAGCTCAAGGCCCTGTCTCCATAAGGGTGGCCCCAGCCTCTGGAGCTCCTCACGGAGAAGCTCAGCAGCACTCAGCTTCCTGTTGCTTCTAGCAGTTTTATCTGTCAACCATACACTTAATGATGAGCTTCATTCGGCTCCCCAGCTTCCCAGGTGAACATGTGGGAGCAGTCAACGAGCTCAAGAACAAGTCCATCATTTCAGTTTGTTTTTCTTCTCTCGGGCTTGGTTAGAGGAGCACTTGTGCTTTTCCAATCATTAGTCCACTGGGTAACTGGAGAGCAGAACCTGGTTTATAGAGAGAGCACAGGATGGGCAGCGCTCATGCAGGCGTCAGTCCTGAAGCGGGACTTCCAGGGCTCTGGTGTTTCTGATTCTACTGCTGTCCAAGTGCTCTCAGGATGGAGGATCAGGAGATCCCTGTGGCCAAACAGCAGTTAGGTGTAACTCTCAGGTGAGCATGAAACTGAGACCAGGGCAAAGGACAGGTGGCTGATTATCAAAGAAAAGAAAATGCATAGATAGCACTTCCCATCCCCATCATGGTGGCTAACAGCCTTGGGGGAGGGTACTTTCCAACACAAGCCACCACCCCTGAATGGCTCTCTTCCTGCCTTTGGTCAGGTAGGCAGGAGAAGAAAGGAAACCAGAAAACCATAAAGCAGCAGGACACCCCCTCCGTCAGACACCAGCTCTGGGCCCCCTCCTCTCCTGAGGAGTCTCTCTTTTTCTCTCTCTCTTTATTCTGTTTCTTAAATAAATTTTACTTTCTGCTCTTTACTTTTTGCCTTGGTGTTTCTGGGGTGTTTAATCTTCAACACTGGGAAAGAGGGAATATATCCTGATTTTCAAAACAAGGCTATCACAGAGGTGAGGCAGGGGTTACTCCTGAGCCCCTCAGCCTCTGTCTTCATGGTCCACTTGATGTTTGATCTTGTATAAGTTAACTCACACTTTTGACCTCAGATTTTTCATATAAATATGCCTAATAAAATACTGTATCAGAGGATTCTTGAACAATGGTGTACCATCACCTGTGTCTGGCCCATGGCTGAAGCCCAATAAATGTTAACTCATTTCCAAAATTCTCAGCTGCAGAGAAGAGTCATGGGAGTAGATATATCATGGACTTAGTAACAGCTTCACAGGGATAAAGAAATACTGCTACATTCAAAGTTTATATTATTTATTATAGTAGAATGTTTGTTTTTTTCCTGGGAAAAGGTTACTAAGTTAATATTAAAATATGTCAATGTAGACTGGAGAAAGTATGCTTTTCAAAATTCAAATCCTGGGCTGGGGCTGCAGCTCAGTGGTAGAGCGCCTGCCTAGCATGTGTGAGGCACTGGGTTTGATTCTCAGCACCGCATATAAATAAATGAAATAAAGGTGTTGTGTCCATCTACAACTAAAACAATATTTTTTTAAAAAATTCAAATCCTCAGGATCTCTGCTCAAGAAGATTCTGGTGATAGTGCCCAGGCCCTGACCACTAAAAACCCTGTTGGAGCTGCAGGGTTGGGCAGTCAGGCTCTTACTTGCTAGGACTTTTGAGATGACCATCTTAAAGAAGATGTGGGAGGTGGGGGACCCTTGTAAAAGTTAGAGGAGAGTTTCTTTCCTTCCAATTTCACACATAAGATCTCTTAGATGACCCTTACTTCTCTGGTGAAGCCCCTGGGGACATGAAGCTTACCCAAAATCTGTGAAGCTGTATAGTTCAATGTTTTTCTTGGATTAGTTTGCTTTTCTTCATGAAAAAATATCTGGGCATTAACTGCCTAAATAATATCCTCCCCTCTTTTTAAATGAAGGATTCATGTACCACAAACTGGCTTCAAGCATTGGTGTCATTTAGTTGTATTTTATGCCAATTTCTTTTCCTGCTTCCTTTACTGAAATGTAATCCTCATCAATTCTTCCAGAATTTATTTATTCATTGGTGCTGGGGACTGAACCCACATCTTACCATGTGCTCTGCCATTGAGCTAAACCTCAGCCCTCTTCTGGTTACTATTTAAAGACCTTTATACTAGTCAATTGGACTACTTTGCATCTTGTTTCCTTCATAGAAATAGGTCTCTTATTCAAAATATGAGGCTACGTGAAGAAACAGTTTAATGAAAAAACAGTTTATATATAATATGTAATATATATTATATTACATATTACATAGTGCCTAGCATGTGTGAGGCCACTAAAGATCAGATTGAGACCCTGCAGAGGCTCTTTTTTATTTTGTTGTAATTCACATTTTGCCTCTTTCTAGAAAGTGACCAGTTCTTCCCGTCTTGACTCTAGTGACGTCATGGCACAGCAACACCAAAGGGCCTGCCTGGAATCTTGGAGAACCCAGAATCCCAGAGTCACATCAGGAGCCTGAATGAATTTCAAGACCTTTATGATAACAGTTTGGGTCTCTGTTTACACACTTATTTGGGGGGAAATGTTCAAAAATAATTTTGCTTTTCTTCTTGCTTGGCTTCTTTTCCAGGTTGCCATTCTTCAGGCAACCTGGAAAACAGAAGGCTCTGTCTCAGCCTTCTTCGATTCCCAGTCCTGTACCTAGGTTAGAGAGTGTGTGCTGTGCTGAGACATCTGGTCCTCAAATCATCTGCACAAGTGGGCGTCACCATCCACCGGAGAGCTCCCAGCAGAAGCACTGAGGAGCCACCTCTCAACACACATGTTCATTGGCCACTTACCTGCTCAGGAAGATGAGCACTTCCAATCCACTGTGTCATTGCCTGTAATATCATTTAGATGATGGATTTCTTGCCTCTTTTAAAATTTAACTTTTATTTTTAAATTGACAGGTAAAGTCGTATTTATCATGAGCACAATGTTTATACACACACACACACACACACACACACACAAAGTCATGACTGATGACTTTCTGCATTATCTGTGCATTAACACATACATTATATTACCATGAGAGCACTTCAGTATGTGTTATGGGATTATAATAGGCTGTTATCCCCAGGCACAGATTTATAATAAGGCTCTTGAACACAGTCCTCCTGTATGACTGAATGTCCCACCACTGTCCCAACAGCCTCCCCTCCTCCACTCCCAGCCTTTAATGGAGGAGGCAGAGCTTCAGGAAGGTCCAAGTTCAAATATCCAGTAAGTAATTATGTGGATTAATTCTCAAAGAAACACTAAAAATGGATCAGTGACAATTTGGTTCCATGTTTTCCTGAGTGTGGCAGAATTCTAATGATGGCAAATATTAAATGGCTTTGAGTCACAGTAAGAAAGGTTCTTCCTAATCAAATTATCTTTTAATTCTTCAAATTATATCAAGGAGAAAAAAATCTCATTTGGTGCTAGAACATCTTTATATTCCCAAACATTAGCAAATTTCTTTCTTTATTTTTTCCTCCCTCCCTCTCTCCCTCCTTTCCTTCCATCCTCCCTCCTCCTTTCCTCCCTCCCTCCCTCCTTTCCTTCCTCCCTCCTTCCCTCCCTCCTTTCCTCCCTCCCTCCCTCTCTCCTTTTCTTCCTTCCTCCCTCCCTCCCTCCCTCCTTTCCTCCCTCCCCCCTCTTTTCTTCCCTCCCTCCCTCTCTCCTTTTCTTCCTTCCTCCCTCCCTCCCTCCCTCCTTTCCTCCCTCCCCCCTCTTTTCCTCCCTCCCTCCCTCTCTCCTTTTCTTCCTTCCTTTCTCCCTCCCTCCCTTCCTTCCTTCCTTCCTTCCTTCCTTCCTTCCTTCCTTTCTCTCTTCCATGAAGGAAGACTGGCCATTAGTTTGGATACTTGGAACTTGCACCTTCCACCATGTTTTCCCATGGCCGCTTTCTGTACAGGGAAAGGGGTGCAAGTGTTTCACTAATATTAATGATAATTTTCTCTTAAATAAAATTTTTATTAAACATGACTAATTCCATTACTTAGTCATGGGGTGTGGCAGGAGGGGTTTCTAAGACTGTATATAACATTTATGTGTATAGAGGGAACCAACAAAATGGGAAAAGAAAAGAATAATGAAAGTGGGTAAAGGAGAGACTTCCTTTACACACCCACCTAAATCTCACTTGTGAGATCAGAGTTGAACGATGCCTGCTGGAGGCTGGGCAAGTCACCCTCAGACGTGAACAAACCCACTTGCCAGACAAAAGCACAGGGATGCTTAACTCAAGCCTCAAAGGCAAAAGGGCACAGCCTTATCTCAGCAGAGGCATCCACATGGGGACCCTGAATTCAAAACATCCCTGGCCATGGCCACATCTGCAGGTTTTGGCAAGCGGTGGGACCTCTCACATCCGTTCTTCCCAATATGAATCATCACCAGGGTTAAAAGAGTTGGCAAATACCAGGTACTGCACACTGGGTTCCATCCACCTAAAGATTTTAACAGATAACCGATAGCATCATTTGGGGATCTTGACTACTACATTTATTGGTTTTCTAACCCTAGACACATCATTCAGCATATTTATAAGTGCAGAGAGAGATTGATGTCTATAAGATGAATAGGTAGATAAATAAATGGGAAAAATGTAGGCACAGGTATAAATTTTTATGCACAATTTGGACTAAATGATACACATCAACTTATTGAAGTCTTATAAATAGACTAACATACACCATGCCCATGACTTTGTGAGTGATCAGTAAGTTTTAGTTATTACACTTTTCCAAAATCAGAAAGTAAAGTTGATTTTCAAACTCCTCCCACTTATGTCTTGACTTTTTAACTTTTGAGGAGCTTCCTCATAGAGCCGTTGAAGCTCATGAGAAGGCTACAGGAACAGAATGTCCTATATCCCTGTCTCACATATTGTAAGAGGACATCATGTCCTGGGAAGTCATATATGTTGATGAATTCACAGTTAATCCTACAGAAGCAACCCACAAAAACAAGAAGAAATTGAGATGTCAGGAGTCACAAACTCTGATTACTATCTCCCTGCATTTAAATCAAATTAGTCATGATATTAATAGGCCCTGAGTACCTTTTTGATTTCTTACCATGCAGCAGCACAGTCTGAGGAATTTCAGGTGCTTAATTCTACTTGGTTTTCAGCACTGTCCTAAGAAATGGGCCTTTTCTTAAGATGCTATTTCACAGATGAGCAAACTGAGGAGCTGAGGTAAAATAATGAGTGATTTGAGGCTGAGCCAGGATTTGAAGCCAAAAGCTGACTCCAGAATTGAAGGCTTTAACTTCTGTACCATGCACTAAATGGACCTGTGGGAGCATGTGAAAGGAAGCCCAGTAAGTTCTGAGTTTCCTTAGATGGTGGCGTGAAGGTTCTAAATTCATCTTTATTTCTACATCTACCTTTAAGAATGCAAGTACATTTTTCTGCAAGTATTTGTGGGCCATTTGTATTTCTTCTTTCGAGAAGCATCTGTTTAATTCTTTTGTCCTTTTATTGGGTTAATTTGTTTCCTTGGTGTTGATTTTTTAAAGTTCTTTATATATTCTGATTATTTCTCCACTGTGGAGGAGCAACTGGCAAAGATCTTTCCCCTTCATGCTTTGGTTTACTTTGCTGGGCAGAAGCACAGTGTTTCATGCACAGGAAATAAAAACAAACTTCAAAAAGAGCAAATGAATCAATCTCACCAGAAAAGTAGCTTAGCCAAGGAGTAAGTGTGAATAAAATGTTAGAAATAAATCAAAATGAATTAAAATAATAATTGCTCTAAAATACACTTAATATAAATGGTCTCAACTCTCCAATTAAAAGATGTAGACTGGCAGAGAGGATTGTCAGGATCTAACCATATGTTATTTAAAAGTGACTCATCTTTCAGGTAAAGATATTCATATGTGGAAGATGAAAAATTGGAAAAAAGACATATCTTGCAAATGGAGACCAAAAGCAAGCAGGAGTAGCTACTCTTATATCTGACAAAGCAAACTTCAAGCCAAAATTAATCAGAAGAGCCAAGGAAGGCCATTTAATACTGGTAAAGAACTCTAACAAAAAGTTATAATCATTGCAAGTATTTATGCCACCAATGTGAGTGCAGCTACATAAATAAAACAAACGCTATCAACATAAAGTCACAGATAGATTCCAATACAATATTCCTGGGTAATTTCAATACATATCTCTTACTAATAGGTAGGTCTTCCTGTAGATCTTAAAAACCTTTTCTTTCATTCCTTAATACCCAGAGCTCCCACAGAATTTCAACCTAGGCACATGCTTGCAGTTTACACAATAATTATAACTCGTTGACTTGTGCTAAATAGGAATCTACCTACATGCCACATTCCATGCCTACTCTCTTGACTCTAAAAATCTGAGCCTTCATAACTAAAATAGGCAGCTCTCCTGACTACTTAATTGCATGATGACTGAGCTAAGAAATGAAGTCTTGGGTGTATGAACTTCATTTCATTTCCAGCTTCACATTTCTAGTAAAGGCACCAAGGACACACACTGGTCTCCACGTTCCAGTCTTTGGGAAGGGTACCTGCATTCCACTTGCTGCAGGCCCCATGACTCCCAAATGCTCACACATTTGTTCACTCATGCTTTCTGTAGACATTTAATTGGGGGCAACTTGAATTTTTGTAATGGCTATAGAATTTGTGTCAAGTGTCCAGGGTCAAGTATCCAGTAGGATGTGGCTAGAGGAGGTGGATAATTGGGGGCTCTAGCACCCTAGTATAGGAATCCCTCCCTCATCAATGGGATGAATAGGAGGTGAGTATAAAATCTTCTTACCCCCACACAGTGTTTTAACCCTGACTAATGAAGGGGATTTGGGTTAAATTTTGAATAGGAGAGGCAATGCAAATTTTATGATCATGTATGACCATGTAGGATAGAAGGCAAGGATGACATTGTGTGTCAAGGGTTGTCACTTAGGCTTGGTAAGATCTAAACACAGACCCTATTGTCCAGAATCAGGACTAGTAGCAGCTTTCTTGGCTGGGAAAAGGAAGGTAAGAGCATATTAGAGAGTGACTTTAAGCTAGTTTCTCATTCCCCATATTATGGCAAACTTTGAATGCAAAGATGATAAGATCTACCCCAAATTTATAATTCAGTGGCTCTCAAATATGCATCAGAGGCTAAACTGCTTGATTAGCAGGTTAATCACCGAGAAAATTTACTAATTACACCAAATTCACTATCCGCTGCTGCCTTTCATGAATTATAACATTAGTTCTAGTACATAGAGCCTGGAAGGTAATGGCCCTTCCCTGTACCCCTGAAGTTAGGTATGTTTTAAACACATATTTCAAAGTTGTTTGAATAAAAATAGCCACCATTAGGTTGGCGTAATTTCAGAAGGCAGGAGGCCTTGCCTTACCTGGTATCTGTAAGTCCAGCTAGGATAATTTCAAACAATGACTACCTGAGTGTGTTATTCACCTTTTCATTGCTGTGACCAAAATACCTGGCAAGAGATACATAGAGGAAGGATAGTTTATTTTGCCTCACGGTTTCATAGATTCAGTCCATGGTTGGCTGGTTCCATTGCTCTGGGCCTTTGGTTCCAGAGTGACGCAGAACATCATGGTGAAAGGTTGTGAAGCTACTCACCTCGTGGCCGACAGGAAGCAGAGAAAGAGAAGGGGAAGAAACCACAGGAAAGATGGACCCTCCCAGGGCATGCCCTCAGTGACCCCCCTCCTCCAGCCATGCCCCATCTACTACAGTTGCCACCTAGTTAGTCCATGTAAATGTACTGATTAGGTTATAACTCTCACAGTCCAATCATTTCACCTTGGAACTTTTCTGTGTTAACACAAAAGATTTGGAAGACACCTCATATCCAAATCACAACACCTGACTGATACCATGAGACCAAAATGCTGTGTCTGTCAATGCACTGGAACACTGCCTGTAAAGTCAGAAAGGGAAGCTAATGACCTGCAGACCCAAGGAGGAAATGACTTTCTATCCCTCTCCTCCAAAGGAAACCATCAGGAGCAAAGACAGGAAAGCCATAGAAATAGCTCTATGTATGTTGACATGAATGATCTTTATGGGTTAGATTGAGCAACATAAAGTGAGATCAGAGCTCAGAGTAGGATCTGCTTCTATACGTATTCTTTTAAGGGTGAAATATATGTGGATATGCACTGGATAACTCTGGAAGGATGTAGACACACATGCATAACCTAGAAAGGATTCTCTGTGAAGATAAGAGCAGGGGACACGGATGGTAAGGCAATTAATTCTCAATGCTTCTAGCTGTTGCAAACTCCTTTGCATTGTTTGATTTGTTTTAATCATGGATAGTATAAATTATTTTTTTACAACATATAAACATTAATGTTTTTAATCTTGTTACAATTTTTATTATAAATGCCCCCCAAATACCATGTATTAAAGTCTTGGTTGAGCTATACCTTTAAGAGGTGAAGCCTATTGGGAGGAAGCTAGGACACTTGTGTGCATTGAAGGGTGTATTGGGACTCAGCCTCTTTTTCTCTCTGCTGTCAGCTGCAGGAGATCTGCAGCTTTGCTCAGCTCCCCTCTCCCTGCCTTGAGGTTCTGCCCACCACAGTCCTGGAGCACTGGGGCCAGATGACCATTGATTGAAAGCATAAGACCAAACAAACCTTTCATCTCTTTTGAGTTGATTATCTCAGGCATTTTGTAACTGGGATGGAAAACTGACTAAAACACCCTCAGCATAGAAAATAACCATAGCAACTTTAATATTTTAATTTTTTAATTAAGTTTCTTATTCAAAACCAGACCATATATAATAATATTTTCACTTAGTGGTTATGATCTTCTCCTAAGGAAGACATGTATTAAGCAATTCCAATTGACAGAATGGAAGCTGAGGAAGGCTAAGTAATCACCCAGAGCTACATATCTGTCATCTAGACCCCTGACCCACCATTTCTGTGTGAAATCCAAGCTAATTTACCACTGAATTTCAAAATTCTTTAAATTTCAGACAGGTTCCGGCTGCAGTATCACATGTACACTTTTATGACTCTTTTGTTCAAATCCTTAATGTTTTCAAGGTTGTATTAAGAAACTGGGGGAGTAAGTTTAGGGTGATTTCCAAGAGGAAAGTTTTCATTGGAGATCACGTGCTTTAAGCTCATATCATAATTTAACTTTTTTTTCAAAATCATTAACAAAAGGAGAAATTCTTATTCATTTTTCCAAATTGCTGAAATTATTTTTTAAAATAGTGTTTTGTGTTCCGCAACAGCTCATCCCTGCAATTTTAATGCTGCCACTGGGTCTTCCGTCTTTTGACTGAATTGCCTGAAGGTAATTTGCATATTATTACAAATAATTACTTGCAAATTTCACTAGTAAAGCTCATCTTGGAACTGTGACATCTTTCCCCAATAATGGGTTCAAAATAAACAAAATTGCATTCATTGATCTAAAGTCAAGTAAACATTCGGTAAGCTCTATATATCCAATTCAGGGAAACAGAAAAATCTGTCTCTGGAGTTGGTGTCACACCATCCTGAGCCACTTTTTAGAGCTTATTACTTCTTATTCTAAATTGTCACTGATCACAGCAATTGTGATTTTGACAAGAGACCACCTGGATGGAAGGTGTAGTGAGGCCATACACAATCTATTCTTTTTTCTTTATTCTCCAGAATCATTACCTACCAGAGAGGAAAATAACAGGTCTTACAAGTAAAACACAAATTAATTCAGTCTTCACAAATATAAAATATTCCAGTCATCTGTTTATGTGTTTGAGAACAAGAAATATGAATCTATTTATTAATATAGTGATAAATAATTCAGCCTTTTGCTTTGGTTCTATATTATGGTCAATTAATTACAGAAGACAGGAGCAAAGGCATATGGGCAGTAGCTGCTGGGCATCAGGAACCCTGGTGTGGGTGGTGTGTCCTGGGAATTTTCTCCAGTTTCAGAAGAAAACAAATTTTGAGCTTTGTGGACACACACACACACACACACACACACACACGATACCTAGCGGAAGGAGGTGGTTCACACTTGTGGAAATGAATGCCTGTTTGTTTGTCTGTTTGTTCCTGACATGAAACTTTCAGATTTTTTTCTTTTAATACTTCTGCATCAATATCTTTATAAAATTCTTCCTTGTTGAATGACATCATTGTAGAAGGCACTGTAAATTTACATGAAGTTTGAAGACACAATATAGAGAGAACATGAAGTTTACCCACTTTCCCCCAACAGTGCAGAAGTGTAACACCTGTAACACCGTGATCACATTAAAGATGTCGATGCTGATACAACACACCAGTCTCACTCAGAGTTCCTCATCTCCATTGGTTCTTGCCCCTGTGTGTCACCTGTTCATGTTTTCATCGCATTGGGCTCCTGAGCAGGTGAATCTTGGGCAGGACCCCTCTTGATTATCTTCTATATCTGCTCCCCTCAGTCCACATCAGCTGTGCATAAACCCTAGAAAGTGCTGATCTTGTCCTCATTTCTATAATTTTGTCACTGCAAAGCCATTATGTCAGTGAAAACCCATGCCATCCAAACTTTGAGGACTAGCCATTTTCATGGAGTGTAATTCCCTGGGGACTCGATGTATACAGCAAGAGCTCCCTGTGATACCACTAAGCAGGCCCCATGGAGTGGATGGACTCAGTTTCCTCAAACACCCTCTCATTCAAGAACATCTACCCTGTTTCCAGCTTTGGACGAGGCCCAGCCAATCAACCTACAACAAAATCCAAAAAAGCAAAAACACAACTGCTAAGGACAACCCTGTGGAGGTCTTGAACTTTGCCTAGGCAGATGCCCGGGTGCAGTTGCTGGGTGCAGTTGCTGGGTTGTGCCGTGATTGCTATTTACTTTAACAAGCATCTCCCCTACTGCTTCCCAGTCACTGCACAGCTTTACTTTGTCACCGGCTCCTCCTGAGGGACTGGTTCTCTCTGCATCCTCACCAGCACTGGGGTTCACATTTTATAGTAACATTGTAGCTATTCTTCTGGTTTTACCTAGTGTCTTAATGGTTTCAGTTGCATCCTCCTGATGTCTAATGATGTTGGACACCTTGTATTGTCCCCATTTGTTATCTGTGTGTCTTCTTAAAAAAATATATCTATTTGTATATTTTGCCCACTTTTAAATTATATTTTTGGATTTACTTTAGGTAATTTTTATTTATTTCTTTTGGTGGGGGTACTGGGGCTTGAACCCGTGGGTGCTTTATCACTGAGCCACATCCCCAGCACTTTTAATTTTTTTTATTTTGAGACAGGGTCCCCTTAAGTTGCACAGGGCCTTGCTAAATTGCTGAGACTGGCTTTGAACTTCCAATCCTCCTGACAGCCTCCTGAATCCTTGGGTTTATTTTATGCAATTTTTGAGTTGGGGGAACTTTTGTAAGTTCTGGGGAGAAGACCTTTGTGAGATATATGGTTTGTGAATATTTCTATCAACATAGAGCTTGTCTTTTCATTCTCTTAACAGTGTCTTTTTCAGAGCATATGTTATTAATTTTAATGAAGTTGAACTTCCCACTTTCTCTCCCATGGTTCTAGGGGTTTGCAGTGTGTCTAGGTTCTTTGTGTTTTGTTGTTGTTTTGTAAATCAATGCCTAGTACTATCTATTGAAATGACTGTCAACTCCATATGGATTTGTCTTTTCACCTTTGTCAAAGATCAAACTTCATTTGACTATGTTTAAGTGGGTTTATTTCTGGTCTCTGTGCTCCTTGATCTGTGTGTCTGTTCTTCACTGATATCCTACTATATTGATTACTGTCATCTCTTCAAAGAATTTTTGGTATCAGGTGGTCTGAGTCTTCAACCCTCATAATTTTTCTACCTTCAATTTGGTATCCTAGGTATTTTGCTTTTCCATATGACCTTTATAATCTATTTGCCAATTTCACAAAATTTGGGAAGGCATTTTACTTATAGATCAAGTTGAAAAGGATTGATATATTAATACTGATCATGCAATATATAAAAAAAATATTTCTTCATTTATTTATATAGTTCATTTAAGAAAATCAGTTTTTCAGTTTCTAATATGTTGGTTCCTTATACATTGATTTTTTAGATCTATATAAAGTATTTTTCTTGAGGGTTATATAATGAATAGCATTGTTTAGTTTTTCCTCTCCAATTTTAATTTTCCATTTCTTTTATATAGGAAATATTTGGCTATTGTGTATTAAGCTCCTGCCACCTTGCTATATTTATTATTGCAAAGTTTTATTGTTAATTTTTTGGGATTTAATACAAAAATAATTATATTCTCTGTAAAAAGAGTCAGCTGTCTTTCTTCCTTTTCTACATGGGTGCACTCTATTTTTACCTCTTGCTTCCTTTCACTGTCCATAACCTCCAGTCTGAGGTGGGCCAGAGTTCTGAGAAAGCAGAAGCTTATTTTATCAGATATGTGCCAGCTGAAAGCATTAGTGTCCCCACCCCTCACATTTGGCCATCAGAGTGATCACAGCCCCAGTCACCCAGCTCTTCTTTCTCCCTGGCTCTGTAAGACCCTAGAGCAGGCCCCTCACCCTAGAGCAGGCCCCTCAGCGGGAAGTTCAATTATATACAGATGTATATACAGTACAGATATACAATGTATTATATGTCAGGCAAATACCAAACAGTTCTTCTCCAACCCAAATCTGAACACAAAGCAGAGGCCCATGAATCCTCACTCCTCCTGGCACAGAATGATGCTCAGTGTGGCTGGGGAGTCTCTGCCGGCCCCTTCCCATCCAGTTGTCCAGGTGGTGCCCATCTGCCCTCAGCCAGGCCAGTACAGTACCACACCCAGGACACCCACTGCTCTACTTCCTTTCCTGGAGAGCTCTTCCCTGTGCCCACTGCGAGCTCTCTGGTCCTTAGATCTCAAGACAAGGGCCTCTTCTGCAGGGAGTCTCTGTGAGTCCTGAACTACTGTGGCTCCTCTAGGTCACAGCCCTTGTTTATAGCTGCAATTTCCCTTTGCATTATGTGAACATTTGACTTACATTTTGATTTGCACCTCTTTTCTCCACAGAAATGTAAGGGGGTTCTCAATGGCCTGACATATTCAGTATTGATAGTGTCCATAATTAATTGAGGAGTCAACCAACTGAGTGCTAATGGAGATGAACAATGTTTGTTATCTCAAACAGCACAGTCTAAATATGGACTGAGGGCTTACACTTGGCCAGATACTGTCATTTGCATTAAAGATATTTAGAAACACAAACAAAATGCTTCTCTCATAGTTAACAGTATCATTGAGAGATGCACATAAAAAATAGGGACAAATGAGGGTTTTACAAATATGTTAATGGAAGTTTTGATAAATAATTAAATATTATGTAGCATGGAAAAGTAAACATGTATACATTCATGAGAGCATGATGTGTGTCATATCTATGCTGTGTATGTGGACACACATGAGCACACATGATTATGCATGATAAATGTGTATCATGCACACATTATGCATGCATATCTTCATATATGTGCATACGTAGCTGTGTTTTTATATATTTAGTTGTAACATTCTTTTGTTCAGAAATGGCATATCCTAACTATGAAGGTCGTTAGTTCATTGGGAAGATGAGAATCATTTGGCATGTTTTCTAGTTATTATTATCAATTTTCATTCTGTTTTAATCTTATAATTTCAACATAAAATTATGATTTTAGTTGATGTTTATAATGGCTTGAAAAATAACTCTGATTTAATGAAACTGCTCATAAAACCCTGTAATCTTTTCTATGTATTTTAGCAATATGATTTTATAATAATCTTATAGTTAAATGTATTTGAGAAATAGTATTTTATATAATGTCATTAGATTTTAAGTTAAACTAGATACCAAGACAAAAGAATATTTATTTATAATATTATAATATTATAAAATTAAATGGGGAATGTATATGTAATTAAACTTAAGTGTAAATTAATACAATCAATATACAGACAACCAATGCTGCATTAGCCATTAAAGATCAGAGGCACAGAGTGACTGAGACCATGTTCTCTCACAAAACAATGATTCAAGGGCCAGTGAAATTCTAATGTTTCACACTTCCAAGATAGCATCACTGTGATTAAAAAAAAATACACGATTTTTACTCAAATGTGGAATTTTTGAGGCTCTCTGTTTGTTCATGCTTCCATCATTTTGGAGAGGTGACCACAATATGGAGAGGTGACCACAACAGGCCAGTTCTATTTTTCTATAAAGCAAACTTGGTACCACAGAGCCTGAAGTTCCAGAGTGGTGATGGCTGGTGTGTTTGTGGGAGGGGGCTCTGAGGCCCTGGAGGGAGATGATAGACACTGGCAGGAAGTAGTCACTGCGGAGAACACCATTTTTCCATGGGACTGAATCACAGCAAACAGGAGGTCACAGAGGAGAGCGCACCAACTCCAGGTGGGAGCCACCAGTGCCTCCGAAATTGCTGCAGTCAGGTGCTGGGATGTGGCTCAGTGGTAGAACCCTTGACAGTCCCTGGTTCCATACCCAGGACCACAGAGCAAACAAACCAACAAACAAGAACACACACACACACACAAAAAAAAAAAACACAAAAGAAAAACACCTTGCAAATGCTGCCATCTGTTCCCGACACCCAGAAGCTAAGCTAAGTAACATCAGAGCTTACTGAGCTCACCTCCCGCGGTGGGTGACCAGGGAGGGGAGTCAGCCGGGAAGCCTTGAGCCTAGAAGATCGGAGCCCAGCAAATCCGAAGGGCAAAGCAAGGAAGCCAAGGTAGGCAGGCCTCACACAGCAGTGCAGCTCTGAGAAAGCATTGGCCTTCCAGCCTGGAGCTGCCTGGAATACATGGGGGCCCCTCGTCCAGGGTAGAATAGCCAGTACCCATCCGGGGCCTCTGCGCAAAGGGCTGCAGGAGGAGACCCAGCCCAGGGCGATTCTTTGCACTTGAGAAGTCCAGATT
The DNA here is from genome assembly GCF_047511675.1 of Marmota flaviventris. Lineage (NCBI taxonomy): Eukaryota > Metazoa > Chordata > Mammalia > Rodentia > Sciuridae > Marmota > Marmota flaviventris. Next base: position 128,262,567 of record NC_092498.1, read on the forward strand.
GTGGGGTTCCTTTGCAGCACACCTTCCTTTTAAAATTATTTTAAAACATTCTGGATTATAGGATAGGCTGTAGTTTCAGAATAAAAGGAGAAAATGTCCATAAAAATAAGGGGAAGATGGTTGCAATTGCCCAAACTCTATCCCTCAAAAGCAGTAGGTCTGGATATTTGAATCCTATTTTCTGTGTAAATATAAATCTTTGCTTCTAGTCACTGGGGGTTGAATGGTTACAGCCAAGTTGCCTGAAATAGTTAAGCAATTTGTATTTCAAGTAACATTTCCAAGATAATGTCACACACATCCAAAGATATAAAATTTACCATGAGAAAATGAAAACTCGGATTATGTGTCTCTTATTGATTATGCGAGTTCTAAGCCCAAATTTACAGGATGGCCATAGATTTTACAGACAGAACTCCACCACGCAGTGTTGATACTCCGGGTGCCTGATCTTTCCTGCACCCCAGCCGAAGCACTTCTAAAGCCCTGGCCCCGAAACAGGGCCATTTCCTTCCATCTCAATTTTACAAGCCACTGTGAAATCCTTCACAGCCCAAACCAACACCTTTGAAACACAGCTGCTCTATTGAAATCCATAATCCATTAGCTCAATGAATGTATTTGACTCCTGTAAATTTGAGAAATGTTGTGTCATTTTGACAGTTGCACCCAGAAGCCTTCAGATGCTGACTTGTGTCCAGGTTGGGCCACCTCTGGTTCCACCTAGCCAGGGGCAGTCTGGCTGAGGTGTATTTCAGTAAAAGCCTAAGCAAACAAGACAATAAGACACCTCCCTCAAAATAAATAAATAAATAATAATTCACTGCACAGAGCAATTCGTTTTCCCTGGAAATGGGTAAGCAGGTGCTGGATGTTTTACCAATTAAATCGTGAAGCTGATTCTGCAAGGTCCACTTTGCTTTCTTAAGGGTATCTTTTTAACAAAAATGCTGATGTATGATTATTTATTTGCCTGGTTTTTCTGCTTTCATCCTCTGTCATGAACATTTCATGAAAAATGTACCCTTTTCTCCCTGTCTACTGAAAACCTAATGAGCAAAAAATGTGAATGCATTTAACACACACACACACACACACACACACATAATGTTGTGGGGAGTGCAGGGGGTGTGGACCCAGGGTGGCTCTGCACTGTGGGTTCACGTAATGTTCTTCTGCAGGGTTCTGTGCTATCATCACAATCAGAATTCCTTCTGATTAGAAAAAGAGATGAAATTTAAAACTCAAGAAAAAAGCAAAACAAAGGGAGAGAGAATCTGGTGTCAAAGTAAAACCAAATGAGATGTGAAAATAATAATTACCAAGACTGGAGTGGCTTCTTTTCCTCCAGTAACCAAATTTCCATTTGTTCCCATTTTTTTCTCACTGTGCAGAAGTATCCTGACAAGTGGGGGTCTGTAAATGTTTTTATGAGGTGCAAGGATTTCAGGAACAAGTTGGTTTCCTCTGAAGAATGCAAGATGGTTTTAACATAATAATCAATCAATGAAATCTCCTATAATAATAGAGAAGAAGAACAATGAGATTATCTCCACAGCTGCAAATGGAAACATTTTTCACCATCCAATATCGATTCCTAATATAAAGTCTCAGTAAACCAGGAATCAACATTTACTTCATCAACCTGCTGAGAGGTTTTGAAAGAATTCCCACAGTTGACAGCATAGGTAATGTAATAAACTACCACCTCGTTCCCAGGACTGGGAACATCAGTACTTCTGACCAGTGGCTCTCTCCAGGACTATACTAGGGCTCCAAGGAAGTGCAATAAAGCAAGACTAATAAATAAAGGACAGAGAAGATGGAAAGGAAGAAGTAAACCTGTCTGTGTTGGCAGATAATATGATCCCTAATGTCGGAGAGCCTAAGCATTTTTCTAAATGCATCTAGAGTTAATAAATGAGCTTAGCAAGATTGCAAGATACAAGATCAGAGTGCAAAAATTACCTGAATTTCTATGCACATGTAATGAGCCACATCAAATTGAAATTGAGAATGCAATGCAACTTAAAGAAACAGTGAAATATTAAATATCATAGTATAAATTTATCAAAAAAGAGACAAGTCCTGTACATTGAAATTTCAACTATCAAGGTGGTAGTTTATTCTTGTACATTGAAATATTACTATTGAAAGAAGACATAAAACTAGGCACATATATTTTGCTCATTCATTGAAAATTTGAATATTCTAATAGGTGAATTATTTCTTTAATCATCATCATCATCATCATCATCATCATCATCATCATCATCATCATCCCCAGTTATGGATTCATGGAAAATTAACAACTAATTAAAATTAACAATCTCATTTTTTAAATTATATTATTTTATACACCAGAAAGCTACAGAGTTAAGTGCAAAATGCAGGAGCCGTCTTATGCATGTGTGGGGGAGAGCTGGCTCAGTTCTTCCTGACTGGGCTCCGAGTTTCATGAGCTCAAGTAGCCAACTCTGTGCATGCACCAATGCCAGGTTTCAGATTGATGTTTCAGAGTGAATGGTTAATGAATGTATCTGAAAATAAAAATGGATGGGTTACACAAACTGGTCATTATTTTTTATTTATTCATGGATTCAACAAGCATTCTATTAGTCCATGACAGGCACCCTGCTCTGATCACCAGCTGTCCACCTCTGAACACAGGGAAGGCTGCATTTCTTCACTTCCTGGGAACGGGCTTGTGGGAAAGTGATGTGGGAATGGGCAGTGATGTGCGAAAGGAAGTTGACACAGCCTGCGTTTGATGACTTCACTCTCTGCTCTCATCCCTGCATCAGATTGCATTCCCCAGAGTTCAGAGGACCCGTGGCCCTTGCCACCAAGACCAACAAATCATGCAGATCATTGGCATGACTGCAAAAGAATTCCTTTTTGCTTTAAACTCCAGATGGACAAAAATTTTTCTCTGTTGACACAGATGATGCTAAATTTTAGAGTTTGGGGGCAGACATTCTCTGGCTTTGCTACCCAGCTTTGCTCTCTCAGCGTGAAAGCCACCATAGATAGTATGTGAACCCACAGGAAGGGCTGTGTTCTGGTGAGACTTAACAGCCCAGGGATTTGGATTGCCTCTTGCATGCACCATCTCTTTAAAACACTGAGTTTTGAGGTTACTGCCCCAACACAGCCTTGCCCACCTTGACACAAACAACCACCACCCTCTTGTAGTTGCGGGCATCTATGAAAAGGATGTCCTCTGACCTCAAGAAATGACATCTAGGAAAAATGGCTGCTGAAAACCGAGGCACAATGTGATTGACATATTGATGGATGTCTGCGTAGCATGACATATTGATGAACAGTCTGCTTATTTTTTTAACTAATAACAATTTTTTTCTCCTCCAATGTAATAATCTCATCCATGATGGGATAAAACCTCTTGCTCTTTCCATACTTCTCTTGCTTACTTTTTCCTCATCTGCCACCAAGAGTGACTCTGTGAGAACCTCCAGATTCTATCACCAAATAGCCAAGTGGCTCCTAATTCAGAATACTGTGTTGTTCGTATCTTTACTTCTTCCTTCACACACAGAAATCAACTACATCAAAGATGCATTTTATGACTTGAATCATTTGCAAGGAGCATCCTAAGTCACCACTGAGTTTGGGAGGTACCATCGAGGGTGCCGGCTGTCACCCAGACATCATCACCCTCTGCACTGAATTTCAAAACACCTCCTCAAGACCTGTGCAAATGGCACTCCTGTTTTATCTTCATGGTGGGATTTGGTACAATAATTATTTTCCCCTGTAAGTTTTGATATCTTCCAAATTTTCTCTAATAAACATGTGTTGTACTAAAATGAATTTATTTGAAGGAAAATACATTACCACTGTTATTCTTCATAAGCCTCCTAATTATCTGGCAGATATTACACATTTCACGCCAGGTTGCACACGACCAGAACAGCAGGTCTCTGCAGAATTCTCGGGAGCTAGGACGGCAGGTTGGGCTTAGCTTCTTCAGATAGGGGGTGGTAGGGGGTGTTTGTCTCTGGCAAGTGGGGAGAGGACTCACAGGACAAAGCCTTGCCTCAGAAAGTGACAGGATTGATCAGCAATGTCTGCTGCAGATTTAGGACAGGTAGAATATGGAGCATCTAGTGACTGACTGTTGGGGTCAGCACCGTTGCTGACCCTAATGGCAGCGCATTGATCAGTTGATAATGATTAATCATCTCCACTGATGCTAATAAGAGGAACACTAAATCATTTTGTTTCACAGAAAATCTCTGTGCTGGTGGAGTGTATGCAAAGCCAGCAAGAAGACTCTCCTCCTGCCAGAAACTTCTCAGCATCCTGAGTCTAATGCACAGTGCTCGAAGCCACCATCCACATCACCCGACACAAGGACGGCCACCACCCACCCACCAAAGAGTGAACTTTGAAGAAGTGAATAATGAATTTCTTATTTTCTCTGTATAAATAACACTAAAGGCGATATTAAAAATGCAACTGAGCATTTATTCATATATGCAAATCATGTTTCCAGAAAACAAATTGGGAAATTAAACTCATCAGCTCAACCCCAAGCTAAAAATTACATGATTAATTCTTACTTTGTTTTCCTTTAAGCAACAAACAGACTATCAAAAATTTGAATCTGATAGGCTACTAAGTGAATTGTTTAAGGAAAACAATACATTTACTTTTACATTTTTTTGCATAATAGATAAGCAATTCTGTTACCTTGGTACAGGTGCTTTTATATAGAGTAATTTATTTCTTTCCATGCGCATGATGTTTTATCATTATTTGAAATGGTCTTTTTGTAACATCATTACCCTATAATTGATGTATAATAAACTGTGTATATTTAAAGTGTACAATTTGATAAAACTTGACATGTTTATGCCCCAGAAAGCAACACCACTACAAGGATAATGTGCACATCTCTGCCTCACCCAAGGATTCCCCCTGTCTTACTCTAGGCAACTGCACAATGCCTTCTGGTTGCTATGGATTCATTTCCCCCATTCCTTTGTACAAACAGGATCATGCATTTAAGTAGCCATTTGGTTTCCCTCCTGCTCTCTGTGTCCATTCCATATTCCTTCATGCTGTGAGCATTGCACAGTCCCATCCTGTCCCCTGAACACTGTGTGTGTGTTCACCTGCAGAGGCACATTGGGGCTGCTGGGTCTTGGCCTCGGGAAATCTGCTATGAGCATCACGTACACCCTGCTGTATGGCTCTACCCACTCCTATCTCTTGGGTAAATATGCTGGTGTGATGGTTGGTTGTAGAACAGGTGTGTCTTTGACTTCTTATGAAACTGGCCAACTGTTGCACAGTGTCATAGGGAAGGCATGATTCCTGCATTTCCATTAGTGATGGATGCTGGTTAGAGGTGTTCTGCGTTCTTGCCAGTGATTGGCATGGCGAGTCTTCCTAATCTGGGTGTTCTCAAAGGAGCATGGTGGAATCTCCTTGTAGTTTTAATTTGCCTTTTTGCCAGAGGGTAGTAATGTTTAGTATCTTTTCATACATTTATACTAAATATTCTCATTTTGATGAGTTTGTTTAGTTTAATGTTATTTGGAAGAAATTTCCTATGTTCTGGACTGAAGATCATTGTCAGATGAATATATAATCCACAAACATTTGCCTCCATCTGCCTTTTGATCAACAATCTTAAATTTTAAGTCAGATATATTATGTTTAAATCTATTATGTGTCAACTTGAGATGGTGTAGCAAATGAAACTTTGACTTCTTAAGCGTCATACAATTTTCTCCTAGGAGTTTTATAGGTCTCTGATGAACTTCAGTTAGTTTCATGTGTGGCTGCTGAACAGATAGTATGTATTTAGGTGCTGAGTTGTTACAAATCTTCTCAGAATCCCTGTGCTTTTTCTTTCTGGGATCCCACTTCTGCCTCCGCACCTGAGACACTCCCTGGGCTCTTCTCTTGGCCTTGCAGCCACGATAGGCCTTCACCACTCTCTCCTCTCTCCATGTCCCATTGGCCCCAACCGCCTGACACCCAGTTTTTGACACTCTTGCTTCATATACTTTTCTGTTTCCCACAAAGGTAAATTCAGATGCTGCTCTTTTATATGGTCAGCAACAGAAATTTTTGTTTTTTATTCAAAGTCTATTTTAAGATAAATTCCCTATAAAATTGGCAAAATCAATGCAAATTCCAGAAATCAATAGGTGACATGCTATTGAATGATCTCGATACCCCAACTTCCTTACCTAAAGTGTGTACAGAGTTGCTGCTGTCCTATTTACATGGGGTGGTCTTTCCTGCCAATCAATTCATCCTTAATACCAGTACCTGAAAATTAATTAATTTATACTGAAAAAAGCATCTGGGGTTCAGCTTGAGAATTAAGTTTCCCAAATTAGTTTCACATCAGCTGCAGTCATTCTTTCAGTAAGTGGTTTTCTTGTACAGGATTATAAATATGCACAATCTCATTTATAGACTCACATGTTATAGGCAGCTAAGGTTGCCTGAATGTATGCATAAATGTGCAACATTTGCATAGCAGTTTAGAAATATTTACTTTCCAAACATTCTCCATTCTATCATCCTGTCTTATGTTTTGATATCGACAGATCCATTGGCAAGGATTTCACGATTTCTAAGACCCTGTGTAACCAATTTGTAGATATTCTATTTTTATATATAAAATAAGCCAAACATGTTGTTCCAATTGATCCATTTTTCCTCTTATCGATGCTTAAGGGAATTTTTTTGAAACACTATACTAGAGTATCAATTACAGAGAGAAATGAAGTAACTAAAAATATATGTCGGTGAACATATTCATATTCCAATAGGCAGCGCTTTTATTTTTTAAACTTTTTAATAATGTTGCTTTAAACTAGCTGCTGTATTTACTGGCAAATGCTAATTCAAGTAAAGTCTTTTGAAGTTTAGTTGAAAGAAAAACCTGAAAATATGACTGAGGAGGAGTCACAGCCTTCTCTGTTTTTTCCTGGAGTCATTCCACTTTTTCTCTTTTCTTCTCAATCAGAATAATGCAACATATGGTCTTTTTCTAAATGTCCATAAGAAACACTGTGTTCTCCTTTAATACTTCTGATATCATTAGCCCCAAGAATTTGAGTGATGTTTTGAGAACACTGCTCTTTACAAATATGTTTACTCTTTTTTTTTTGCTCCAGTAGAAATATAACTGCATTATTACTAAGTTTCCTCCCCAAATTGCTGTGGATATGCCAAGTGCAAGAAGCAGGAGGATGAGGGGGATGGATAAAAGGGAGGGGAGGTCGGAAGGACACGAGCTGCATCCACCATCTGATATCAGCTAAGTGACAGGCTCTAGTGTGAGCTGAGTTGCTTCTTATATTAGCTATTTTAATCCTATTTAGTATTCCTGGGAGGGTCCTCCTAAGGTTCCCTGAATTCTATGCAGGATGGCAAATCTGTTCTGACTTACACTTGGCTGCTCTGTCGCCAACAGTGGGCTTTGCACTTTGATGAGGTGATTGCATTGGCGGGTGTGATGGATATGGTGGATCTTCTTCATGACACTCATTTACTTTTCCTTGTTGATGAGGTGCAGGTCCAGGACTTATTACAAAGCCCTGGCTCTTCCCCAACCATAGGATACGGCCTCTGCAGAGGAGGCTGCCATGTATTTGGTAGTGATCATAACACTCAATAAAAATTAGCTTAAAATAGCATTATCTTGGAATCAACAATAAAGAATGGATGCTGCCAAGCCCAGAAGAGCTGGGACAATTATTAAAATGGAAGCCTAAAAGGGCAATGTTCTACTAATTATCAAGATGTATTATTTTTCTCCAGCAATTATGACTGTGGTATGGGTTCAAAGCCAAGTTGACCACTGGAGTAATCTGATTTCCTGGATAATCTGACTCTAACTGGATGTGCTGAGGTTGGAGATGGAGTAAAACTGGAAAATGGTAGCAATGTAACAAATAGGTCACTTTCTATAAGTAGAAATTCCTGCAGCTAGATCCCTGCCTCACACCATACAGGGACTGTGATGTAAGAAGCTCCCTGAGTGTACCTTAAATATGTGCAGACCTTCTATGTCAATCTTGCCTCCAAAAAGTGATTTAAACAAAGGAAATCAATTAAGTACATATTAGAAGCTTTGTGAACACATTTGCACAATCATGTATGAAACAAATGCTGGATATTTGTTGAAAAAATTAATTAGGCTGGCTTCAGAATTTGTTCTGTGTAGAAAGGAGACCTTTTTCTTAGGAACTTTTAAGTTGTCTAATGTGTGGTCTCAGTTATTTAAGTAGTGAAGACATTCCTTTAGAAAAGAAACAAAATTCATAAAGGCTCTTGAAGAGTTGGATGCTTTAATTCAATGTAATGAAGGAATATGTCAGGGACACAGGATTGGACCAGCAACTAGGCTACTAAATAATGTGGAGAAGAGACTAAGCCAAGGCAGCTGGAAGGATGTGGGTAACATATCAGAGTCACAGGTGGAAATTGACACCGGAAACCGTGTCAAGGAGGAAGCCATGGTACCTGCTGGCTGATATCTCCAAGCTCATGAGCAGAAGGATGTGGGATGCAATTAATTGCTCACCAGAGGTTTCCAAGAAAACTGTCCTCAGGGGAAAGGGGGCCCTTGAGGACCAGCACAGCAGGTGATGGGGTAGTGTGGAGAGGAACACAAAGGCAAGTTTCCTGAGGGAGCCCAAGCCAAGTGAAGAATCAGTCATCTCAGAATCTGCAAATGCAGCCCGGTCCTATTTCATCTGTAAAACAGACAAAAAGGGGTTAAATCCTATCTGAAAATCAAATCTGACATTAAATGCTGTTCCTTCTGACAAAAGTTGATTTATCTCATGGAGGCATCAACTTTAGTAATACTCTGTTGGTGTCATATAGATTAAATGTAGAGACAGATGTATAAGGCTATCAATCGTTTACAAGAATATCTCTGATTAAATTAAATGCATTTCCCCAAAATTAAACAAAAGATAAACAAACATAAAAAAAGTCATCTCACCTCAATAATCTAGAAATGATGTCTATTTCCAGGGAATAGGCCACCCACTGTCTTAGAAATCCACACCAGGCCCTGTGCTTGGAAGGCAGCTCTGCCCACCATTCTAACACCAGCCTGCATCTCCTGGAGAGGCCAGGACCCATCCCAGACTCAGAAAAGAGGCAGGTGGTGTCATGCACAGACCCTACCAAGCCCCTGGAGTCAGGAGCTCCCTGCAACCCAGGGCTTCAGGACACCACCCACAAGAGGGGTCCCAGGTGCTGGACATCAGTATCCTTCACCACCCTGTCTACATGCCCACGTACCAGGAACCACGCTTGCGCCTCTTTTAAGCTCAGCATGTCCCTCCCTAGCCTGGAAAGTCTTTCACACACCCAAATCATTGCTATTCTGACAAAGGAATGTCTAAGCCTCAGGGCCAGTTGACTTCCTTTCAGTTCTTTGACTTTTCTCTCCCCTCTGCAGCCCTACTCTATTTCTGTAGTTCTCTAGCAATCTCCTTAATGGACACATTGACTGGCTCCGAGGGAGTCCGCCTCTGGCTTCTCCAGTCCTGGCTCTGGGCCCATGAAGCCCAGGGAGGCTAAGGAGCAGATGATGAAGATGCACCCAAGAGACACAGCGGCAAAGAGGCGAGCTCCCTGTCAGTGTCTATTACCCATGGGGCCAAGATGGAGGTAGGCATAGAGCAGAGGATGATAGAGAAGAGGTAGGGAGGGAAGAAGAGGGAGGAGGGGGAACAGCAGAGGGGGTCTGGAGCAAAGGCCTGGGCAGAAGCCGTCACAGAGGACCCCACGCTCCATAGGTGAGGATGCTGAGGGCAGTCTCAGTCTTAGCAGGCTGGGGCAGGGCTCTTAGTGCTTCTTTCTCAGCTGTCCTCAAGTGGTCACCCGTGACTGAGCCAAGACACATTGTCACTCCTTCCTCTGAGCATGAGAGGCACCCCACAGTATTCAGGCTTCTGCATGTGACTTGTTTTGCTGAGTAAGGTGTCAGTAGCTCTGAGGTTCAGGTGACTTCTGGGCTTCACCTGTGCATGAGCACCACAGTGCCTTTGGATGCACTGACATTTAAAATGGAGCCAGTCAAGGGACAGGATTCCATTCCCAGCCTCCTGTCTGGATGTCACCTCATTGTCCCCAGCACTGACTGCAGAACCTCCAGGGTGTGCTTTACTCTGAGCCTTTCTGGCCTGCCCTCACCTGCCTTTCAGCACCTGCTTTGTTCCAGTTCCATAGAAGCCTCCCCTGCCCAGTGCATTAGGTGGAGACCAGACCAAGACCCCCATTTGGCCGTGGCTGGGTGTAAGCCTTCTGGGGACCTGAAATACCACACGGCTCCCAGTGCAGTCCCCACTGGATCAGCGTGAGAAGGCAGTCTGTGAGGACATCTCCACTCAGGGCTTCTGAGAGGACGTTTCTGGGGGGCCTCAGGGCCTGTGGTCATCCTCCTCCAAGTTGTTTTTTCTGTCTTTGTTGAATTATGAAGGCAAACTGGGATCCAGAGCCAAATTGCTCAGAACAGTAAAGAGAAATGGTGACCTCATACCACTCTTCCTCCCACAGACGGCTTTACTTCCTCCTAAGTGGTTGTTATATTTGTAAAATATTGACTTCCAGAACTGCCAAATCGTTACCCAGACCAGAGCACTCCTGTCTCTTGATAGAACTTACTGTGTCAGACAGAAAATTCCAAATGAGACTGTCTTCAGCGGGGTCTCACCTCGGGAGGAATCAGTGAAACTGCTGGACCTCACTGTGGCCTAAACCAGCATCTTCTATAAGAAATACGAAAGTAATATTCTCTTTCTAGTTCTGTGTTGGTTACTCCACCAAAACGATATGTTATTTACTTTTCTAGTTTTCACAATTCCCAGAAAGCAATGCCTTGAACCATTTCTGTTATTAAATAGATCAAAGATGCAATGACTAATTTAAAAACTGTCACTCACGTGAATTTTAATTATGTGTAAGTTGAAACAAAATGGAAAACTGATTTTTTCCTCCCAAGGCAATAATTCTTGACATTAGCAAAATCTCTCCAGTGTTGAAGTACTCCAAAAGTCTCAAGTCAGAAGACTCTTTTAGGATGTTTGTCTCAATGTGGCCCCAGGATCCTGCTCCTTAGAGAATGGTGTCCTGCTGCCAGCTGCCCACCCCATCTGTGTCATCCTCACCCCCTGATTTTCTTCCCTCCAAGTCCCGAGATCCTGCCTGCTGAGAGCACACGGGCTCCGCATGCCCACTTGCAGCTCTTCCCCTCCTCAATCACAGGAACCCCATTTCCCAGGGTCTTTGCCTCTGGGTAGTGCCCAGGTCAGCCTGACAGGAGATGGAAGAACAGAGGGGAAGAACCCAGGGTTGTCTCTCTTCCCCTCTCTGCCCCGGGCACTGCCTCTGCTGGTGGCCCAGTCTCCTTTGTGGCTCCGTTTCCCACTGTGTTGGTCCAGGATTTCATTCCAAGTTCCAGGTTCTCAGCTCTCATATCATCACCCCTCTCACCTCTAGCAGGGTAAAGGCAGCGTGTGTGGGTTGCCTGACTCTGGGTGGCTCTTCATGTCTTCCATCTGCTCTGGAACAAGTGCCCTGAATTCAACCCCCTCTGGTAGAAATACCTGTGCTTTCCCCTTTCTTACTAACTCAAGATGAGACAAATTCACCACTACGACACTGTATTGAACACTTATTTTTTGCCCACAATGAGAACATCCCTTTGTTCCATGACAAGACACCTGTCACCAAGGGCAGTGTGTCCTGGACTGGCCACACACCACATAGTTCTACCTGTCCTTATCTCTCCCTGTGGGCTGGCATCCACCATGGAAGCCCATCTGTGAGGACCCCGTTGCTTCCTGGCTCTCATACCAAGCAGGCAGTTCCAGACACAGCACCAGCCCCGTGGGCATCATCAGGAGTGGCTCTAGCCCCAGGCATTGTGTGCCCACCACCTCCAGGAAAAAACTTCAGACTCTTACCTTTAGGTTGGTTGGGTTCAGGTGAGCTGCATCCTGCCCTTTCCTGCTTGGGGAAGAGGCAGCCTCAGCCCGCTTCCCTGTCTCAAAGGCTGCCCCACACCACCCCACTTCCTGGGCTCTGCGACTTCCTGTCCTTTGTGTGCACTTGTTTCTCAGCATTCAGTGGCAGCCTAGCAATCCACGTTGGACTATGGGATTATTTCCTATCACTGGTTCATGGAGGCTGTGAACATCCCTTGGTAGCATCCAGGACAAAATATAAAGGAGAGCTAACCACACCAGGGGTCTGATGGTGACAACCACGAGAACCTGCCCGTCGGACCCCACAGGGCATGTGATGATGGGCATTGGCTGCTCTGTCCTCAAAGCTGTCACCAAGTCTTTGACTTTTTCAAATAGCATCATTGAGAGGCGATTCACATGCCACAGCCCTCGCATTCAGTGTGCATGGGTCACGGGTCTTCTCTCCATCTGCAGAGCTGGCGGACCACACCTCCGTCAAGTCTTGAACATTTCATCTTCTCCCAAAGAAGCCCGGCGAGCTCAGTGCTGTCCTTCACTCCCCCAAGGCCACAAAGCCAGGAATCCCTTTACCTGCTTTCTTCACCCACAGACTTGCTTATTCTAGGTGTTCCCTAAAAATGAGATCCTGCGGCATGGGTCTGTGTGCTGTCCTGCCACACTGGGCGTTCCCTGATGGAGACTGTCCTGTGCCTCTGCATTGGCATTTCATGGCCTCCCGACACGTCCATCCACATCCCATTCCTCTTTCTTTCACAGACATTGAACTTAAGACTTCTCTCCTGTCCCTCCCCTGGCTCTCCATCTGTGTCTCCAGAGGCATCTCCCCTAGAACATCTCTTGCAGTTCTAACCTCATCTTGGTTCCTGCTCTTGGAAAACCCAGACATCACCAGTGCCAATCTGAGGAAGAAAATATGAAATATGGGCATCAGCTGCTCTGTCCTCAAATGGTCGAAGCCGTGGGCACCCTCCCCAAATCCCCTCTCTACTTAGAGCTGCCACTTCTCTAAATCTGGTTAGTCATTATCAGTGGCTCCTTAATTTGGAGCTTTGGGTCATCTGCAGCATGAAAACGTAAATGTGCCGTTGACACCTCAAAGAGGGAGCACCCCGAGAGGCTCAGCTGCATCTAGACTCAGACAAACCAGCCCTAACAGTATCATTAAAAGAAAACTTAACCTATTCCATTATATTTTACATAACTTAGCTCAGTAAATCCCCTGCCGCCAGCAGTACTGATATTAAACAGACTTCACATGTAACTGATCAATATTAAATTCCTTAAACGTCTATTCTAACCTCAGAATAACTAAGCTTCATAACTACTTTTATATAGCCCTCTTGCAAATAACCCATCCTTTGTAATCACCATTGATTTCAAGTGTGACAAGAAATTTAATTTTATCAAATGATGACATTTGCCAAATGCACAAAAAAATGAATTTTCCTCTGATTATGGGTTTTGATGATACTGAGTTTATTCTCTGCTCTCCAGTGACAGAACGCTGCCATCAATACTTTAATCAGATCAAAGAATTGGAGATATTAAAGAGAAGAGGACAGGTTCCGAGAAACAGCTAGGATGTGGACTGGATCCACAGAGAGCTACAAGTTGAATTTACATTGCTTATTTCAACAAAGAAATATTAATTTTATGTCTTTGGCTGTGGTCTCATGCAATAACATTTCTGTAAACGTTTTAACTTCAGTTTCAATCCAGGAAAGTGAAGTTGACATTCTGGGCATTTGGTGTTTTATACTCTAAGCATTTTTTTGGTGCATATTTGGAGTTAATGGGCCATCGTGACTTTTGGTCTGTCCTTCCAGCTGGGGATGGCCTTGCTCAGGCTGTATTCCTGGCCCTGAATAACAGGGCACTTTCAGCCCTGGCTGAGGTTATAATCTTATCCTCTAGGAGGCACTGTCCTTCTTTGAATTGATGTGTAAACATCAAAAATACTGGAGTCTTCTACAGCTCAAAAGAAAACACTCATTTATTCCTCAGAGAACTTCGGAAGGCTTTCCTTTGGAAAACATTTGAAAAGAAAGCCAATATTCCCCTTTAGAAAACAATGTGGGCTGCTAGGATATTTTCTTCAGAGAAACATCATTTTCCAGTAATTGAGAGACAGAAAATGCTTTATTTGGCAATATCTGAACCAAACAACGAAAGTTTTAAAATGCTTTTTCATGTTGGGATGCTATCAGATACTTTACTGCACTACTCATACCTAGGAGAGAAGAGCCTTTTTAAACACACAACAGCACCACCAGAGTTTAACAGCTAAGTCTTCAAGAATCTCTCCCCGCTGTGTCCCGAATGCCAGCCTCAATTGCAGCTTCCCTGCTTAGAAACTCACTTGGAACCAGCAGCACTACTATGACAGTGCCATCTCTTTAATTAACATGGAGCCCACGATATGTGTTGGTTTCTAACTGCAGGGAGAAAGGTCCCTGCAAACATAGGTGTCTTTGCCAAGGGCTGGATCTCTGGGAGCTGTATCCAGGAACAGGTACTCTGCAGGCATTTCTGACCCCATCAGACACAGGGACTGAGCAGCTCCCACTTGAGCTGTCCTGGCAGTGGTCACCAGGAGACACCTGCTGCCCATACCCCAGCCTCATCCTGTGCCCCTTCATTTGTGGCTTGTGGACGGCCACCTCCTCACCATACCCTCACCTGAAGGGAACAAGCTCTGGTTACTTTCCCTTCTTCTTATTCTAATCCCAACCTGGAGGCTCTACCCTCATGACCTCATCTAAACCTGTGACCTCCCGAAAACCCAGCCTCCTCGTGAAGTCAGGAGGGACGTAAACACGCAGTCCTTGATGGCACCCTGTTAACATGTAGCTGCATGTATATCCTACTGTGTGTGTGATAATTGCCTTAAGTGAAATATGTAAAAATGCTTATGATTTTTATGATCTTAATTTAGAGTGAAGAATCAGTTTGGGCCTAAGTCAAGATAGGAAGAAAATGATCTTGCTCGGCCCTGGCAATCCTTCAAGGTACACTGCCTCAGGCCAAAATGCTGACGAGCAAATCTCTGTCCATGCAGGAATTATGGTTCTCTAGGGGTACGGACCTTTGTGAATATGATAGAATCTGGGAATACCTAGAATGTTCTTGGAAGTGTGATCATACGACTGGAAGTTGAAATGGCATCTGCCTCAGCCTGGGCTATTCCCAAGAGTCAACTACTGCTCCACTACATGCACAGGCCATTCCAAGGGTGAGCTGCTAGACCAGGGACTGGTGACATGGCCCTGGGACCAAGCACTCCAGCCCTCGGACGGCCTTTGTAATAAGGTTTTATTGGAACTCAGCCATTTTTTATGTGTCATCAGTGGCTGTTTAATTCACATCAGCAGAGCAGAGCCAGGGCGGCAGATCCCATATGGCTGGGAGGCCTAAGATATTTACAATATGGCCCTTCACAGAAAAGTTGGCCAACCCTGCCCTGGACCTTCCCTCGCAGACACCCCAACAGAGCATGAAAAATGTTCTCACAAGAGGGGGCAGCATGCCGAGAAGAGGCCCAGGCCAGCAGAGCAGAGTGGGAAGCCTGGTTGGGGTATCTGAGGAGACCACCCAACTCCATGGAAGGAAGGATCTTCCACCGTCCCACAGGGCAAGCTGTGCAGCGGCCCAGCCTTGGGAAACTCTGCCCTCTTCCCTGACCCCTCCTCCTGGTGAAGCAAAGAAGGTGAAGTGGAGAGCTTTCAGGAGGCCGGCTCTCTCCCTCACCTGGACTTCTACACAGAAACAGGCGGGGACAAGGGCAAGATGACCAGAGACTGACCAGCAGGCTTCTTCTTATTCTGCATTAGATAGAGAAAATAAGAAATTTTCATATAACAACAAAAGCAACAAAAAAGGAACAGCTAGGCCACAGGACCCCAAATAGTCAGGATAGGCTTTATATCCAAGGTGAAGGAGCCTGCATGGAGGGCAGTGACCACAGACAGTTGTCCACTTCAGGCTGAGTGTCTCTGTAGGATTTTACTCACAGATCCTAAGTGTTTCCAGGTGATTTCAGGCATCCCTTGAAACCAATTATGGAACTAAGGACAAATCCTGAGGGGGCCTTCCATGTCCACTCAGCTACAGCTGATCTCTCAGTTCTCAAAGGAACCTTTGTGTTCTGAGATTCCTAAAAAGCAAATGCATCTTATTAGTCTGCTGTATTTTTGGAAGCTGCAGGGAATCTAGCACATGACCAAAGGGAAAATGCTCTGACAGTGGTGTTGCCTAGGTCCCCCCAACTCAACTTCACCCCCTGGTACTCGGTGAGGCCAGCAGCCGAGACCCAGAGCCAGGAAGATGAGTAGGACTGGGAGCTCAGCTCCAAAGAAGAGCCTGGCTCTGTGGGGAGGTGGTGAAGAGAGGTGTGGGGGACTCAAGGTAGAAGGCACCCTGAGCCAGTAAAGTTACAAGTGCAACCGGGCTTTCAAAGGAATGACATCTGCTGTCCTCTTCACCCCAAGTCTTTATTCCTGCACAATCTTATATTATTTGATACACCTACATCATGAATAGGGAACCCAAAATCTGTCTACTACATGGGGGGAAATTAATTTGGTGGGCAGCATAAGATGAATCGGAGCACTAAATAACAAATGCTAAAGGAGCAGCCAGGGGTGACCATAAATGCCCAAGTTCCAGGGAATGGGAACGCATAATAAAGAGAAAGAAAGGAATGTGATTAAGTTAGATTCTGGAGGAAGAAGAGTCAGGGAATGCTTACACAGGACAGTGCAGGAGGAGAGGGCGAGACCCTTGGAGAGCGACCAAGAGCTTAGAATGGCCTGTTTAAATGGCATTGGGGACAGATGAGGTAAGAATGTGTGTGTGTGTGTGTGTGTGTGTGTGTGTGTGTGCATTTGAGCAATTAGAACACACTTAGCAAATGGAAATTCTGTTTGTTAATCAGACAGGAAACTGATGGAGTGAGAGAGTCCCAATACAAGGTGATACAGAGTGACAGTTGGCAGCCTCTGCCTTCATCAAATAACCAAGACTTTTGCAGATGAGCTTCCCCAGCTCCTGCTCTCAGCTCAAGAAGTACCAGTGCGCTTAAGTAGAAGTCTCTCCCTGTGTCTCCAGGGTCTGGTTCACAGCAGAGGATCTTTATGATAAACTATAATTTCTCAAAGAGGGGAAAACAAAGGCTGACCCCGGTTTCAGTTTTTAAAATTAAGCTTAACTTCACCACTTTTTAACAAGAGCAGCCCATGCCTTTGCTCCCAAGAGGAACTGTCCTGATCTGATGGGATCCCACATGTGCTCATGAAGAATGAAAATGGTTTGCAAATCAATCCTATTGGTAGAAGAGCTGTTTTCTTCCTTTGAATTAACAGGATGATGTGGGCATTTTTGTTTACATAATGTTAGACTCTGCTGATATTAAGTAACGAATTAGCAAAAAGAGGCCAGTTTCCTTTGACTTCAACAAAACCACGACACCTCGGCTGACAGGTGTCTTGTCATGCACACAGCACTCTTCCCAGAGGGAAGTCTGCATGGAACTCCCAGGAGAGCCTCAGTAGCCAAAGTCATTCCATAAAAAAAGCACAAGAAACCAATGGTAACATCCGTTCTCCTTTTTCGCCCCCTGCCCTAAATTAGAATCAATATTCCCCTCTCTGAAAGTGTCCAAGGATCCCTGACTTATCCAGTATTGCAGGTCTCGTCTCCCACTGCCCCTCAAACCTCCCCTGCCTAGGGCTCTATGGAGTGTGCTCACAAATCTGCATAATCATCTCTTATATTCTCAATGTTTTCTTCAGTTCGTAGAGATGTCAATCCACAGTGAGGGAGCTGCCAAGGGAAGGTAATTTAAACAACATCCTCTCATAACTGTCATCTGTCACCTTTCATCTTAAAGAAAAATAAATCAAACATGAAGCTTATGCATAACCCAAATGGCAACAAAACTTCATATTTAAGATATTTAATAAATGTCAGCTTCAGAAACTAGGATCTTCAAGGAGGTAATATAAAAAAACCCTGCTATTCCCGCGAAGCATATTTCCAAATGTTTCAAGTAAATATCTTATAGGATGTGAGTACTGGGGCACACTATGGGGAGACAAGTCACAGAAACTTTTGCTAGTAGGACTCCTTTCAAATAGAAATGAAGATGAGCCCTGTGCGTTTGCAGAGGTGCAGAGTGTTGTGATAGACTCGAGGTCTTTTGAGCATCCTCAGTGTAACTCCAACAATCCTTCTGAAGGTGACCAAATTAAATCAAAGAAAATAAATCATCACAATTACGTTAGACAAAAAATAATTTGAAGAAGAGCTTTGCCTTCAGCGGCACATGCTGCTCTTGGGTTTTATAGCAGTCATTGGTCAGGGACTCCCTGGGTGTAATTTTCTGTAGGACAATTACTCATTTGAGAGAGTCATTTTCTAATAAATTGGAAGCAGTAGGTGAAACAACCTGTCAACTGTCTTCTCATTGGTGCAGCCACACTTTTTATTTTTTGGAATAATGATGCCAAGTTCAGAAGGAAGGAAGACTCTAGTACCTGACCGCCGGCTACACCACAGGCAGCCACACCTGCCTGTCAGCGATCACAGAAGTGGCATGTGGCTCTGCAGATGGGGATAGGAAAATGAACCCGAGAAGCTGCAGAGGGGGCTGCAGCCCCTCAACTCATTCCAGACCAACAGGGTGAACAAGAAGGTGGGGCAAACCCTGTGAGAGGGCATCGGACACTTGCAGAGTTTCTTAGCCTGTGGCCACATGCACCCCAACCCATGTGCCTGACCAGGATGTCCCCAGTGGTAATCAGCAAGGAACTTTCTAGAGGATGAAGAACATGGACAAGGCCTCCTGGGCAAAGACAGGCAGGCAGCCTCCAGTGGCCCTGCCCAGAAGGGGTGATCACCCCACGTCACTGCACTCACATGCTCTAGGTGAAGGGGGACTCTGGGCTCCAGGAACCGCTCCCTTCTCTTTGGCTTTCCCTGCAGTGACTTTGGGCATTCCTGAACCAAATTCTGCCCAGGACCTTCCACAGCCCAGCTGTGCCCAGCTCAGGGTGGCACCACGAATGAGCCCCCTCCCCCACAACTTAGGGGCTGCATCTTTCCCGGGCACCAGCTGCACCAGGAGATAAGATAGAGGCAGGGACCTGCAGAGGAGCAGGCTGGGAACAGGCAGGTGTGACTAGTACACGAGGGCGGGAGGCCCAGGGACACCATCCAACAAAATGCTCTTAAAAGCTTCTCCATAGGGCGGGGTGCAGTGGTGCAGATCTGTAATCCCAGCAGCTTGGGGGGCTGAGGCAGGAGGATCGAGAGTTCAAAGCCAGCCTCAGCAACAGCGAGATGCTAAGCAACTCAGTGAGATCCCATCTCTAAATAAATACAAAATAGGGCTGGGGATGTGGCTCAGTGGCTGAGTGCCCCTGAGTTCAAACCCGATAACCTTTCCCCCCCAACCCCAAAAAGCTTCTCAGTAGGAAGTCACGTGCAAAGGGAACCAACAGCTTCAGAGAAGTATAGCTGCCAGACTGGCACTGTTCATATACATAAAGTTTGCACAGATGGAGTGATCATGGTACCCCGTGATGTTACACACACACACACACACACACACACACACATACACGGATATACGGGGACACTAATGGACACATATCCACTAAACTCTGCTTCAGATACAGACACTACAAACACAGAGCTTCACTTGGAAAGATCCTACACAAAAGGGCTCAAATCAGGTTGCTTAAAGACACTCCAACACACTTCCAGATGTGGAAGAGAATGGCTCATTCTGGTGAGGAAGAAGTTGTGCATTTTCTAACAGGACCTGGCAGCTATCTTGCTTCCTGAGTGCATAGCATTCCACAGATGGGTGCAGTCTGCAGCTCTGTTTTGCTTTCCTTTCTTCTTCCACTCAACTTGGCCAGTGACTCTGCTGCCCAAGACATGCTTGCAGCTGGGCTCCCAGGAGATGAATGCCTGGCTGCAGACTGCAGTTGAAGGAACAGCCTGGGAGAGAGAACATCAGAAAAGAGTATCAGTCCCTGAGGTAAGGTTGAAGAGAATCAGCTCCACACTGAGGCCCACACACAAACTTGAAGCCAGTAGTTGAGAATGCAGAGGTGTGGGCCCCCGGAGCCTGCCTGCCCACTGACCCTCCAATCCTGGGAAGGATCCCCCCATTGAGATGCCCAAGACTCAGTGTCCCCTGGCATCTCAGAGCACGTTTATAAATGGAAAACCTTTCCAGAAGTAGAAGAGTTTGTTTCTAAAACCAGATTCCCAGTGGAAGAGAAAGAACCGTGTTGAAAGTCCAGAACAGAAAGAAGCCATTCAGCCCAAGTTCCAAGACAGAGCTGAGTTTATTACACTAAAGTTTCAGGGAAAACCTTCCCAGCCAGCCGTGAGTTACCTACTAAAATCCAGAGGCAGATAGCACTTCTGGAGTTTCCAGGCACAGGCGGTCACCATGTGGAGGGACAGCACCCTCTGCAATTTAAAAAATGTCCTTTAGTTTTTGGCCTCAATTCTTGCTGCTTATACAATCTAGCAAGGTGAATGTGTCTCGAGATATTCCTTCTGACGTTCTTGGAAGTCCATGTGAACTGTGAAAAGCTCAAGCAGCAGAAGGCTGGTCTACCTTACCCATCCCTGCACGAGGGGCGGAGAGACACCTGGACACAGGTAGCTGGTGGATCCTGCCTCCCAGGATGATGTTTCTTACACTTGGCCCACTTCAAGATGGGTGGGAGCTGTTCTTCTCCATGAGCAGTTTCATTCATTCCTCTTAATCATCTGCTATCTTCTTAACTCCACTGGAGCAATCACTGTAAAATTGAGATAAAGCTTTGACTTTCTGATAAAGTATGAAAGATAATTCTTAGCAAAATAAAGTTAAGGTTATGGTATTAGACAAAGGGTAAAGTTGATGGAGTGAAGCAATGTCTGACTTGGAAGAGCGAACACTGAACAATATCTTAAAGCAGATGACTGTAATTCACAAAGGTGAATTATCTACATTTACCCCTAAGTTCTCCTTGCTGATGTTGGCTTCTTTGTCTCTCCTCCCAACCTTTCTATAAAAGCACCAACAACTGCAAAGTGTATTTTTCAAAATGCAATAAAGAAAGAGATATGTCCTATCATATTGTTCTAGATATTTGGTCAATAAAAAGAATATTACCATTTAAGTTGAGATTCATTTAACACTGAGCCTTAAATTATACCGAAATCTACAGTCTTGCAGGGGATGACTCATTTTACATGAACTAAGTGACAGCTAATAGGTTGATAATAATAAATAGGAGGAGAAATAGTAAGACCCAGATAAAAGGCAATAGGAATCACAGAACACAGTCATCATTTGAAATGTCAAGGTAAAACGATCATGTTGTCAGAGAAGCTACGTCTCCAGTACTATCATTTCTCCCCTACTGAGTAGATTCTGTTCAGAAGAGGCAAATCTTACCTATTTTTCAGTTGGGGTCATTAATCTTCACAAGATGTTAGCAAGTTGGGACCCCAGGATTAATTGCATTAGCTTGGCCCAGGATCCCACACCACCAGAGGGAATTCAGAAGGGGACACATATGTCATAAAAATGCTCTGACCTTTGCCCCTGAGACAGGGAACAGGTTGCAAAGGTGCCTTTGTTTAGATGAATTCCATTTTCAAATTGAAAGGTAAAGAGAGTAGCGCCTGCCGCAGCCTGGGCTGGGAACAAAGCCACAGGTCTTTACTTCTTGCTTGTTATTTTAATTTATTTTTCATCAAAAAAAAAAAAAAAAAAAAACTTTCATTCAAGCGGGGGCTCCACAGGTGGGAACTGCACGCCAGCACCTGTGAACTTCCAATCCAGGTGGCTGCTCAGTCTGGAGGAGGAGGTGGGCTTCACCCTGCTGGGCACAATCAGGAACAAACTGAAACAAGAGCTGGCAGGAAGGCGCCCTCAGAGGAACCCTGGAAGGGCGGAGTCCTATGTCCAGTGTCCACCGCACCTGCTGGAAACTGCCTGCTCCCCGGCCTCCTGAGCAGCTTCGGGGGCCTTTTAGTGATAATAATCACAAGTAAATTTCAGCCAGGAGCCCATTAGGTCCGACAAAGTGCCTTTTCAAAATAATGGAAATGGAGTGCAAATTTTCTAACCCAGTGAGGGAGACGGCTTTACTTTTTTTCTTTTTTTTTAAAAGCCAAGTATGAAGAAGTTAGGAAAGCTGAAAAAATAAGGACAGAAAGGTAAGGCAAGCAGAGTGAAATGTGAAGCACTTTGGCAGCAAGAATCCTAAGGACGAACCTGTATTTTGCAGGGCACCAAGCAGGTGGTCCTGAGAAACCCCCTGAGGGGAGCACCCGACCCTCAGCTGAGTGTCTTTATGCCAATTGAAGCAGCTGGCGCAAGCTGCTCCCGTTCTGCTCTTGCAAGGGGTTACCAGCAGCACATTCAAAGCATAGTTCAGGCACAATATTTAAAGAGTGGCAGCAAGAGAACCCCTGAGACTAGCAGAGGGAGCAGGTGGCGCTCCTCTCCTTCCCTCCTGTCATCCTCCATCTGCAGGAGAACCCGTGGAAGGGCCTCACGGTGCCTTCCCAGTGATAGAGTCTTGGGTGGGCTCTGAGGAATGGAGTGTTTCAGGTCTGGGTTTATAGACTGCACAACAAAGCCAGCAACTGGGAAGTTAGAATCGGAAAGCCAAAAGGACCATTTGAACATGAGCCTCAGAAAATGTGGAAGGGGGCGACATCTGCCTCAGGGGAGGGGACTGGACCCACCTGGCCCAGGCCCCTGCGCCAATAGCTCCATGCTCAGTCAGGTTGCAGGCGCTGGACACAGGACACAGTGCAGGGCAAAGGACCGCACGCCAAGCTGAAGGGACCTGCTCCTCAAAACAGGACTGTGGGGACTTTTCAGCTTTGTGAGTTTGTCACTGTGAAAGATTCACAATCTTATCATGATAAGGTCACATTTAGTTACATATTAATAAACTACCACCATTTAGAGGATTGATTTGCACCAGATCAGGACAGTCTTCAAGAACTGAGGAATATGGAGTTAGATCTTTTAAAGTTCATTCATATTGATTAGTTTCCTTTCCTCTTGTCTTTATTTGGTTGTGGTGTTTTATAATCCTGGGGTACAAGAACTGATATAGGTGGTAACAGTAATTGCTAAAAATCTGAAGGATTATTGGCTTTGAACTGAATGACTGATAAGCTGTAATTAGTTTGGGATACTTTTAAAATATCATGCCATGTTTCTAATCCCCACTAATGAGAATTAATAATTCTCACTGTGAAGATTTTTAAATTTTTAATAATCTGAGCCTTATGATTAGAAAACAAAGCAGGGGAATCTTAAGATCAAAAATATATGTATTCAAGGGAAAGAAAAATAAATATTTGTAAGCAAGTCAGCTGAGTCACACAGAAGGAGGCTCAGACCTGGCCATGCATAAATGAGGACACGGATGTCTAAGTGTCTCTCTCCTCTCTCTATGTGGACACTTTTGTTCTCTCTCCCCATGAGCTGCTGGGGGGACAATGTTCCCAGTTACCTCTTCCTGAGGCTGAGTCACCTCTTTCAAGGTCCCCTTGGCCACCCCTGGTGGATGAGAGGGGAGGCCTGGGAGCCTTCTGGGCAACATGGTTGCTCTCTGATAATGAGGGTGTTAGGAGGGCTCTCCTCTCCCCTCCATCTCCTGTCTGGGGCTTGGGCTTAGGGTAATCCATGGACTCCTACAGAGTATCTGCAACCTTGGGGACACAGGGACAGACTCAGGACTGAAGGTTTGACCACACAAGCCCTAGGGAGGATAGCCAGGTCAGTGGATGGGGAAGTGAGCACTGCAACCCACACACATTCAATAATGAGCCCTGTCCTCCATCTGTCTGCCTGTCCATCAACCTGGTGACCTCGTGGGCACTCACTGGGTTGTTATTAGGCAGGGGTGGCTTCTCGATCCTCTCACTTTGAGTTGATGATTTCATTCTGACCAGCCTCTCACTTTCAAAGGAACCCTGAATGAGAAGATATCAAGTCTCCTATTGCTCCAACCACATCTCATAAAATTCCAAATAACCAGTGGATCTGTTTTCAAAATGTTATCTTAGCCTACTGCCCCAGTATTCCGTCCTGAGTGGTGACGGGCTTGACAAAAAAGAAGGGAAAGCTGGGAAGTGGGAAAACAATGGAGTTCAATGACTAACTGGATACAGCTGTACCTGCAGCCTGATCTTACTGATGGTTCAGTTACCCCACACAGGGTGCGCCTTCCACTGGCCCACAAGGAAGATCATACAAATTGTTTACTTAGAACATGGAGACCCCAGTGGCAGACTCCCCAGAGTCAGAAACATGCATTCACTTGACTTCCCAGGTACTTAAACAAACATGAGAACACGCTGAGGGAAAAAAAGGGAGAGAGGGAGGAAGAGAGAGAGATACAGAGAGAAAGATAAATGAAGGAAAGCAAGAAGACAGGAGGAGTGTGGGCGTGGTAGTGGAGTCAGGGTTTATTTGAAAAGCCATGCTGCAGTCTGATCATCTTCATGACCCCCACCCCCACCCCTTGAGATGGTTCTCATGAGGTGAAATGCCTGGTCTCTGAGGCTGACCTCTCTGAAATGCCACCGCCACTGTCACCAAGACCCAACAGCCATAACCAGAGTGGTTTTACTTAGATTGTAATTATACAGATCAGTGGGCTTCTGAGACAATCTCTCCAAATCCTGGGCTCTTTTTTCCCAGAATAGAGCCCACAATGACACCAGGGAGCAAACCCACAGCGTGACAAGCTTTTATTCAAATACCTGTGCATGGGGAGCTGGCAGTCTATCAATGGATGGCCCCTGCAAGGTCAGCAAAAGGAGTGAGATTGTCTAGACTGATGGGAGGGACCAGAGGCAGGCAGAGGGGAGGACGGCCTTCGATCCACCAGGAAGCCTCCACTGTGTCTCCAAGAGCCCTGTCCTCCCCCACATAACCAACCATATGTGGCCAGTTCCCAGTGCCATATAGCTGTAAGCTGCTGTGGTGGAGGTGGGTGTGTTCATTATGTAGATGCATTAAAACTCCTGTCAGGAGACCTCCAAACCAGCTCAGACCCAGTAGGTTTTGTGGAGTCCGGCCTCCTTCTTGCAGACTCCTGGGTCATCCATCTTGCTTTTCCATGGAGTCCATGGATCTTGCATCCCTGGTGCAAATCGTCAGCACCCTCAGCACATCAGTGATTGTGCAAGAAGAAGGGAAACAGGGGTTAGGCAGGAAGGGAAACTGTAAGGTCTCAGAAGGGGCTCAGGAACACTCTGATAAGGAAGCTGTTCCTAAAATCGCACACTTGAATTCTAAAACAATCAGTAGTGAATCGGATTTCATATTTCAGGTGACTGATGGACATTTTCTCTGGATCAAGGTTAGGGCATGTTTACAACATCAGGAAAGTTGACCGACGGGAGACCTCAACCACAGAACAGTGCTTCCTTCTGACCTCCCAGGGCAAGGCAGGAGGGAAAGGTTGGGAGTCTACATGGGAAGGATTTTCAAAAGAAAAAAAAATCATTAAGTTTTGTCATTCTTTGCTTTTCAAAGAACCAGAGGTCACAACACAAAGTTGGACAAGAAATGAATCAAGAGCGTATTTTTGTCAACTTAAGCAGTACCTGAACTCCTTCTAAGAGGGGAAACGGCAATTTGGAATCCCAAGACCATTTTGCAGGTGGTGACTGGTTCTCCCTGGACATCTTGTCACTGCCAGTTAGAACTGGAGTCCTCAGCCACTGAAACTGGAAGACCCAAAGCTGAGGGAGCCTGACCTGCTGGTGGTGAGCTGGGGGACTCAGTTGTTGCTGGACCCCTGTCATGTGGCTGGTCGAAATCCATCAGGTGTGTATGCAGGCTGAGGGTTTTGAGACTTTTTGCAAAAGATGCCACAAGTTAATATTTTATATAAAATTTCTGGAATTCTAAATTTTGTAACAAATATAAATTTTTTATTACATTGTTCTGGCCCAATACTTCAGATCCAACTGAATATTGCCTGATTGTACATTATGCCGTACAGCATCTGTGGTCCCAATGGAGTCTTCGATAAAAATGCCAACACGGCATGAGACCACATGGTTGTGTGGAGTGGGAGAGGCCCTATGGACTCATGGGCTCCATATGATAGGATTGTTTTTTTCCTTGCTCAGGTCACCATTCAGGGAGGAGATGGAGGGGATTCCTCTTCAGGAAGTCACTCTGAGACTCCGGCTCTTTCCATCTTGCAGCCTCGTGTATTCCTGGCCTTTGTGCTTTGTAACTACATACATCCTGGCTGAGAACAGAAAGCTGTTAAGACACACAACTCACCTGCTTCCATGTGTAGATTCTATTTCTGTTACTCGAATGTTCAGACTTCTTCCATTTTGGAACACTGACATCTTGAACTCATGGCCTGCAAGTCAGTCAGGAGAGGGAAACCATTAACCCACAACCTCAAGGAAATTTGGGAACCAGAAGATAAGAAATTGGTACCAGTTTTCCCATATTCCCCTGGCCAGAACAGAACATGTGGTACCACCCAACCTGGGAGGGAGGCTGAAATTATAGCCCCACCCTATGCAAATGAGAAAGAGCCAGGGTTTTTTTTTCACAAACAGAAAGATCAAAAAAGAATGGGTCTTCATAACTGTGGCTATGCAGCCAAGGTCCTTGACTACCTCCATCCTTTGACATGGATAAAAATAAATTTCAGTTGTGCAACAGGCAGGCACTGCCCTTAAGGGTTTGGTGATCTAATAAAAACTGATACATAATAAAACTTGTTGGTGCATCCTCCCCAGCAGCTACAAGGAAGTAAGAACTGACTTTCTTGTGGGGAAGAAAAGCACTTGCAGCTGCATGGTCTGTCAGGAACCAAGATGGCGCTACCCAACAGCAGCCCTGGAGCATAGAGGGGATTTGGGCGCACTGTCCTCCAGGAACACCCAAGCTGAGCTACTATAATCCTCAGGATGTATCCATTTAGCAGAACTCTGAGTGACAGCTGCAGGCATGGGCTCTGCAGAGCCTTCACACAAATCCAGACATCTTTTGCATAATGACTCTTCAGTACATTCCAACACAACTTCAACAAGAGGAGGAAAGACAAATTGGTAAATGAGTGCAATGTCATATTATGGAGTTAATTTTTTCTAAGTTATAAAAAATGATGAAGGAATCAGAAATTCAAAGAAAGGTGCGAGGAGAAAGTAGTAAATCACTTACACCATCCATAAATATTTTGGTATTTGTGCATTTTATACAAAAATAAAGTTGCCTGTATATATCGTTTAATAATTGTGTTCTTTTTATTATTAATCTATCTTCTCAGGTCCACCAAACAGTAATATAACATCCATTTTATTATTTTCATGGAGACATCATTTTTATTTTATAAATGTGTTGCTATTTCTTTTTTCTAATTCATATTGATAGTATTCATGAGACATTTAATCAGTCTCCTATTTAGAGACATTTACCCTCACTGTAAGAAGTATACTTAAATAACTGTCGTACAAATTCCTATTTTTAACATATTTCCAATGAAGCAGAATTACAAGGTCAAAAATCACACTTAATTTAAAGCATTCAGATTGCCAAAATCATTTCCTGAAAATCTTACTTCAAATAAAAAGATTTTTAAAAGATGCATTACTTCCAACATTTAAAGATATTATCAATATGTTTGGCTCAAATTGGTATCTGCTTATGCATTGTATCAGTCATTATCGAGATAATACACTTAAAATATATGTTGATTTTTAGTTCAAAGCTTAGAAACTGACTTTGTAATATATTTTATAAATTTTGTAATGATGTGGCTCATCTTTTTTTCTGATTACAATATGATCAGATTGCCATAAATACTCACATGTGGCCCTGGGATGAAGACACATGTAACAATATGTTTTAAAATAGGAAATCGAAGCTCCAAGTGTTTAAATATTTTTTTCCAAATTCTAATAAATTCAGAATCTTTAGGATTAGGGATAAGAACCCAGGACTCTCGCTTCCATCCCTTCTGAAATTCCCACCATAGAGATAAGCTTGGCCAGCGGCAGGGGAGTGGAGACAGGATATCAACCACACCCACCTCTGAGCAGGACCCTCCACGTGTGCAGAGGCAGCAGAGCCTGGGGTGGACTGACTCCTGCCTTCACTCACTTCCTTGGCTGTGCTTCCTCCACATTGAACACGGTGATGCTCACTACTCCTTCTGTGACATCCTTGTCCCCTTTGCCTTGAGGATGTCGTGGTGGTTAGGGACATGCATGGGAAAGAAATGTAAATGCTATCAGCAAAAGTGACAACATTATCCTACTGCAAGACACTCTTATTAAAATAAAGAGCTTACCCCTACATAAAAAGGTCTTAAAAGTTTGGAAAGTTCAAAGCCAATATAGAGAATTAGAATTGAATTGTTTCCTCTTAGGGTAACGACCCAGGGTTGCTTCTAACAACCCAAGTGAATTTGCAAAACTTAGAACAAGCTAACGCATCACAAACTCATCTTCACAGGCAGGAATTTAAAAACTCGTGTGAACTCAAAGTCCTGGACGGGACCAGGCACAGAACGTACTCCACAGGACTCGCATCTTGTAGTCAAAGTACAGGACTCAAAACCTGTGCCTCTGGCAATGACATTTCTGTGCTGGGTGTCTGAGGCTTTCCTCCATGTCTGAGCAAGTCTCTTTGAAGAGCAGAACCAGGCTTCCAATACCACAGGGATCTTTTAAAACCTGATGTCCCAAGTGAGTGTTATCTTTGAATCCAGATTGCTCCCAGAGAACAAGGGCAGCTCAAGCATCACAGCATGGCCCTGAGGATTGCTGGTGAAATTGGAGAGAAAGCCCCCAGCAAGTGACTTAGGAGTGAGTCACTCAGCTCTGAGCATTGCTTCTCTTTCCTCAGGAGACAGGTGCTTCCTGTGGAGGTGGGGACATTCACCCCACCTCCAAGCCTCCTGCTCAAGTGCAGATGGCAGGGCTCTGATACTCAGCAGGCCCTTCCCACGAATTAAAATGAAAATGGACATAAATGATATTACTCATGGTTACATCAACGGAGTTAATTTTACCTTTATATCTCCATTAGGTGGTGAAATCTGAACAAAAGCAATTAGCTCTGTGAGTTGGGGCTCTATTTTATCAGGCTTTGGTAGTCATGGGTATTTAATTCATGTGTGCTCGGTGAATAAATGAAAGGATCAATTTCTCTAACCATTTTAACATATCAGTTCTTAAAGTGGACAGATATTCTCCTTTGTCAAGAGAAGCCAGATAATACTATTTCGAGCAATGAAAGCCCTCTTTTTTTTTCTTAAAATGTCAATCTTTTTTTTTAATTTTAAAAATTTATTTATTTATTTTAACTTGTTATACATGAAACAGAATGCATTTCAACTCATAGTACACATTCAGAGCACAACTTTTCATGTCTCTGGTTGTACACAAAGTAGAGTCACACCATTTGTGTCTTCATATATCTTCTTGGGGTAGTGATATCCATCTCATTCCACCATCTTTCCTACCCCCCTGCCCCATTCCTTCTCTGCCCTCCCCTTGTCAATACTTAAAAGAATATTGGGTGGCCCAGATTAAACTCTTTCATAGCCATGTGTAGACTCTGTGATAGGTGTCTGTCTCTTGTTCCAATGGATTTGGTTTCTCTATAATAAACGGGCTATCATATTGTTTTTAATTGTAAATAATTAGGTTTACTCTGGTAAAATAGGGAAGTGTTTATTACAGAATACCATGAAATTTTCCCAGTTATTGGAAATGGGAAAGGAGATTCTAGATTCAACTTCCAGGAACAGCACTCAGAGGCCTTCAGCTATAGTGTTGGTATGTGGGTCCCACGACATACACATTCAACAAACGTTGAGGTTGAACCTAATCACCAATGTCATGGTATCTGGAGTTGTGGTCCTTGGAGAGGTACTTGGGTCACAAGCATGGATCTTCATGGATGGGATGCACGTTCTCATAATAGAGGCCCCAGGGAGCCCCCTCCCCAATCTGCTATGTGAGGTCAGAACCAGGAAGAAACCCTCACTGGACATCCCCTCTGCAGGCTGTGGCCCTGGGTTTTCAGCCTCCAGCACTGTGAGGAATCAGTGCCTGTTGTGCAAATCGCACAATCTGTGCTCTCTGTCATAGCTGCTTACCAAGGGTAGGACACCTTCCAGGAAATGGCCAGGTGGAGAAGCACAGGGATTCTGCAGTGTGGAGAAACATGTGAGTCAGCTTGTCAGTACTGGAACAAAATACCTGACAAGAAAAACCTACAGAAGGAAATGTTTGTTTTGGTTCATGGTTTCAGAGGTTCAGTCCATGGTCAGCCAGCTTCACAGCTCCAGGCATGAGGTGATGCAGAACCTCACAGTGGAAGATGTAGCAGAGGAGAGCAGCTCAGGACATGGCTACAGAGAGGAGAGAGAGAGAGAGAGAGAGAGAGAGAGGAGAGAAGGGGCTGCAGGAAAAACAACCCTTCCAGTGCAAACCCCCAGTGACCTGTCTCATCAACCCCACCACACCAACCCACAGTCACCACCAGCCATTCCAACTAGCATAGACTGAAGAGGTCACAGCTCTTGTCATCTAACCACTTCACCTCTGAATATCCCTGCATTAACAGGAGCTTGTAGGGCATACCTCACACCCAAGCCATGATAGGAATAGACTGCCATGACCATTGGGCCCAGAAATACTGGACTTCTTCAACACCTGTGTCCAGACAGTGGTTCCTGAATCCTCCCCAGCCTGATGCATATATCCATGATCAATTCTTATACAACAATGTGTGAATGGTGGGCTCTATGATCCACGTCTAACCCCCATGGCTGTGAGTCTGCTAAGGTACTTCTGTGTTTTTCAGTTCATATTATGAAGGCAGGTAGGTTCTCTATGAAGAGAAGTACTAAAATGTGCTACTTGATAGATCCTTGAAACTCAATTTCCTTCTCCATGAACTTAGACTTGGACTACATATTTCATTCCCACTGCATTCAGGTAGCATCATTCAGGGAAAGTCAGGGTTCCAGTAGACTTTAGAAAGACATTGTGTACACTTCTCCCAGGTTTGGGACATGTAATACTCCTACACAGTCTTGTTCCTTTTCTCTCTTCCTCTTCTGACCAATAAAGAGGATGTGGCAGTATCACAGGGGGCAGTGGAGCCATAAAGTGGGAGGATCTTGGTGCCCTGAGTGACTGCATGGAGCCCAGCATCAGGCCTCCCACACAGCCAATCAGCCTTTATCTTGACCATGAGCTACTTCTCTGTCTTGTTTTACCAGACATATTAAAGGACTTACCAGTTCCTACAGGTGACATTGAGGGATGATGGCCATGAATAAGACACACCCTTCCAAAAGGGGAAAATACAAGGGTGCATTAAAGTCCTTCCCTCTAAGAAAGAGAGAAAAACAAAAACAACAACAAAGAAATCCCAAGACAACACAACATGAAGCAAAACCAACACAGTCACTCCAGCCATCACTGAAGAGATAATTCCAGCAACCCCCCACACAGGTGTTCCAGCCGTCCAAGTTTAAGACTCATCCTGTCAGCGGCAATGAAGGTGGCTGTGTTACATAGTGTCAATCAGTTAAAATAACACTTTGCAGAACCTGATGAAACCCCAAACTTTAAAACCACACCCCAGCCAACATTCCCATAGGAGCCTTATAAACCCTCTCTGCCCAGGAGATGCACCAAACTGATTTGATTGCCTGCTCTCTTCTGTGAGTATTGCATATTTAATATATTTCTTGTGAGAGAAAATATGTGATTTGTTTGTGTGGATGCTTTGCTCTGTTTTTAGGCCTTGAAGAACAAGTCACTGGTCCTGTTAGTGTGGACATGTGCACTCCAAAATCCTCTCCCACGGGTTCCAGCCCTTTGTACCTGACCCTTCCAATTGAAGCTATTAGTTCAATTGTTCTCTGTCTTCCCAATCCCAAGTGCTTATCATCTTTTCACATGCTAAGAAATGTCACAGGAGGTTAAACTCTGTTGATGGTTGTTAACCATTCAATTGATAAAATTTTCTAAAATGGGATCAAATACAAGGCAAAAAACTATTAGATTGGATTGGCTTTGACCTTGTGTTCCCTGATCTCTGTGTGTGGTGGTAAGAGGAGGGAAGTGGTGTTTGGGACTTCTCTGGGTTGCTGTGCGGGTTTGAGGGTTGCAGGTAGCCATGAGGGGGGATGAGGGGGTGTATCCTGGATCCATCAGTTGCCTGCAGTGAGACCCTGTGGGATCTACACACACTGTACTTTTTGAGCAGTAGATTTCAACTCTTTCCTATAGACGTGAACTGGAGCCTGCTCTGTGATAAGCACAGGCAGCGAGGAGAGGCTGCCTAGGTGTTGCCCCGCCACAGCACAGTGGGTGGAGAGGGGGGAGGTGCACGTTCCCCAGGGAGGTCCCTCTTCCACTGGGCCCTGCCTTTGATTTTTCAAAGATCAGATTAAACCTGTCTTCAGATAAATATTACATGGTCTCTGGAGGGTTAAAGGCTGGCTGACGTGCTTCCCACCCCAGGGGAATCTGCTTTTCTGGAAATCCATAGACTTGGCATAAAGAAAGTATGAATGGCCACTCAAGGTGGGACCCTGAACATCAGGTGGCTCATGAAGGACAGGATGAGGGTCCTTGTGCTGAACTGCAGAGGCTGATACATCTGTCAGCTGCTAAATAAGTCCCTGGGCCAGAGACCCTTCTCCATGGGCAGGCAGACTTGAAGGAGAGGCTTTCTAAGGGGGCTGACATGCTCTCAAATAAGAGTGATATAAGGTGATGGACTTCTGAGTTTATCAGACAGCCAAAGAAACAGACTTTCTCTCCTCTTGGAAAACTCTTACACATGCCTCAAGGCCCGCTCAGTGCTGCCTCATTAGGGTAAATGTGTGGTCTTGCATGAGCGGATGTTTTGGGTGAGAAATTTAGCAAAGATTCCTTTGAAATGAGGGAGGGAAATGGGAAGAAGTTACAGGGGAGATGATGGAAATCCTACATTAAGCAGAGTGATGGCAGCAGACATGCTGTGCTCAAAGGCAAGGGACCTCAGCAATTTTAACATGTGCAGATGGTTCTCTAGTTCAAGGTACTGGTGACAGAGAAGTGTTCTGGGCCACTAAGTCCTCCATTAAGCCTCTCAAAAATAGTTTACTGGCTGCTTATATATGCCACACCTTCTGCTAGGAGCTGAAATATAGCAGTACAAATACACAGTCCCCAGTCCCAAAGGTGAGACCGGCCTTGAACAAGCCACACAACTATAGGGAAAAGCACAACCACGAAATAGTTAGAAAACTGCACACATGTGGTACAAAGTGTAGGACTTGACCTGCTTTTCCAAATTGGCAGGTTTCCCTCAGGAGGCAAAGCTTCTGTTGACCCCTGGAGTGCACCAGAGTTGCCAGGCAAGGGTGGAGAGCCCCCAGGCACAGGCTGTGGAGGGGACTGAGCTGGCAGCCCAGGGGAAGTTCGACTGCCTGTTGCTTTGGTAAACAGTGTTGTAGGTGAGCCTTCTATTCACTCCCCTCCTTTTCTAAGTTCCTGGAGAGGAGGGCTTGGATGGATGAGCTAAGAAAGCCTGTGAATTTAAAAGGGTTTCTTTGTTGCAGGGCTTTTCGGAGTCTTGGCTATTGTGTTTCCACTCACAAAGCTGCAGGGCCTGGAGCTGTGGGCCCTTTGCAGCTGGCTGTGGGAGATGTGTGTTTGTCCAGGATGCTACTCCACCACAAGGTTGCTACAAACAAGTGGGGAGCTTGGGTTTACCCCAGCCTCTCCTTTCACCAACAGAGGGAAATGGATTGCAGAGGCAAGAAAGACACAGTCCCAGGTCTTCGTTGCAGGATACAAACTAGAAACCTTTGTTGCATTCACTTAAATGCATGATTTGATTCATTTTTGTTTAGCTACTCATTTTTGTTTAGCTATTTCAGGAGCAGCCACCTCCACCTACTAGGTTCTGTTGCATTAAAACCACAACTCACAACAAAATTAGGGTACATCTCTTATTTGATCCTTAGCAGAATGCCCTGTGCAAGGAAGCCATCCTAGGAGCTGGCCGTATTCCAGCTCTGGGATTCCACACTGGGGACCCCTGTTCTGAGCAACTTTATACTTCAAAGAAAGCAGCCATCCCTTGATGGCACCTAGAGGTGCCCTGGCATTTGTCCCATGCTAATTAATGCTCTGCCCATGCCGAGGTCAATATTCAGTGTCTCCTTTTTGTGTTGGAATAGTAGACAATACACAAGAATTTTTTTTTTTTTTTCCTGGTGCGGGAGAGAACAAAAACATGTGAGACCTAAGAATGTTAATTAGAATTTCTCACACAAAGACTCACTGCTGATGCTCCCTTGGGGCAAAGGGAAGGGAGAGACATTTACAAAAATATAAATAGATAATCCAACATAAGAGTGTTCTATTATTTATAATCTCTGTAATGACGCCTTGGATTTAAGAGCTGTAATTAATTATGAGCCATGATGAATGGTCAAGGAAGAGCCAATGACCATGGCCCTGGTGGTGACAGCCTACTCGGATGTGAGGACATCTTGTCACATTCAGGCTGCTGATTTATTAGGCACTCAGTCTTACCCAATAGATCTAACAAAGAGAAATTGCTATAAATATAGAACAACTACAGAGAAATCCATCCGGGGTAGTAAAAAGACAGAGGCAATGGCCCCAAATGTAGATTTTCAAGTTTGTTCAGGGAGCTGCTTCCCTGCTCGGTGAGCACATTGGGGCCCATCCTGGGCCTGACTTGTCCCCCAAGCCTAGCACAAAGCTGGGCCCAGGGGAGATGCCTTCAATTATTTTGAAATAATTCTTTGAATTAAATAGAGCCAAGTAGGATCTAATTAAGTTTAAAGAAAAAGTGCAGAAAATAAAATTCCCCCAAACCTAGGTGGAAAGAAATTCTCCCAAATTTTGGAATAATTAAGGCACAATTATTTAGCCCAGAAGCCCAGAGTTGGGAAGGCATATGACAGTGCATAGGAACAGAGAGGGTCAAAGGGACCACACATTCCAGAGAGCTCATGCTCCCTCCAGGATCCAGGGAGCAGAAGTAGGAATGGGTTCTTTTACATCTGATTTTGAAGCACAGAACAAAGATCTGTCCTAGGAGATGCTGCTTCCATGTTAAAGCTGGAAGGATGCTTCTGATGATGACCTTCCTTCCTAACCTGTGAGACTTAGAGACCCAATCATTACCCTTCATGGGTGAGCTGGTTTGTTTCCCACCTTCCTGGACCACCCAGAATCCAGGCAGTACCTTCTGTTCTTTGAACCCACACAGGTGGCACTATGACACCCAGGCACCTTGAGACCTGCCTGCCGGAATCCTGTGGAAGGCCAGACTCCAGAACAGAAGTCAGGCTACAGCTGTGGCAGGGGACCATGGATGCTGAATGCTCAACACCAGGACTTGCTCCAAGGTGGCACAGCCACAGCAACTCTGGAAAAAAAGGAGCCCAGTGAGGGACAGGTGATCAGGGCCACAAGACTAAGCTGGCTGGGACGACTCACACCAAGGGAGGACCCTCTTCTCCCACCTGTGTCCAGAGGCCACATCCTCCCACCTCCTGGGATAAAGATCAGGGAGTGGGGAGGAAGACAGAGCCTGGGAAGCCATCTTCTCAAAGGAGAAGCAGGGCCGGCGGAGCTCTGATGAGGATCATCAGCCCCTGGTGATCAGCCATGCCCACTGCCCACACACATGCAGCAGACAGCCATGCAAAGAGGTCCCTGCAAACCCTGAGAAAACAAGCTCCAAACAGACACTCAGTGACACCCAGATGAACAGAACACCCGGGAAACGTAAGGGACCACTCTCCCAAAGGAGTCAGAGGCCACCTCTGCGTCAGGTGTTAAAATCGTTGAGAGAGACAGAATGGGGTTAAGGTCAAAGTTAGAATCTAAGATTTTGGCAGATATTGAAAATTTAATTTTGCCTTAGAGAGTTTAGGTAGTTCTGATGCAATTAAACATGCATTTAAACAGATTCTATCATGGTAATAATAACAAATAAGTATTTCTTGGGTACACAGAAATACAATCAAACTGTTTGCAAAGTCATTTGCAGATGGCCCCAATAATCCACATGTCTCCATGACAGATTCAAGCCAGTAATCATCATTAATTATTTTGCAAATTCTATAAAGCCACATTAATTTAGAATCCATTATTTCTGCAGAATGTGTGACATTTATGGTAAGGTGGAATCAACAGCACCTTTGTCTTGCCTGAGATGAAAGGCTTCCCTAAGCTAGGAACAAAGAAGGGGAGGATTTAAACTGAATAAGGATGAAAACATGTTGGAAAATAGCATGTTATTTGTTCATAAATGATAATCATAACTGGAGAAGCAAAAGGTTCTGTTCATCCTTCTCCCCAAAAGCATTTTGGGGTTCTCTGCCTGGATAACATTTATTAAGTGTTAATGCACATTCAGAGTCTTAATGACATCTCAAAGCTCCCAGCATGCATTTCTCTATGCAATTTCCATAATTCAGACTTTTGCTCATTCAAATTGGCCTTCTGATTTCATTAGTCTATATGTTGTACTCACATCCCAATCTCCTGGAAAAGGCAGTTGCAGGCACTGTCTGCTGCGGGACAATCCATGGAAGATCCTTGTTCCCTCCCTTTGGCTTTGTGACCTAGAGCTACACATCTGTGGTTTCTGTGCCTCAGCCTCTTCTTTGGTTAACTGGGGGTGATGATGAGCCTCACCCTTCAGGTTTGTTATGAGAGCTAAACAGCTGATATTAACAAAGAATGTCCCTTCCCATCTTCTCAGGAAGCCCCAATTAAGATCAGCTTTGCTGGGCACAGTGGTGCATGCTGGTAATCCCAGCAACTCAGGAGGCTGAGGAAGGAGGATTTCAAGTTCAAAGCCAGCCTCAGCAACTTAGTGAAGCCCTTAGGTAACGTAGTGAGAACCTGTCTCAAAATAAAAAGTGCTGGGGATGTGGCTAAGTGGTTAAGCACTCCTGGGTTCAATCCCCAGTACAGAAAAAAAAAAAAAAAAAGAACAGTTTCAATGTGTTAGTATCCTTTGTCATCAAAATGTCGTGAATGGCCATACTCCTGATCTGTCAGCCAAGGAAACACCTTCGCAGTGGATCTGTTCTCTAGCATTTGGGGATCAGTGTTCAGGGACTGTACCATTTGTCTCTGCTGCTCTAAGAAGTCACCACAAACTCAGTGGCTTTTGCCATTCAGTTATGGAGGTCAGAGATCCCTGGGCCATAGTGTAGGTAGGGCTGCTCTCTTCTGGAGCCTTCAGGGAAGAGACCCTTATTTGTCCTACCAGCTTCTAGACCTCAGTGTCCACTGCCAAGTGTCCTTCTCTGATGGGCCCTGCTGCCTTCCTGTGAGAAGGACCTTAAATCAGACTGCCCTCCCTGTTGCCTCTGGAAGATCTCCCTGTGGAAAGGTTCTCAGCTTAAGCACATGGGCAGAGTCCTATCTCCCATGTCAGGGAGCACACTCACAGGTTCTGGGGATAGGAAATGGACATCTTCAGGGGACCCTTAAATGACCACTTTCAGTCTTTAGTTTCACTCCTGTCTCCCAGCCTGCTCCACCCTCCCCCAGTCTTTCTCCTCTTAGTGAACAGTGACTTTTAAAGATGTATCTACGATTACAGAAAGATGGCTGTGCTACTGATAAGCTTCCCAAGTCATATCAGTCTTGACTGGCATTAAAAAAAAAAAAAAAAAAAAAAAAAACTTGCCAATTAAGCAAATACACATAAAAAAAAAAGACGACGACGAACAAGAGGAATAAACAGATGTCTCTCATTAGCAAAATAAGGGATTTTATTTTTACCAACTTTACTTTTCTTTCTTAATGCTCATCCATAAATGAGATAAAATGAAGGCTTGGGCTAAATAATGAAACCTTCAAGCTTCCAGATGTAGGGAACAGCAAAGTTGAGACAAAGGGCACAGCAGCAGGCTTCACTCTGGGCAAGACAACAATGGCCCCTATGAACTTGCTCTGGGGTCACGTGACCTTCTGACATCTTATGCATATAAAAGAATTTCCCAAAGGGGGCTCCATGAATTCCCAGGGAAAGCAAGCCACAGCCTTGACCATGTCCTGACCTTGTAGCCACCAACATTTCTGCCCCTGGTTCCAGCGCTCAGATGATTTGCAGTGATGGTCCTCACTACCTAGACATAATCCAGGTTTGTGCAGGGGCCACATAGGTGATGGGAAGGGGTGAAGCTGGCTGGGGAACCTCCTCAGGCCCACACTTTTATTTATCGTTTAAGTACTTTCCAAAACAAGTATGGGCTTTCCCACCTCTGTAGAAATACCTGGCTCTCTCAGCCTATCTTTGGCTTCCCCGCTTTGAATAAAAGCATAATTCTCAAAAATAGTGTAACCTTCCTCTTAACCCTACCCCAAGAAATGAGACCACAAGAAAGCCCAGCTTCTCAGCTCCAGGTAGATGATGGTGGATGGTGGGAGGAGGGACTGGGCATTATGGAAGCTCCCCTTGCAGAGGGCACTTGGGCTTCTCACCCCACAATTGGCTCCTAGGTGGTAGGAAAGAAGGTAGCAGAGGAGGGCATGGAGAGTCTGGTGGCCATGAGTGTTGGGTGTTGTGCCCATATCAATGCTAAGTGCTGGCAGTGAAGGACAGGCACATGGGGGCCCTCACCACTGCCCCGCCATGGAAGCCCCTTTATAGCCAGCCCTCCCAACTTAAAGGAGCTTCCTTCCTCCATTCCGGTGATGGTTCCCTGTGCCCCCTCTCTGCAGCCACACAGAGGAAGCCAGGTCTGTGCTGTGAACTAAGACAGGGCCAGAGGGTCTCCTCTCCTGGGAATCCCTGGGCCAGTCAGGAGTAGGGAGCTGGTGTCTGAGAAAAGGCAGACTTGGGATGGGAGGTGACGTGTGAGAGCCCCAAGCCATGGAGAGGAGAAAAACCAGAGGGGGCGGGGAGTGGCTGAGAGACGGAAACTAGACATAAATCCTGGGTGACAATGAGGAGCATGATGGGAATTCAAACCCTCATCTGAGCACCAGGCCTTACTCTTACCTGGTGACACCATCTCTCAGCGCTTGTCTTCTTGAAAGAAAGATTTCGGTCAAGAGCCTTAGATAGAATAAGCACAAAGTTGATGGCGTGATTTGGAAGCATGGGCCTCAGTGAGTCCTCCAGGGAGAGGAGGCAGGACAGGTTTTCAGTTTGGCCTGGAAACTTCCCTCCTCAGGGGCTGTGCATTTGGGAAGTTCCTCCAGGCCTGGGCCTCGGGCTCTGCGGGTACTCCAAGAGGAACAGGCCTTAGGCTCGTCAAGCTCTTTCCCACCCTTCATTCTTTCCTCCCTCCCTCCCTCCCTCCCTCCCTTCCTTCCTTCCTTCCTTCCTTCCTTCCTTCCTTCCTTCCTTCCTTCCTTCCTCTGTCCCTCCCTCCCTCCCTCCCTCCCTGCATTATAATCACACATACTAGTGGGACTCAGGATGCAATGATGCTCTAATTTTCACAGGACTTGACCAATCTCACCCTTTTCAGTTTTACATCCATCTGTGAAGGAGGTGATTTTATTTATGGTGGGTCTTTCTTGCCTCCTGAGGTGAAGTGATCTTCATCACTCAAGATGGAATGAGCCTGATTTTTCCTCTGTCCTTTCCCCTGTTCACGTCTAATTACCTACTTTACATTAAGGCACTAAAGAGTAGGATTTGATAATAGTAAAAACTATCATAACCCTCAGTTTACAAATAGAGAACTGGCCACTGAACCACAGGGAGCCCACACTGTTACCTGCTTAGGGCCACCTCTGTGGCACATCAACTTTGTTCCTTTAGTATAACTTTTTCTCTTATTTACCAATTTATTTGGCCTCCTATAATGAACCGACTGCCCACCATGCTGGAAGCCCTGTAGGTGATCAGATTTTAAACAGTGGAGCCGAGTCTGTTTGTCCAGGTGGGAGTTTGATATCTGAGTGATGAGCAGCTTCCCAGACAAATAGATGTGTTTACCACATGCTTTATTCAAATGAGGGCTACTCTCCTCTCCACTCGGTTACTTAAGCTGAAAATGACACTCCTCTCTTCCTCATCCTGTTATTAAATTTCAGCACAACACACAAAGGGGACCCCAGCAGGAGACGCCCCCACCCCACCCAGCTCCTGCACAAGCTAAGGAGCCAAGATGGAAACTCCTGCTGCCTGACTCAGGGGACAGAAAAGCTTCATTTTCATAAATGACCTTGGATTAAAATTATTACGTTTCCCAGAACTTACCCTAGGGGTTCAAACGTGGGAAAAATGGTTCAATAAAGGAAAGAGATGCAGCAGAGGCTGAAAAAAAAAAAAGGGCAGGAGTCTGACTAATGTCATTAATTTTTCATCTCATAATAAGGATGAGGCATTTTTAAAAAAATCTAACAAGTCAGAGAAGCTGCACAAATGAATGAGAGTTGCAGTTCTAACTATACCCAGGTCCCATGCAGGACACTTGGGGCCTGTGGCCATGCCACATGAACCACAGGCAGCCCCTCCCCACCCCCCAACATTGGCCATCCTTCCAGAGAGCTCTTTTGTTAGGGAAGAGTTTACGGGAAAACTAAATGTCCAGAGGGAAGTGTTTCTAAGGTAATGCTGCATCATTCACGGACTGTATATGTTCAGGTTATGCAAAGGCAAGACTTAATGATATCTGCTCCCCAAAAGCCAACTAACTTGTGTTCTCAGAAATAATATTTTAATGTTTTATAGGAGGGTCATGTTGTGGTCAAAGATCACATCTGGCCTCTTGGCAGAGCTTCCATTGTGTTGTCAGGGACATTTACCCTCATCTGAGGGAGGAACTGGTTCCATTGGGAAACAAGAGTGAGGACCCAGTGTCCCCAAGACTCCGCTCTATGAGGCTCAAGGCTCACAGTACTGTGGAGAGGGAGACTGTTTTATATTCTGTCACAATTCAAGACTTAAAAAAGGAATCATAGTAAATTTGACACCCAATTACCTTTTCATTCTTCTTATTACATTAACTAAAGTCTCAGTTTGATGCTGATACCTCCTTAGCACCTCTGTAACAACACTCTCTGGCAACCAAACACCAGATTTGGTTAGACTAACTGCATAGAACTAGAACTTAGTAACATTGTTTATGCTCATTGCATATTTGGAGAGGAGTGATCTTTTCCAAGTCAACTGGTCATATTTATATTTCCACAAGACATACAACTTTGTACATGAACTACGCATTCACATAATGCCACGTTTTCCTTTGTACTCACTTTCCTTTATGCAATATGTTTGGCAATTCATACTCATCGTGTCCCCTTCAGTCATTCTCCTTGCTGTGCAGAATTCCCCTAAGTGAACACCACAGGTGATTCCCTTCTTCTATAGTGGATGGGCCTTTGATGCTTCCTATTAGGGAAAGGCAAGCATGCCCTGGCTGGGGTGGGTTACCCAGAGAATGTCTGTGGGGAGCATTTGTGCACTTTGGGGTGCATGTGCACTTATGGGTAGAGTTGCAATTGTAGAGCCATGGAGTGTGCACCTGTGTGGCACCAATGGATGTCTCCAGAGTCAAGGGGGCTGTTCCCTTTCACTCTCCATCACAGATGCAAGGAGCCTGCAGCTCTACGTCCTGGCCAGCCCTTCCCATGTGCCTGTATTCCTCGTTCCATCATTTTCATGGGTATTGCTTTGCATTTTCTTGGGGACAGTTGAGAGCCACCCTTGTGTTCTTGGTCACTTACCCACTTTGGCGAGATGGCCATTAAGTCATTGGCTCATTTTCCCATTGGGTTTCCTGTTACTTCTGGAAGAAGCTTGTGTCCTTATAACCCCATCTGTGTCTAGAAGATCTGGAAACACACGTGATCAAAAGGGGACATCAGGGGGTCACTTTGAGCCCTGGTAGTGTTCTGCATTTTTATAGGAATGTGCAGAATTTGTGAAATTCAAGCTGTACACATTTTCTGTGTAAACTTAAAAATGTAAAGGAAGGTGCAATTACCAAAAAAGTTAGAAAATAACAGCAGGGGGTGTGCACAGTAAGTCCAAACTTGCATGGGTGCCCACGAGAAGAGGAGTGGTGAAGGCATCAGCTGGTGCAGCTGGAAGACCAGAGCCTGCTGGAGAGCCTGAGCTCATGGTGAGCAGCACCTTGGCCCTGGTGTTCAGGAGGGATTGGTACTAGTGTCCCTGGGGATGCTAAGATTTAGGAAGCTCAGGTCCCTAAGATGGAAATAATCGCCAAAGAAGGAGAAGGTGAAGAGAAATGCTGTGGATTCTTCCCTCACATCTTCCCACTTTCCACTGATGACCCTGACACCTCTCCAGCATGGGGATGGAAGCCTGGGAAACAGAATCAGTGAGAACCAGCCCTTTTACTTGGGCCAGAGCAGAGGAGCAGGGGATGGGTCTGAGAACAGCACGTGGGAAACCCAAAGATCAGCCATCGGCTTCTGTCCAGGGGCGGGTGAGTTTGAAGCCACTAGCTTCTTTCCCAATTCCAGGTTGGGCTCCCGCTGCACAGAGTAGGGTGGGTACGCAGCCCCATCCCATGAATGGGATGCCCACTCCCTCTGTCCCTGGTATTTCTAGGCTGTGAAATGTCTCTGGAGTGTGTCAGGAGTGGTCAGATGTAGGAAGGACAGGTGAACACAGGGAGGTGATTCAGGTGACTGTGATGCTGTAGCCAAGACCCACCGTAGCTCACATCACAGCCCCATGGGAAAGCAGAGCCGGGGCCCAGGTGTGCGGGGAGCCCTCCCAGGTGCTGCAGGGCCTCTCATCATCAGCCTCCCAGTCGGTGGGCCGAGGCTAGGCCGCCGGCACTCCTGAGCTGACAGTGGGGTGGATGACCCCACTGAGTGCACTTTTCCCACTTAAACTTGAGGGTTAAGAACTTCAAACCTCAAAACAAAACACTCAAAAGGAAAAAAAAAAACCTTAAGAGTGAAGACAACCTTCTAGTTATTTATCTTTACCAGGGTATTAGTTCTCTCCAAATTACATGAGAGATAATTTGAGCATGGAGAACGAATTGGTCAGCCTGAGTGGGGCCCACAGGAGCAGAGCCAGGTTGACACCCATGGCCTTTTCCTTTAGCCCCGTAAACCACAAGAACCTTTATGATGTTTCCCAGGCCAATAGCCTTTATTAGATAAAGAATTCAACTAAGAAGAGACTCCAGGGCACTAGTGGCACATTGTAGAAGAGAGTGCTGTGCTGGCGTGCCCCAAGGGAGGGGAAGAAGGGGACCCCCTGTAGTAAGGGAATTCCCTGGATTGGAGTCCCATTCCATCTGTGTTCTGCTTTCTCTCCTGGTGCTGAGGATTGAACCCAGATGTGCTAGGCATGCTACATCCCCAACCCTTATATATTTTTAAATTTAAAAGTCCCTGTCTCCACTTTTTGTGACTCGAGATTCATGACACGTGAGTCCACTGGACCACCTGCACGCACTCCCCTCCTTGCCCCTCTCAGGCAAAATACTGATTTCCGTTCAACTCACAGGTGGCTGGACAGATGGGAGGCGGCCGGTCCAGATGCCCAGCGAAATGCAGCTGAGGATGTGGAGGGAAACATCACTAGAAGTATTTGTAATTCTCCGTGAATGTCCTCTGAAGGCCTAGGAACGCGTGTGTGGGTCTGCTAACTCCCTCTCCAACCACACAGAGCAAGTGATGGAAATTTTATCTTCAGTCATAAATTAACTTGGGGAATTTGGAAATATCCCAGAATATCTGTGAGTTGGAGAGGTCTATGAATTTCAATCTGTTGATATTCACAAATAATCATGAAACATTAGAATACACAGCCTTTGGAGCCCGGGACATCTGGCCCACCTGTCCTCTTCTGGCTTGGCCGTGGCATGGCTCGTGTCCCCTGGTGCCACAGGCAGGAGTCTTGCAGATCCCGGAGGGCAGTGAGCCTTCTGCCCAAGCTTTACTCACTGAACTCAATCAAAGGAGCTGTTGTTCTGAGCCCGAAACGTCTCTGCCTCATTCCTCCCTTGGTTTCTTCTATTACACAAGTATGATATTCATTTCCAGCTCTGAGTGGCAGATTCTTCCCAGCACTAGAAATGAGATAGAAGAAAGGACAGAGTGCTGCCTGGCACTCCCCGGATGCCCCTTCTCATTTCACTGGCCTCAGAGCAAACACCTCAGGTGGCTGGTGGTCAGGTTCTCACCAACCCAGTCAATGGCAAATGGTGGCGCTCCTGTCCCCAGCCATTCTCACTTAGCACAGGCTAAGTGAAGGGCAGGAATCCTGCCACACAGTCATCACACTTATGACTTCGTCTTAACTTAATCACTTCCCAGAAGTCCCATCTCTGAATACCACCGCATTTGGAAGCAGGACTTGAATACACAAATCTCAAGGAGGGCACAACTCAGGTGATAGCAATTGCAGCCCCAGGTACTGGCATGTGGCAAGTCATTCAATAATCCATGAATGAATGAAAGAAAGAGAGACAGTCCCTAACTTGCTTTTCCTCTTTTTTTGTCCCACCAATACTACCTTATAAACCCAGTGACTACTTTCAGAAATCCCTTCAATGACAGGAAATCAAATGAGAT
This sequence comes from Marmota flaviventris, assembly GCF_047511675.1. NCBI lineage: Eukaryota > Metazoa > Chordata > Mammalia > Rodentia > Sciuridae > Marmota > Marmota flaviventris. Next base: position 128,307,182 of record NC_092498.1, read on the forward strand.
GTCTAAGACAAAGCAAAATGATAACCATCCTCATGGAGTCCATGCAGGTAGAAGGGCAGATATGTGGACTTCCCCGTCCTCTCCAAAGCCCAAGGCAGCCGGTGAGAAGGCTCTGGGAGCCGGGGCTTTCCACTGCTCACTCCTCAAGTCAGGGGTGATGGTTCCTCAGACCCCCTGCAGTTCCCAGACCTTCCCTCTCTAGCACACTGTGGTCTAACTCCAGCGTTAACCTGGTGTGACTTCAAACACCTGTAATGACTGCGATGACTCCCTTTCCTTGATGGAACCCAGGCAGATGCTACACATCAAGGGACACATTTTGTATATGTTATGTAACAAGTTTGTTCTACTGGGGTCTTCTTCCAAAATAGTCTAACCTCCACCTGTCTGCCAGGACTAGCTGTTGGTGCTAAGGTATGAGCTGCTATTTGTATGAATCAGTGGGAGAAAGACTGTGTCAGTGGAAAGCACAGGATGAGCAAAGATAAACACTGGGAATAAGTACGCACAACAGACTTCACTGTGCACACGTGCAGATGCAAGGTGTGGACGCCTCCGTCAACAGTCCCCGAGACCAAAAGCATGTGCAGTATTGAATTCAAAAGTCTGAAGGCATGTTCAGAACTGTTTTAGCTGTCAACAGCCTAGATCCTTGCCAATTTCGGACCCTCCTTCTCAGAATGACCTTAAGGGAAGGATGGAGGAGGGGTCCTAGTGGAAGCCCTTTTACACTACAGTTATTGCCAAAGAGGAAAACGTTGTCCAGAAGGCCATGGAAGATACGCCCTCATGTCTGATTGGCCAAAATGAGTCACATGCCCCAATCCTTGGCCATTTAACAATACAGGAGTAGTGTGATGTGACTTGTCTGAGCCAATCGCAGCCATCCCCTGGACCGCCAGCAAGGCTGGTGCTGCCAGTCACTGCAGGCTTCAATCTGCTCAGCCGCAAAGGGGGCAGCACTACACCTGGACCCAGGTGACAGAAACACTGGAGCTTAACCAGCTCCAAGTCACATGGTGATGGTGACAGCTCTTCCCATTGCACAGGCCTTTGGGTTCTTCTGCCCCACCAAGACTTAGTAGTTGGATGATGTTCTATCTGCAAAGCCTCCCGATCCTCTCTTCTGACATAAAGGAATCAGAACTCTGGTCTGAAGCTGGAGGCGGCTAGGTAATGGTATTTTGTGTTCATCTATTGCATTTATCTATTTTTACATATTAAAGTGGTTAACTCACATTAATTATGCAGATGAACGGGCTTCTCTGAGACACTCCGCACATGCGCACCTCCTGCTTTGTTCAATGGATGGCATTCATTTCCATAATTACACCCTATTCTTGACAAGTGATAATGGCTTCCCATTTATACTATTGATGTAGTTTAAAATGTCTTTTTTGAATAAATTTAAGTAAAATGAGACTTTTAGAATAAATATTAAGGAGATAATAGTACAATTATGGTAATTGTGGAGAAAATTATAAGAATATTCAATCAAAGACTGGGAATAGGAAAAGGCTATCTGAGGAAGAGTGGGAGAGAAGGTTCCAGAGGGTCCTGGGCTTACGGTGTGAGTAGACCTAAGGGACAGCTGAAAACTGCCTCTGATTAATTTCTAGAGCAAAGAAGATGAAAAAACAAGCCCTGTTCTGGTCTTTCTTCCCTCAGACAGCATTCTGACACTCCACTATGGATCCCCCAACACAGAAATTGTTGTGATTTTGATCATCAAAATATTGGGTTATTTCAAAACTTATTTGATTCAACATTGGCAGTTTCCATTAACGGCTGCCACTATGGCAGGATTCTGACAACAGCCTGACATGCTCCAACTCCTATCAACCATCTATTGATTTCTTGTTTTCAAATTTGGAATGACAGATGAATCCTCAGGCTGATCTTTGTGTGTATACAATGTGTGCCTCTGCAGACATACACAAACACGTGATTTTAATTATATTTCTTTAACTTTGATTCTTCCAAACAAAATCTGTAAAATCCATGGGCATCCCCAGTATCTCCTGCCCAGGAAAGCCTTCTGCTTTTTCACACTGTGGAACTGAAACAGGCCTGGAGACATATAGAAGTTGGCTCTGGGTAGGACTCAGGCTTACAGTGTTTCCAGTGGCAATGTGTGACAGCATCTCTGGTAATGCCCAGTCTCACTTGGGGATGGCGTGTTTTACCACCGACAGTCCCCCTTCCCTGTGACCATGGGCATCACAGTGTGGAGACCAGCACCCCTGGACTGGAGCTGGCCCAGATGCCTCCTTGCCCTGGGTAGAGGCTTCCTGGCAGAAAGGGCTGATCCATGCAGAAGGGGCTCAGCAACACCAGCGCCCGGAGAAATGTAATTCCGGTGGCCAAGGGCGCTCTGTGCAAGTCTTTAAGTCTTTCTTTCTTAGTCAAAAACAGCTTCCTGGGCTTCAGACATCAAATCCATTGTCTCCCAACCTCGAAAAGAGTGTGCCTAGAAAAGGTAAAAGAAACGTTTTCTGGAAAGACCTGTCTTGCTTTTCTTGCAGGCTTTTTCTTTCTCCTGGTTGTCTGTGTCAGCTTCTCTATGTCTGTTTTAATTTTGTTTTTTCTTATGATTGTTTTTGTCTGTTTTCCTTCCAAAAGTGCCATCTGTGACTTCTTCTTTTACTTCATTGGTTAGTACCAGGTCACATGCCTGCCCTTAGGCCAATCCCAGACCATGGGCACCTGTACCACATGTCTGGCTCCAACCAAAACAGGTGTCACCTCTTGGGGCTGTTTGTTTGCACTTTATTTTCCATTTACGAGGATGATAGAAAGCAGAAGAGCCACTGATAGAGACTCAGGATCCTTGAAGTCCGACTCCTAGTTCTTGGCTGATTTCTGCAGGAAGATTGAGTCTGTTAGAGCAGAATGCAGGACAAAGGAGAGAGAGAAGACACTTAGTGATGCCCTTAGCTCTTCTGCATCTCCACTGAAGGCCACTCAGCTCAGGCCAGATGGAGAAGTGGCTCTGCTTAGGGCATAATTATGTACCTTAGGGATGGCCATTGCTGTGCGGGTGCCCCAGTTAACCTGCCCCCAGGGCAAATGACAGCTCAGTGCTCCTGTTTGGCATGAGATCCTGATGCAAAGCTCCTTTATTTTTATTTTTTTTTTCTCTTTGGTGAACAGGAGCACTCGCTGGCCATCCAACCCAGGTCAGAGCACCCTTTCCCTGTCTGTTCACTTTCATTTTTTTCAGTTAAACCTGTGTTGAGAATTGAGATTAGAGGTGTAATGAGATTCCCTGCCATTCTAATTGATGAAACATTAATTCTCTATTAGTTGTAATTTGAATTATTAAAAATTTGAAATCAAATATAGAATAATAACTCAAATATGGTGCCTATTATGTCTCAAAGAAAATTAAAAACATCACACCACATTAATTTTTAATAAACCTGTTTAATGACTAGATAACATGAAATTGTGTCTATCTTACCAGATCAATGTAAGGTCAACATAATTAAACAGGACTTGTTTATTTACACCTTGTAATTGTTGTGGTACTTCTAGGCTTTTTACATTTTTATCTATGAATTTGAAAATATTTTCTTTCTTATGAGATATTTTCTTGATTTATACCTTATCCTTATGCAAATTAGTATTAATTTCAAATGATGGGCATCTGAATTAGCAAAATGTGTGGATCATAAAGGAATTTGGGGGAGCAAATGAATCTGTAATCAAGTCTAGGTGTGTATCGAACTCTGTCTGGTGATTCCTCAACTATTCTACATTTTGTTTCTGGTAGAACTCACCAGCTGAATAGGCTTTCTGAATTCCTTGGTCAAAACCTATGACAGATGCATCATCAAAGGTACCTGTGGGGAAATTTCACCGGCACTTCTATGTTGTTTCATAATTCATGAGAGATATGTGTAGAAATCTGACTTTGTCCTTCTTTTGAATGTGCTTGTATGAGGATACGGTGCTGGGAGCTCTGGCAGTCATTTGGGGGCCAAGACCGAGCCAGTAAAGGACCATAACTAAAGAATATGGAACAGAAGGACGGAAAAGCCTGGGTGCCTGAAGATATTGCAGAGCTTCTGGAGGTCAGACGGCTTTAAATGTCTTGTCGTCTGAGGTCATAGAACCCTGTTAAGTGAATCCTTCTATCAGAAGAGCTGTTTCTTAGCACTAATACTCGGTTCCACTGGAGGACTTCCAATGCACCTGAGTTCTGAAGGTGAAATTCCAAGTACTGTTGCATGCAGGTGTGGAACGTATTTTGAGTTTCCAAGCAGCTTCCCTAGAGACCTTAAAAATTGAAGAGGAATTTTAACAAATAGATATGTAGAGCATGTCCTCCAGCTTCAGCACCAAGGTGACCATAGACCAACTGTGCTCTCCTTGCCTGGGTAAAGTCCACCACTGGTGTCTCAAACCAGCCTCATGAGTAAGTATGGAGATTCCTCGCCCTTTTCAGGCACGTGCAACCTTGATTACTTCAGGGCGTTTCCTGCCTCCAGCGTTGCCCATTCTATTCACCACATCAGAGGTCTGACCTGGCTGTGTGAGGCCCACAGTTTCAATAAGGAGAGGCTGAGGAGTATAGTCAAAACCACAGAGATCTGCTACTGAGTCATGGGAATGAGACATCTGGCCTATTTCTTTCTATTTCCAGGTGAAAAGCAACTTCCACAATATTTTGGAATCTCTCATAAGAAAAGTATTTTAAAAAATAAATTTCTTATTGTCAGTTTTGGAAGTGGCCTGCAAACAAACCCAAACTCCTTTAGCAAACTGAAAATATAAAAATCATATTCTAGTTCTAATATATCTACTCTTCCCCCAAGAAAACAAAACTTAAAAAGAAAAAAACAAAGACCTAAACGGAGCTTTCTCAATATTTCCCATGATTTCACTGAGCTTATAAAATGTAGAGGTTTTATTAAACTGTAGACCATGGCAGACAAAGTATAATTTAGGGAGATTAAATGAGCCGGATGTTATATGCCTTTCATATTTAAGGTATTGAAAATTCTTGAAGTAATTGGAAAATGATGTCTTGTGGACACCAGGCTATTTTTCAGCTGAGCAGCTAATAATCAGTCTTCACAATGTTCCAGATGTGTGTGTTTTCCTCTAATAATGGGGAGTTAAAAATAACACTTCTAATCCTTCCTCCAAATGATGAGGGGCAGGCCCGCTGTCACCAGGCCGGCCACTGGAGGGAGTGCTGTGGGTGTCTCTGAGCAGCTCCACAATAAAATAAATACACAGGCTCATCACATTATTCAAATGCAATCTTAATTACTCCAGAACTTGCTCCAAACTTTTCCAAGTGAGCTCACAATAATGAGCTCCTGGTCTCTTGTCTCCCCTCTCACTCCTTCGTTGCTAAATGGGCTGCATCTGGACGCGCTGCTTGCTGGAATGTTGATCAGTCCTGAGTCGTTTTTCCATTCGGGGCCTCAGGACCTCCAGGCTCAGCTACTTTCCCTGCTCTCCTTCCCCCTCTGTCTTCTGGGGGAGTGTGTGAGGCTGGCACGTGCTTCTGAGCTGCGTCCAAGGTTTTGTGCCACAGATGATTAACCTTAAGGTTTTTGTTACTTGGCAGGAGTGGAAATGACCCTGTCCCTTCCTCCAGCAAAAGTGCTGCAACTCCCCTCCCCTGTCCTAAAGGGGATCTGCCTCTGGCTGGGAGCCTGCTGTGGGAGTATATTTGGATTCTTCTCTTCTCCAACTCTCAACCTTTTAGCTCTTTGTTGGCCCCTGGGCAGGGAGCTGAGGGGCAGTAGGGTGGTGGGAGGTTGTACTTAAAAGCATTGGGGTGACACAGAGAAGGAAGCCACGGCCCTGCACTACCTTTCATAGCTGAAGCAGCCTCATCCTCCTGTCTAAAGGGCAGAGATGCGACCTGCATTTGGGGTCACTGGGTTGAGCCTGGGCTGGGAGGAAGACTTGGATCCTGGTCGAAGTTCTGCCAACCCACTGGGTGGAGGGCAGGTTCTAGGAGCCAGCATTCCCACTGCAGAGTGAAACAATGATATTCCGACTTCCTTGAAATGAGAAAATACAGGACATGGTAAACACTGAACATGTTAAGAAGAACCTGCAAGTTCAAGTGGACCTCTGCCCTACTAATAGTGAGGTCATGCCTCGAGGACAGGCCAAGCCCTCCCTGAGAGAAGAACAAGTAGATCGGGGTTTCTGGCTGAGCTTTGTTCCTGGAACAATGCACCTCCAATCTGCTCCCCACCAGTGACAGGGAGGGCAAGAGCACCCTCCCTGTGACACAGGAAAGAAAACTAATTCTCTTTTCTCTTCCGGGTCCCTCTCCAGTTTACTCAGTGGGGAACTCTACTCTGCCCTGACATAAATGAGATTCCCTTCTCATGGTTGAGTAATTGACCACTGTGGAGTAAACAATTCCCTTTGGAGGAGGCAGGTCTGTCCTTTGCCCTCATACCTGGGAGGCAGCCCCTGAAGTGAGATTTCTATCTCAGGAGTGCTCAGAGTATCTTAGTTTTTTCTATTGGCCCATTGGACCCTCTGATAGATTATGCTGCCGAGTTGACTCATGGCAGGGCTAGGCCAAGCCAACAAGGCCAGTGCTTAAAGGTTTGAGATTTGGAGCTAGGTGACAGCACCACGCTCCCTGCAGGGTGGGTGCTGGGAGCTGAGTTCCTTCGCGGTTCACTGAGGCATGCAGACAAAATGAAGCCCCAGGAGAATCTCTAGACCAGAGGCTCCAATGAGCTTCCTGGCTGACAATGGCCTCAGTGTACAGTCACATTCCAGAGCTGGCAGGGGGGACCCTGCCCAGGGTTCCAGGGGGCACAACAGGAACTTCCTGCTAGAGCCCTTCCTAAGCATCTGTTCCTTGGAAGGTTCTGCTTTGCATCATTTGCTCTGATCAAACAGCTCCCGGGACTAGCACCTTTCCCGAGAACTAAGCATCTCTCCAGTGAGCATTCAAAACTGAGAGTGGTTCATGGGCAGCTGGTGTCTGAAGTGTCTTTGGGGACAGGCCCCTCGACCGTGATGCTTGCCTGTCTCTTTATTCCCATCCACGGCCAGCGTCTCCCTGGGAGTTGCAATCAGCCTGGTGCTTCTGATTTCACAGCACCCTTCCCCCTGAACTGCCTCGCTCTGCCTCTAGGCCAGACCCTGTAGTGGGAGGACTTCTTGATTCTTCTCTTTTCTCGCCCATGGCCTTTTAGACATTTGTTGACCTCTAGAATGTGTGCAGGAAATTGAGGGGAGGACTTCCTTAAGCTGTTAACTTGGTTGAAGAGTATCAAGCTCTAAGAACCTAGCACATTTGACCCTGCAGCTTGGTGTCCTCAAAGTTCTCTGCTAGGCCAGGCTCATCTCCTGCAGTTGCGGGGGCTGAGAGGACAAGTTCCTGGTGGACCGGCAGCCGCGAGCGCCTCCTTTGCCCATTGCACGGACTTCTGCCTCAGTTTCCTTCCTCTGAGCCTGCCTCCCTGCACAACTTTCCTCAGCAAGGCCCAGGGGAACGCTCCTAAAATTCACTCAAACCCACATCTTCCCAGGAGCTCTGAGTGAGTCCACTTGCTCCGAGACAGTGGTCTAGCTGGAGTCCATGATAGACACACACATGAACTTGTGGGAATGCATCATGCTGTTTAAACACGTGCAAGAGACCAGTAAGGTGCCAGCATTGATTCCCCATTGCTAGGGTGTGACACTTCTTCCCCTTGAGAGCCTGGGCCCCCCACACTGTAGTACATGCAGGAACTGGCTTGTCCTCCCGGTGCTTCCTGGGCTGGATTCCCTTGTTCAGTGTTTAATTCTTCTCTTCCAGCACCCACCTTCCCTCTGTCTTGGGGCTTGACCACATCTCCAAAGACATGCAGGCTTGTAGAGACATCCCCCAAAGGAGGGCTGGCTCCTTAATTTGTTTCTGGAATTCAAGATGCAATTGTTTCTGGAATCCACCATGTAATTTGCAGTGTTGAAGTTGAAAATAAGCACCCTATAACCAAGCAGGCTGAGTATTACAGGGGCGTGGGTACAGGGGAACAGCTTGGGCAAGGCTGTGACTCTACATCTTCTGTGAAGAGGTGACACCTCAGTTCTTCCATCTGCCAAGTCCAGCGTCTTTCAGTGCCCTGGGCTGCCACAGCCCTGCATCAGGGTCGTCTGGGGACAGCAGTGAGCTGGTAGGTCAAGGTCCTCATCCAGACCTGCCCTTGGAAATGTCACCCATAGACAGAGGAACAAGAGTGCAGGAGCTGTGTACTCCCTGTGCCGACTGTGCTCACCCCACAGCCTGATATCGACCTGAGACAGGTCCCCAAGCACAGCAGTGTACACAGAATCTGGAAGAAAAGAACATTCTGAAGTGGAATTGAAAGGGGAAGAAATCGCCCCTCGCCCCCAAGGAGGCGAAAGAGGCGTGACCAGTGTGTCAAGCCGGCAGCAGACCCTGAGGCTCTTGTTACTGCACTTAGTGGCTCAGGTTATGGGTTGCTTTATTCCAAGCCCTAAAATATTAAATTGAGGATGTCCCCAGTTTTTTACATGATTTCAGAGCAAAGAAATATCAGGGACAATGTCAGGTCCCTTGTGATGTCAGGCAACCCAAAGAAGTGAAATACTTTTCAGCAGTAAAAACAGAGCCCTGCAGACCCTCCATTTCCAACATGCACCTCCTTGGAAAATACTTGTTCTCAGAGAGCAAAATCATTATCTCCACGTTCAGTCTCTGCAGTATCTAAGGTGAAAATCTTCAGCAAGAATAAAAAGAAATTCATCTAAACAAAGGTCCCAGACCAGCAATTAAAGCCAGAGATATTTCAGGTTCTCTTCAAACACCAGCATCGGCTTGTCTGGTCTGCGGGCAGCATCCGCCTACCTAGGGCAAGGGGGTGGCCCCCAGCTGGCCTGTAGCTGGGCCCAGCACTTTCTAGCTACACAGTAATGGCATCTGCTGTGTCTAGCTAGGGAGAGTTTAAACTCTCCTCTGAACTTTCCTATTTTTTTTTTCTAAAACCAAAACAACACCTTACCACAACCAATAGAAATTGTATAAATTCAGGAAAAACATATTTAGCAGGTACCAAGAACTCCAGTGACCGAACACTAATGCATTAATTGCACTCTGCAAACCAACTGCTGAATAAGAAGTGTTTTTCTTTTCTCAATTTCATTTCAAACATTCTGTGTGCCTTTTATTTTTGAGTCAATTATACTAAAAGTTATGCATACACATAGAGATCTGGGAAGAGCTCCAGCGGCCAGCAGCTAGCTGCTCGGTTTTCCATTAGAGAAAGAACTGGGTGAAGTCCTAAGAGAAAAAGACTTTTTTGAAGTTGTGAGAAGCCATGCTGACAGGGAGGAATATGGAAAAGCATTTTGACTCCTATTCTGCCAGCTCCCATGCTGCTTCAGAGTCGGCCCTGCCCACTCCGTCTGCCCAATGGGGCTTGCAGAAAGGGCAGGCGTGGGGAGCAGAAGTATTAAGACATATCCAGAAATTCTAGCCAGGGTTGCCAAGATGTCTCTTTCCCTCTGCACCTGCTGGAGTGACTTGAGATGCTGCCAGGCCTGCAGACTGCGAGCATCCTGAAGGGGAGGCCTGGGGGTCTGGGCCAGCTCACCCGCCCACTGTCTGAAGCATCTTCAAAAGCCTTGGAAGAGCAAAGCAGAAGCCCCAGACCTCCTGTGATGTCTCATGTCTGTAGCTTCATCACCCTGGGAATGCAGACCCCTTCCAGTCCCTGCCCCTGACATGCACACACACAACACAAACACACACAGACATACACACATGGACACACACATGGACATGCTTGAGCCCACACACATGCACATCAATATAGGCACAGATATACACATCCTTACCATCACACACAGTCACATACAAACACCCACACACAAACACACGCATACACATAAATGCAGACAAATGGACACAAATGCCATCATATATACACAAACATACACATATAGACATATGTATATGCACATAAATACAGAAACATACACACATAACACTCATGTAAACACAACTACATACAAAAGCACACACAACATATAACACATGTTCACTCAAACAAAGACATGCATGTAAACTCACATATGTACACACACACACACACACATATCCAAACCATTAGCAAGGACAGCCCAAAACAGGAAGAGTAAGGACCATCTAATAGGTGTGGAAGGTCCCCATGAGCCTCGGGTTCCTGTGCCATCTGGTTCCTACACGACATGGGAGAAGTACTAGACCACTTCCCGACTTCAGCACCTGGGATATCGACCTGAAGCAACCTTCCCTGGGTGCTAGAAGAAGAAAATGGCTTCTTGAAAGTGAGATTTCCCAGTGGTCTTCAGACGTTTCAAGCTCACAGGTGCCTTCTCAGATCGCTAACCAGTGCCAGGCTTTCTGATGGCAGTCTTGTCAGACCATGGAGGTGCGCCTCTGCCCCATGCCAAGCAGCTGCACACCACAACTACAAGGTGAGCTTCTCAGTTCACCAACCATCAGAAACCTTGGGGCAAACAGGGTGTGTGTCTCCACCTCTGCAGAGAATCCCAGAGGAAGCGTGACACCTAGCATGGGGACCAGCACCCACCACAGAATGGATTGTCTCTTTCCATCTAAATATCTGAACGTGACCTCCATCCCTTCACATGAGCCCTGAGCTTGGGGAGGCACAAGGGCTCTGTCCCAATTGTGATGTGCCTTTGGTGTCCAAAGGTTAAAAAAAAAAAAAAAAAAAAAAAACATATTGAGTGTGTACAAATAATGCAATCAAGCTGGAACACATTTCAGTGCTTAATTCCATGTGTAAATTGATGGTACTCCATGAGTGGATGTCATCTTTTTGCTGGAAAATGAGGGCACTTAATTTCTTCTCCTCTTGCTTTCTCTCCCCTCAACGCACTTATGGGTTCAAACCCCAGTACTTTCCAGTAGTCACGCCTTCTGCATCCCTGTGTTTTGGCCTTTGAAACAGAGTATGTCAAACCTGGAAACTGATGGTTCGCACACTCAGCCCCAAGTGGTGGGAGCAGTAGAAGCATCCAAACTTCTGTGCCCTGAAATGCTTTCAAAGACCTGGTGCTCTCAGGAGCAGACCCTGGGATGGTTTCAGGAGGGACCTTATGCACTCTATCTTGGGCAGAGGAAGGGCCTTTGCAACTACAAGAATGCGAGTGCAATTGCTGTATTCAGACCCACCACTTGGACAGCTTCCCACTAAACTCACTTCTCCTGGATCCAGGCAAATATCACTGTACCCCGGGAGTGGCATTTCTTATTCTAATCTTGCTGTTCATTTTCCCACTTTGGTTTATGCCCTGCAGAGTACAATGCCTGTTACTATACGGAAAACGAGGATGACTAAATCTGTGACTTACAATTAGCAAGAAACAAAGCACAGGAAACATTGCTTACATTTTGGTAAGCTGGGACGTATCAATGGCAAATCTGAGAAAAATTAAAAATCATATACAAGGAAACTTGGCCATTTGGTTTTTCTCTTTTAGCTTGAAAGAGTTTTATCACCAAGAAAAAAAAAATGTGACTGCTGGGAAGAGACGTGTCTGGAGGACAGCTCTGCCGTTCTCAGAGGCTCCCTGTGTGAAGCCCTCTGGGGGACGTAATGCAGTCGCAGTTCTTACTGCCATCTCTTCTCTCACCTCCCTGGCTCTGGCTGGGTTCCTCTGGCCACCAGCCACCTCGCTGCAGGATTCCGTGTTTGGCTTGCAGCTGTCCTTGGGCTCCTCGTTTCTAGAATCATGCAGGTTGCCTTTTGGCCCCACAGTGCAGGCCCCTACCCCGGCCTCAGCCGTGACCACATCTCCCTGTCCTTGGGGAATGGTCACCCTGCTGCCTCTGTATGATTCATCCTGTAATTGAGTTTTGATGTTCCCATTTCAGAAATGTATTCCCATTAAGCTTGGGCCAAAAGTTAAGCATCAGAACAAGAGAACATTGCAAGTACCTCTGAGAAGGAGCAGCCTTCATTTGAATAATTATGTTTGGATTAGCAAACCCTTCTCTCTACAGCAGGGGCTGTCTCCCCTGCGCAGTGGAGAGCGGCACCAAGCTGTGTCTTGGAGCAGAGGAGCTCAGAGAACCTGTGCTGGCCATCTTTCTAGAGGATCATTTTATAGCAAATGACTTCGGTATCCTGGCTCCATTCTCTAGTTAGACTAAGAGGGAATAAAAAGAAACAAAAGAAAAGAGAATCAACCTTCAGTAATCTCTCTTCTCAACCCGGATTATAACATCTGCAGGGCTCACTGAGCCCCAGGTCCTGGGACAGACCCCACTCCTGGTGACCTGTATTTAGTCCCCAGCTGTTTTAGTCAGCTTTTTTGCTACTGTGACTAAAAGACCCTCCAGAACAGTTGTAGAGGGGAAAAAGTTTATTTGAGGGCTCTTGGTCTTATTCAGAGGTCTCAGTCCACAGAGAGCTGTTCCATTCCCCAGGGCCCCAGTGAAGCAGAATCATGGGGAAGAGTGTGGTGGAGGGAAGCAGCTCATGAGATGATCAGGAAGCAGAGACAGACTCTACTTGCCAGATACCAAATCTGTACCCCAAAGGCACACACCCAACCCCACCTCCTGGAGCCACACCATATCCACCTTCAGTTACCACTCAGTTAATCCCCATCAGGGGATTAAGTTGCTGATTGGGTTAAGGCTCTCACAACCCATTGTCTCACAACCCAATCATTTCTCCTCTGAGCCTTCTTGCACAGTCCCATACAGGAGTTTTTGGGGGACACCTCACATCCAAACCACAACAACAGCATATTCCAGCCCCTTGGACAAAAAGAGGCAGGAAGAACACCCCAGGAGCTAGTGTCAGGAGCACAGAGAGGCGGCTGGCTGTGGCGCTCCAGCCTTACATCTCTGTTTCTTCGAGAAGCAGCAGCTCAGTGAAGACCTTCATGAACCATTCTTGGCCAATATCTGTTTCAGCGACTAGGCCATCTTCATATATAAAAGCTGTGTTCAATCTCCCTACCCTCGAATTCTCACTGTGCTTTCAAACTCTTCCTGCGGTTAACTCACTAACATTTGATATTTTAAAAGCCAGTCAGGAGTCATGTGATTCTTCTCTTTGCACTAAAATTTACAGTGTCTGTTTTTCCTAACAATTCTTCTCCACCTTCGGAATAGCCATTTCCTATTAAAATTTTATTTCATTTTATTTTTAGAGATTACATTGCTTTGCTTCCCTAGTGAGCATCCCCTGAATGTTTTCTCTCTGGCAGAAAAACAATTGTGAATATTTTCTGGCCATCTGTAGATGCTTCCAACAGAGTGTGGAGTTGTAACATTATTCATCTATTTGTTCTTACCTGTGCTCAGGCACATGGTGAGCCTTATCTGCAGGTGCTTCCTAGGCAGTTACCTTTTTGTGCATATCAATACCATTTTTTTGGATTTCAGACTGGATAAGGAAAAAAACAAAACAAAACATTGTATTCACGCCCTCGATGTCATTGCTGTCTCCTCAGTGCTCCTCCTGGATGCCCGGTACAAACCTGATTTTGGCACTTCCTTTACTCACAGCAAGAACACTCTTCCTCTTGGTCTTGTGGCAAGGCTCACTGATCATCATCTCCAACTTGATCAGGACCCCTTGTCCTTCGCCCTCTGCAACCACAACTGGCCAATGGGACTGCAGGTTTGGCTGGACAGACACCACCATTTCATCCAATGATGAGACAGTTATGGAAAAATCCTTGGGATCATAAATGTCTAAAGGTGTCACGGAGCCATCATTGAACAAAATCCAAGAACTAACTATGGCTTTCTGAGGAAAACAAAACCAGAGGATGATCAGCTCCCTTCTTGTTTGTAAGCATGTAAGAAGTGTGATTTCCTATAAAATAGGTTCTCAAGCTAAGGACTGAGATACATCAACCCTCTGTTTTAAAGTCTGGAACAGGGTCGGCTCTACATGGACAATGGCATCAATAACATGCTGCAGCCCCCATGGCATGGGGAACAGAAGAATGACTTCAATGGATGTGGTCATGTGTGTATTAACTGATTTTCATAGAACAGAATTTGACTTTGATGCTTCTGAAAAGAGTTTGAAAGATCACATGACGCATCTGATTCAATTTCAGGTGCAACTAACCAGGCTGCTGCTAGAGATGCTCTCACGTCAAGCATTCTTTATTAGGCAGACGGGCTTGGCTCGGCTCAAAGTGTCTGAGAAAAGACGCCCTCTGGGGATTGGCATGCCTCAAAGACACAGTAACCTTGATATAATTTAGGAGGATTTGCTACAAGTTTAAAGATGGAGGTTCAGAGCCACCCCAAATCAACATGAGCCAGCAGAAATCCTGCACCTCTCAGCCACACTGCTTTAGGTGGCTGAAATGGGACTCCCAAGTACCAAATATTGTTTTATAAAAGTGAAGATGTGATTCTTTGGCTCATACACAAACACCCGCTAGAAAGCAAATGCATGTGGACACGTGGTCGGCGTAATGTCTCCTGGGAGGAAAGCTCCCCTCAGACTCAATGAGGGGTTGTGAGGCTCTGTTGACTCTCCTTGTGGGACAAAGAGACCTGGAGAGGAGCTGACCATGGACCAGGGCACAGGCCTCTAGGCTCTCACCTGCTGTGGGGTCTGGAGGACATCCTAGGCAGTCACTGTGGAGATAATGGTCCTCCAGTCCACCCTGTGAGGCTACTGGGAGAGGGACAAGCCAGCTACCAGCTGCACGCCCAGCTCCATGATGGTGACATGGTCATCCAGGACGATCACTGTCTCCTCAGCCAGGATGGAGTCAGAGAGAGGTGAGAGCACCATCCCTGACCTCTACCCACCAGATGGCAGTAGCAGCACCCTCTGCCTGGGGACAACCATAATATGGCCAGACATTGTCAAGTGTCCCCCAGAGCTGCTAACCACCCTCCCACGGGGAGAAATCAGATTGCTCTCCTGTGATTGTGTGTGATGCTGGAGTTTGAACCTGGTGGGCAAGGGCTCTGCCACTGAACCACACCCTTGTCTATAGTTGAAGTTTGAGCTTAATGTCTGCTGGTTAAAATAAGAAAATTCATGCCAATAATTAAAAGTTGTTCTGTGTTTCCTTCATTAAAAAGTGTATGAATAATGAAGATGGATGATTCTTGTGTATTGTTTTATTATTTTCTTTCACACAAAAGCATGCACATATGTGGAGTTACTCACAGATGCATACTTAGATGGACCCTTACAAATGGTGGGTATGGTTTGGAGGAGTGTCCATTAGTTTATAGCTACACAGTGGTAGTTCCTGGGTCCCAAACAACCAGGGCCCTGCCCTCCTTTCCCTGTATGATTCTTGGTTTCAGGAACTCCATTGCAAGGTCAATGAAGTCAGCCAGACCACAACTCCTTTGTTGGGAAGGAGAATTACATACCACTGGTTTTTAGTCTGTGTGGCTGTCCAGAGCAAAATGATCATCGCAGGCTCCCATTTCCCATCCCATGTGTTCCCGGCCACCCAGCAGGTCCTGGGCATGCCCACCCCCATACCATGTGTCCTCTGCCATCCAGCAGGTCCTGGGCATGCCCACCCCCATACCATATGTCCTCTGCCACCCAGCAGGTCCTGGGCATGCCCAACCCTCTCCTGTGTGTTCCTGGCCACCCAGCAGGTCCTGGGTGTTCCCACCCCCATCCCATGTGTCACCAATCACCCAACAGGTCCTTGGCGTGCTTGCTGTGTGCAGAGCTGCTGCTTCTCACTCAGACCCAAGAGGCACATGCACTGCCTCCTGTCTTCAACCTGCTTTCACTCCAGGGGCAGCTACAGGACCAGGACTTGAGTCAAGGGGTTCCAGACTGTGCTGCTGAGACCCTGGGGAGCTTGTGAACATCCCCTTGCCAATATGCCAGTCCACAGCAATTAAACCAGGATTCGCGGTGTTGGAGCCAGTCACTGATGTTTGGAGGAGCATTTGACACTTCCAATGTGCACTCCTAGCAGGGTTTGGGCACTTGTGTCCTCACGTTCCTTCCTGTGACATGGGGAGGTTCCTGCCCCTCACAGATCATTGTGGCCCAGAGGGAAACAGCCCATCAGTGCACTTGGTGTGAGGCCACACTCTGAAGTGCTCAGTAGAACTGAAGTGTCCTTGTTAATGGTGCTGGCAGAGCTCTCAGATCCCAGGCTGCATTCTGTGGGACCACAGAGAAAGGGGGGCTCACCCAACCTTAGGAAAGTAGAGCCGCCTCCCAGAGCAGGGTAAGTACCAGGAGGAGTCCTACGGGCAGGGCAGTTCCCAGGCACTACCTCACTGGAGCCTCACCAAGCCAGGGGGTCCAGGCTCCCCACCCAGAAATGGGGCCCTCTGGTGGGTGTTCAGCAAGTGAGGGGTTAATCAAATTGGTATTTAGTAAAGTTCATTCTTGAGCAAATATAGTTTTGTGGTTGAAAGATGGACAGAGGGGAAGGTGACTAGATAGAAGAATCCTTGGGGCAGCTCCATGCCAGGTCCTGCAGGTGGCAGTGGGCTAGTGAGAACGGCCCCAGCTGGAAGTCCACAGACCAGAGGACCTTGGAGCAGGGCCTCGGAGCAGAGTCTCCCCACTTGTGCGTGAGCCCCACACGCATATTCCTCTGCCCCCTCCCTACCTGGGGCCATATGTGAGCCCACCCCTGTGCTCCCTGCCCCCCACCTGGGCCATCTGTTTGGCAGCTGTGAGGTGACAGGCTGCCTCTGTGTGTGCTGTGGTCTTGTCTTGAAGCTGGTTGGTTTCCCTGCACTTTCAACTAACTTGCTAAGGCATCTAAACCAACTGGGAGTTACCCAGAGCAGGAGTGTCGTTTCTCAATGAAAGCAGCATTTCCAGGGGCTTAGGGAGGTTTAGGGAAGGAGAAACAAAAGTCTCAGAAGAAGATTCCTCTGTTTTCGGCAAGTTAACACATATTCACTGAGCTTTCCTCACTCAAAACCCCCAGGGAAAGAAGGTTTTGGAAAAAGTAGCCAGCGGGGGCTTCTGTCTGTATTTTGGGAGTCAGGAGCAGTGAGGGACACCAGATGACAACAGGCCTTGCACAGGTTCAGAAGGCCCAGGAACCCTGGACAAGTATCTGTCCTTCTTGGCGTGGCAGTGCCTGAGAGGCAGGAGGGTGCAGGTTACCACAGGGACAATGGGCAGTGGCAGCTGAGACAGAAGCCTGCACTCTGACCCTCACTGGCTTTGTAAGTCAGGTTGTTGGAAGGCGTCCACACCCACGCCTCTGCATCTTCCTAGTTTTCTCGGGTCTCTGGCTCCTCAGGTCTCTGGCCAGCAGCAGCCTCAACTGCTCCCTCTCCTGCCCTCTACCCAATATTGTGCCAGCATAAGCCCTGGCTCCTCATTGGCTGGGCCCGCATCTCTCACCATGCCTGAGTCAACAACTGATGCCTTGAATTCTTTACCCTGGAGCAGGATTACAGCAGAACCACCTGGCGGGATTTTCAGAATGAATTAATTGAACTGCTGCTTGGAACAGTTTCTGGTGGGTCGGGGGTCATGGAAAGCCTTAGCCACCATGGTTGGTGCATATGCATCCCGGGATGCCCCATCACTGGCCTCCCCAGAGACTCAGGGGTCAGCGGCACTCAGCCTCCAGGCCCCACCACACAACTAGTGGGACACTGCTCTTCTACCTCCTTAAGGCTGAGCAGCTGCCAAGAGACACAAGCAGCATTAGCAGCCAGCTGTGTCTTCTCCAATCACACTGTGGACTTAAGTGGCTGTTAGACTTCCCAGGACATAAACACTCTCCTCTCTAATCCACTTTCTGTTTACACAACAGGATAGGCACTTTACCCCTCCATTCCAGCTTTGCTTTTTCTGCCTCAAAAATCAGACATCCAGCCCCAGGCAGTCTCGGGTTTTCTCATTAGGACCCCATGCTGGGGAATTCATTGCCTCAAAAACTCTTGATTTCTGAGCTGATAACTATTTCTAAAGTCAAAGCAAATCAACTACAGCAGCAAAATCGCTTATTTATGATGGTCTTCGGGAAGGCTTTCTTCTTTTCTTCTCCTTCTGTTTTTTTCCTCAGGGTATTTATTCTGTCTCTTTATAGACTGCAATAAGCTGCTAAGAGCTATCACTAAAGAAGATTTCTGTTATTGTAATTTGCTCTATGGCAATGCCCCACCAAGGAGCTCCCAGCTCTAATCCGGGCCACTGAATGTCGCCATCAAGCATTTGGCTGAAGGCAGCACATGAGCCTTCAGCTGCTGAAGCAGCAACTGGGAAAGCTGGCCTGCAGCTGACCACATCCCAGCACTGGCAGGGAATGGGCCACCCCCACCCCCTCACACCCAGGACACCACATCTGCAACCTGTCAGCAGAAATGCAGGCTTTCAAATGAAATCTCCTCTTAATATATGAGTAGTTCATCTGGGATATTGCTCTGAAATTTTCTTTCCTTGATGCATCTCTGCCTGGTTTTGGTATCAGGATGCCTCTAGAAATTTTTTGGTGCCTTTGAGGTTTTCTATCTAATTGGAATATGAATTTTCAAAATATTTTCTAATTGTCTCCTGTATTTCAATAATGTCTGCCATGATGTTTCCTTTTTCAATGCAAATTTTAGTAATTTGAGTTTTCTCCCTCCTTCTTTTCATTGGAGTAGCTAAGGGTTTGTCAATTTTATTTATTTTTTCAAAGAACCAGCTTTTTGTTGTGTCAATTTTTTGAATTTTTTCTTTAGTTTCAATTTCATTGATTTTCATCCTGATTTTAATTACCTCCTGTCTTCTACTATTTTGGTGTTGGTTTGTTCTTCTTTTTCTAGGGCTTTTAGCTGTAATGTCAGGTTATTTATTTGTTGACTTTTTCTTCTTTTAAGAATGAACTCCATGCAATGAACTTTCCTCTTAACACTGCCTTCATAGTGTCCCAGAGATTTTGATAACTTGTATCAGAGTCCTCATTTACCTCTAGAACATTGACGCAAAAATTCTCAATAAAATTCTGGCAAATCACATACAAAAATATATTCAAAAAAATAGTGCTCCATGATCAAGTGGGGTTCATTCCAGTGATGCAAGGTAGGTTCAATATGTGGAAATCAATAAATATAATTAATCACATCAATAGACTTAAAGATAAGAATCATATAATTATATCAATTGACACAGAGAAAGCATTTGACAAAATACAGCACCCTTTCATGTTCAAAACACTAGAAAAACTAGGCATAGTAGGAACAAACCTCAATACTATAAGAGTTATTTATGCAAAACCCAAGACCAACATCATTCTAAATGGAGAAAAATTGGAAACATTCCCTCTAAAAACTGGAACAAGACAGAAATACCCCTTTTCACCACTTCTTTTCAACATAGTCCTTGAAACTCTAGTCAGAACAATTAGAGAAAACAAACTAAAGGGATACAAATAGGAAAGAAGAACTCAAACTATCACTATTTGCTGACAACATGATTCTATACTTAGAAGATCAAAAAACTTCACCAGAAAACTTCTAGAATCAATTAATGAATTCAGCAAAGTAGCAGGGTATAAAATCAATACACATAAATCAAATGCATTTCTATACATCAGTGATGAATCATCTGAAAGAGAAATTAGGAAAACTACACCATTCACAATAGCCTCAAAAATAAAATAAAATACTTGGGAATTAACAAAAGAGGTGAAAGAACTCTACAATGATAACTAAAGAACACTAAAGAAAGAAATTGAAGAAGACCTTAGACGATGGAAAGATCTCACATGCTCTTGGATAGGCAAAATTAATATCGTCAAAATGGCCATACTACCCAAAGCACTATACAGATTCAATGCGATCCCAATTAAAATTCCAATTACATTCCTTATAGAAATAGAAAAATGAAATCATTTGGAAAAACAAGAGACCCAGAATAACCAAAGCAATCCTTAGCAAGAAGAGTGAAGCAGAAGCAGACCTTAAAGTATACTACAAAGCTATAGTAACAAAAATGGCATGGTATTGGCACCAAAATAGACATGGTATACCAATGGTACAGAATAGAAGACATGGAGACAAACCCACATTAATACAGTTATCTCATACTAGACAAAGGCACCAAAAACATATAGTAAAGAAAAGATAGCCTCTTCAATAAATGGTGCTGGGAGAACTGGAAATCCATACGCATCAAAATGAAAATAAACCCCTATTTCTCACCATGTACAAACTCAAAGTGGATCAAGGACCTAGGAATTAGACCAGAGACCCTATGCCTAATAGAGGAAAACTTAGGCCCAAATCTTCACCATTTTGGATTAGGCCCAAATTTCCTTAACAAGACTCCTAAAGTGCAAGAAATAAAATCAAGAATTTATAAAGGGATGGACTCAAATGAAAAACCTTCTTGTCAGCAAAAGAAACAATCAATGAGGTAAAGAGACAGCCTCCATTTAGGGAGAAAATTTTTGCCACACACATATCATAAAGAGCACTAATCTCCAGAATATATAAAGAACTCAAAAAACTTACTTAACACCAACAAAACAAACAACCCAACCAATAAATGGGCCAAGGAGCTGAACAGACATTTCTCAGAAGAAGATATATATTCAATAAACAAATATTTAAAAAATGTTCAACATCTCTAGTAATTAGAGAAATGCAAATCAAAACTACTCTAATATTTCATCTCACACCAGTCAGAATGGCAATTATCAACAATACAGACAACAATAAATGTTGGTGAGGATGTGGTGGAAAAGACACAATCATACATTGCTGGTGGGGCTGTAAATTGGTGCAACCAATTTGGAAAGCAGCATGGAGATTCCTTAGAAAACTTGGAATGGAACCACCATTTGACCCAGCTATCCCACTCCTTGGTTTAGACCCAAAGGACTTAAAATCAGCATACTATAGTAACACAGACACATCAATGTTCATAGCAGTTCAATTCACAATAGCTAAACTGTGGAAGCAACATAGATGCCTCTCAATAGATGAATGGATAAAGAAACTGTGGTGTATATACATAATGGAATATTACTCCATATTAAAAGAGAATAAAATAATGGCATTTGCAGGTAAATGGATGGAGTTGGAGAATATCATGCTAAGTGAAATAAGCCCATCCCAAAAAACCAAAGGCTGAATGTTCTCTCTGATAAGTGGATGCTGATCCATAATGAGGAGGGAGGAGGCATTGGGAAAATGGAAGAACTGTGATTGGGCAAAGGGAAGGGAGGGTGGGTAGGGTGCATGGGGGCAAGAAAGATGGTGGAATGGGATGGACACCATTACCCTAGGTACATGTATGACTGCACGTATGGTGTGATGCTGCATCGTGTAAAACCACTGAAATGAAAAGTTGTGTTACAATTGTGTACAATGAATCAAAATGCATTCTGCTATCATATATACCTAGTTAAAATTAATTAATTAATTTGAAAAAATGTGAGCAGTTAATTTTCTTTTTTAGAAAAAAATGCTCAGGTGAAATTGAACATACGTAGGACCACTGTGTTATCACAGTTACAGGCCCCAACACAAAGGCATACACTCTAGGATTTTCCATAATAACCAATATTTTATTGAGATAGCCTAGTCACCTCCACTTGCCATGTCCTACCTACTTGTTCAGAGAGGGATTTAGGGAAGAGGATAGGATAGGATTCAGTCCTCTGATGCAGGATACTTCTGGAACATACTTCTTGCTATGAAAAGAGATGCCATAGTAGGTTTCCCCTGGGGCACTGGAACATGTTACATCACAGAGGATCCCTGCTATAGCCTGAGGGGCAACCTGACCATGGCAGGACACTGTGACAGGAGAAGTGAAAGAACCTGGGCCATAGGTACAATGGGATCACAGACTTATCCAACACTTTGGGTGTTTCACGTTAGTTGAAACAGTAAGATTTTTCTATTTTGTTAAGGTCATTTGATTCAGGGTGTTCTGTTATCTAATTAATCCTCATAATAATCTTGAAAGGTAAAGGGAGCTTGTACTTCTGATTTACAGAGACAAATGAGTCTCATTTAGGCCAAGTGACCAAGGATGCACAGTGAGGAAGGGATACAGCCAGGATCTGAATGTGTACCATCTGGATGCAAAAGCAGAGCTCCTCTTTATTCCTTTAATTTTTTAATTGACAAAGAAACATTGTATGTATTTGTTGTGCACAACATAATGTTTTGAAATTTGCACACATTGAGGAATGGCTATGTGAAGTAAACTGTGTATTTTCTCACATATTAACGATAGTCCTCATAATGGACCAAAAAAAAAAAAAAAAACAATCCCATAAACTTGTTCTTCCTGTTTAAAGGAAACTTTATGTCTTCTGACCACCATCTCCCCATCTTTTCCCTCCAAGCCCCTCTGGTAAGTGCAATTCTACTCTCTGCTGTATCAGTTGGTTATGGTTTGACTCTTTCATGCTCCTTGGAAAGCTGCTGTGTTGTGAGTGTGCTCCCCAGTGCAACGAGGTTTGGAGGTGGGGCTTTAAGGCAATGATTGGGTTATGAAACCTGTAACCGCATTGGTGGATTAGTGCATTCTGTGGATTAATAATTTGAATGGACTTCTGGTGGTAGCACTGGGAGGGTGGCGTGTAGCTGGAGAAAGTAGGTCTCTGGGGACATGGCCAGGACTACATCTGTGCCTGGCTCCTTCCTCCTGCTCTCTGCTTCCTCACTGCCATGAGCTGAGCAGATTTCGTCTACCAGATCCTTCCGCTATGATACTCTTCCTCAAGTTAGGTCCAGAGCAATGCAGTTGATCAACCATGAACTCAACCTCTGAAACTATGAGCTCAAATAAACTTTTCCTCCTCTAAGTTCTTCTTGTCAGGTATTCTGGCCACAATGATAAAAAAAAATCAATTATTAGACCAACTTTTTGATATTCCAAATACAAGTAACTCCACACAGCAATCGTATTTCTGTGACTAGCTTATTTTACTTAATATCTTCCAGGTTCATCTACATTATTAAAAAAGACAGAATTTCCATCTTTTTGAGACTGAATAGCATTCCACATGTATATATGTAAAGTGTGTGGGTGTGACATTTGCTTTATCTGTTCATCAACTGATGAGTACTTAGATTGGTTCCATATCTTAACTAATGTAAATAACATTATAATCAACATGGGAAATACAAAATATCTCTTTGACATAATGATTTCATTTCTAAAAGAGCAATAGCATGATCACATGGTAAGCCTAATTTTACTCTTTTGAAAAACCCCGTATGTTTCCATTACAGCTATGCTAATTAACATCCCACAGAGGGTACCAGGGGTCCCTTCCCGCCACATCCTTCATGACCACCATCCTAACAGGTGTGAAGTGAGAGCTCATTGAGTTCTAATACACATTTCTCTAATGATCAATGATGTTGATTTTTTTTTTTTTTTTTTGTATACCTATGGGTCAATTGTGTGTCTCATTTAAAAAGAAAAAAACTATTCTAGTCCTTTGTCCAATTTTAGTTGGGTTATTTGTTTTCTCACTATCCAGTTATCTGAGTTCCTAAACTGAAATAAATTAATAAAGTCCAAAGTGCTTTCAGAGTAGATTTTCTGTTGCCAGAGAAGTATCTTCCAAAAAGTTAGTACTTATCAACATTTGAGAGCATCCTTGGAATAAGACTCAGTACAAAGTTCTGCACATGCTGATCTGTCTTCATTGAAGCATTTTCTCTCTCCACTTGAGAGATTTGAGAAGCACCACCAATGCTTGCAAGCTGAGGATAGGATCCCAGGCTCACATGCATCACGCCATCCCCAGGACAGAGTGTATCCCTGCTGAGACCCTGCTTGTGGTGCTGCTGGCGTCCTACAGAGTTGTGACCAGGGGAGCAGTTCTTCAGTGTAGGTGCCGTGGGTACAGGTGCTGGGGCAACAAGCTTAGGTGCTTAGGGTGGACACATTAGTTAGTCATGTAAAAGGCAAAGCTTTGGTGACCACTGGCAGAACAGGCCCAGTGGCCTGCTGAGGGGCAGAGCCGCCCTCTCCCCCCACACCTGCAAGGTAGGCAGAACTGTGACCACCAGCAGAACAGGCCCATTGGCCCGTGGAGGGGCAGAGCCGCCTCCCGCGCCTGCAATGTAGGTGGACCTGTGACCACCAACAGAACAGGCCAGACCTGCAACTGACAGACAGAACAGGCCCAGCGTCCTGCAGAAGGGTAGAGCCGCTGCCCCCCCCCCCCGTGCCCGCAAGGTAGGCGGACCTGCGACCACCGACAGAACAGGCCCAGCGGCCTGCCGGCATGGTAGGCACATTGCCCCAATTGGAGGAGGGGCAGAGCCGCTGCCAGCGCCTGCGAGGGAGACTTTGCAACTATATAAGAGCAATATAAATATATAGGGGGAAAATTCAATAACACAACAGTTTCACCAAGCAGAAAGAAACGCAAACAGTATGAAGAGACAAGGAAAGAAAGGATCACAAGCAATGCAGGTCAACTCAACGTTAGAAGAGGTAATATCTGTAGCAGATGGAATGTCAGATAAAGAATTCAGGATATACATGCTTCAGATGATCTGGAGTCTCAAGGAAGATATTAGACAGCAAAATCAGACAATGAAAGATCATTTCAACAATGAATTACATAAACAAATCCAAGAAGCAAAAGATCAACTATACAGGGAGATAGAGGTTATAAAAAACAAACAAACAGAAATCCTAGAAATGCAGGAAGCAATAAACCAACTTAAAAACTCAATTGAGAATACTACCAGCAGAGTAGAACACTTAGAAGATAGAACATCAGAAAATGAAGACAAAGTATTTCAACTTGAAAAGAACATAGACAGCTCAGCAAGACTGTTAAGAAACCATGAGCCGAACATCCAGGAAATATGGGATAACATAATGAGACCAAAGTTAAGAGTCATTGGGATACAGGAAGGTATAGAGGTCCAAACCAAAGGAATGAGCAATCTATTCAATGAAATAATATGAGAAAACTTCCCAGACTTGAAGAATGAGACAGAATCCCAAACCCTAGACGCCTACAGGACGCCGAATGTGCAAAATCATAAGAGATCCACACCTAGACACATTATAATGAAGATGCCCAACATACAGAATAAAGAGAGAATTTTAAAAGCTACAAGAGAAAGGAAGCAGATTACATTTAGGGGTAAACCAATCAGGATAACAGCTGATCTTTCAACACAGACTCTGAAAGCTAGAAGATCCTGGAATAACATATTTCAAACACTGAAAGAAAAGGGGTTCCAACCAAGAATTGTGTATCCAGCAAAATTAAGCTTCAGGATGGAAGATGAAATTAAAACCTTCCACGATAAACAAAAGTTAAAAGAATTTGCAGCTAGAAAACCATCTCTCCAAAATATCCTCAGCAAAACATTACAGGAAGAGGAAATGGAAAATAACAATGAAAACCAACAGTGGGCCAAGGACCTGAACAGACACTTCTCAGAGGAGGACATACAATCAATCAATAAGTACATGAAAAAATGCTCACCATCTCTAGCAGTCAGAGAAATGCAAATCAAAACCACCCTAAGATACCATCTCACTCCAGTAAGATTGGCAGCCATTATGAAGTCAAACAACAACAAGTGCTGGCGAGGATGTGGGGAAAAGGGTACACTTGTACATTGCTGGTGGGACTGCAAATTGGTGCAGCCAATTTGGAAAGAAGTATGGAGATTTCTTGGAAAGCTGGGAATGGAACCACCATTTGACCTAGCTATTCCCCTTCTCATTCTATTCCCTAAAGACCTAAAAAGAGCATGCTACAGGGACACTGCTACATCGAAGTTCATAGCAGCACAATTCACAGCAGCAAGAGTGAATAACCAACCTAGATGCCCTTCAATAGACGAATGGATAAAAAAAATGTGGCAGTTATACACAATGGAGTATTACTCTGCATTAAAAAATTACAAAATCATAGAATTTGCAGGGAAATGGATGGCATTAGAACAGATTATGCTAAGTGAAGCTAGCCAATCCCTAAAAAACAAATGCCAAATGTTTTCTTTGATATAAGGAGAGCAACTAAGAACAGAGTTGGGAGGAAGAGCATGAGAAGAAGATTAACATTAAACAGGGGTGAGAGGTGGAAGGGAAAAGGAAAGAGAAGGGAAATTGTATGGAAATGGAAGGAGACCCTCATGGTTATACAAAATTACATACAAGAGGAAGTGAGGGGAAAAGGGAAAAAAACAAGGGGGAGAAATGAATTACAGTAGATGGGGTAGAGAGAGAAGATGGGACAGGAGGGGATGGGGGATAGTAGAGAATAGGAAAGGCAGCAGAATACAACAGACACTAGTATAGCAATATGTAAAACAGTGGATGTGTAAACAATGTGAGGCTGAAATCTGTATACGGGGTAAAAATGGGAGTTCATAACCCACTTGAATCAAAGTGTGAAATATGATATATCAAGAACTATGTAATGTTTTGAACAACCAACAATAAAAATTAAAAAAAAGGCAAAGCTTTTGGTAGGTGAAGAGGTTTTTTGGGGGGAAAATAAGAGGAGGGGGCTTGCAGAGTTTTGCAAATTTCTATTAAAATTTCTTAGGACAATTTCATTACTAAAACAAATACAGTTGCAAAAATAAGAAAACTATGTATTATGACTCAAAGTATAAAGCTCCAAACACAGTCTACCTCTGTGATTTCAGGGACAGGGTAGGAAATAATAACAAACAGTGGCTTCAAAGCACCTTCCACACAAAGTGCAAAAGAGGGACTTAAAAAGACTCCACCTGACAAGACCTATCTGATGCAGAATAAGTTCTCTGTTGCCAAGAGAAGGCAGGACACCCATGTCACCCTCTCAGCCAGTATTTCTCTAGAGACCAGGCTTCCAGAACCCAACCAAGTCCAGGTGTTCTGTGAGAAATGCTGAGAGAAGTTGTCATGCCTCAACCTCACAAATGTTTTATCATTGACGCACTTTGATGTCCCTCACCATGGCAAGCACCAGGTGAAATGTCTATTTATGCCAGCCCTGTTCTGAGCTACGTAACATGTCGTAGCTGCAAACTCTGAATCAACATAAATGACTCTTACTCCAGTTCTGCTCATGTGTGCTTCAGGTACAACATCCCCACCACTGCCCTGGCGAGACTGTGGGGCTTCCTTACTTTGACAATATCAACATCTACCCTAAATCCACATCTATGTCACCACTAGACAGACAGAAACACTCATCTTCTCTTCGGCATCCACAAAGTAATTCAAGTAACAAAAAGTAGTTTGTCTATTAATCCTCAGGTGTCTGAACAGAAGTGACATTTCACCAGGTACTTCTAGGATTAGGAAAGCAAAGACAAAATAAATCTATGTACAGGCTGGAGAGGTGACACAACATCACTAGTGGTGCATGATAATGCTGAGAAGGTTGAGGACAAAGCAAACTGGAATGAGCCTATTTCACTGGAAGGATGAAACTGCTTCTCAGACAGAAAAGACCCTGTCCACCTGTGAATGTTGATCCCGTCTCCCACTCAGCTGAATTCAAGAGAAGCAGTGAGTTCAGGTTGTGCATAAAATCTCTCCATTCTCAGCACAACCCGCCAACAGGGAACTTCAGGATGTGGCGCTGTTGAAGGAAGGTGAGTCTCAGCACTGCATCTGGCCTGAAAGCTGCCATTGTTTGGCCTCTGGCATAATTGTAGTTTCCTTGACAGTGGGATTCCAATGCTAGGAGGGAGAAACTGAGGTGGGTTCTATTTTGTTCGTTTTGTTGGTTTTTCCAATGTGTCGAACCACCTTACAAACTCATAAATTGGTGCCTTGTGGACATTGTATTCTTCCTGGCTCTCTAAGGACTCTAACATAAACAATTGCATGCTTCATCACACCTGTTGATGAGCAAGCTCTGCCTTCCTGGAGAAGGAATCTGGGGTCAGGCAAGTGGCGTGCTGGGAACGATTACTGATGTTCTCCTTGGACAGGTACTACAGACCTGGATGGGCATGTCTGGCTGCTGTAGTTCAAATCCAAAGTTCCTAGCTGGTCCTGAAGGTTTTCAAATCCCAATCTGACTGTCATTTTTCAACCACCAATATTGCATAAACCATGTTCAGGGAACATAGCCTTAGGGATTCTTTTTTCTGGAAAGCTTTATGCCCTGTTGAAACGGCTCTCTTGAAACCTCCTGTGGATTATCTCTGGCTCTCATTTGAAGATGTTGGGGAAAGTCTTCATGGACGAGGAACTATGGCTAAACAGAAGCTGCAGAGAACCAGTAAGGCCTCTTCAGCGTTATAACTGTAGTCAGAGACAGAATGATCTGCCCTAAATAGAAGCAGGCAACTCTAAATATGTAGCAGCTTATTTTAACCATCATAGGCTGCAGATGCTTCCTTTGTCCTTCCCACATTGAATTGGTTGTCTGACTTTCACAGTGGGACACAATGCAATATTACAATAAGCATCTTTAATATATAGACAGCCTTTCCAACCAGCCCCCAGATAAACTTGTCAAAGTAGATTGTGAACCCTGCCTATAACAAAAGAGTCCCAGGTTCAATTAAATGCCTCACAGGTGGGAGGTTTGGTTACCATTCAAGAGTTCAGAATAGCCCTCACAATATATAAAGGTAGAGATATCTTTGAAAACTGGATTTAAGTCTTATTTAGATTTCTGAGCCTGAGGATTCTGTGTGCCAATCTACTGAGCCAGCAGGGTCTCATTCAACACCTTCGCAGGGAGCCCAGAATGAGTTGGTGGCCATCTTCTGGCTTCCTGGGGCAGAGGTCACATATGCTTCACTTCATAACATCTCTCACATGTCACAGTGATAATCAAAGTTTAAATGAAAGGAAAATATCCACATTGGAGGACTCTGACATGTTTGATATAATGTCATGTACATTTTCTTGGTGGTCCACGAACCTCAGGCACCTGATCTAACATATCTACTCTCTTTGCGTGCATGCCATCTGTGATACCTCTGAGTGTCTAACATTTCTAAGACACTTCTGGGGGCCCTGCATTGTGGCGCCTAGCCCTCAGAGAGCTCTCTGAAGAGAACCAGGGATTATTTGTAGGCTGTCAGCAGTGAGACTGAAACACACTGGTAACCATGCATAGATTGGCACCACCCAGAGACCACCACCTTGGGGAACCAAGCTCTCTCCAGGAAGCTCAAGTCTGAAGGACATAAGCAGAAACAGGGCTTGACTGGTCACAGCACTGATTGGTTCAGCAATAGTCAGCTGATTCAATTTCGGCCAATGAAATACATGGAGACCAGCTCCCTTCACAGCCCCCTCTGCAGGTGCCTGGGAACTCCAGGTACTCCAGGGCTATGGTCTGTGGATGAGTTTAGGTGGATCTGTGGGAAGAAGCTTGTGAAGGTCAGTCCTGTAATTTCTTTTCATTTTTAGGGGAGGGGGTTGTCATCAGCTATTGAACCCAGGACGCTTAACCACTAAGCCACATCCCCAGCCTTTTTTTATATTTTATTTAGAGACAAGGTCTCCCTAAGTTGCTAAGCTTTGAACTCACGCTCCTCCTGCCTCAGCCTCCCTAGCCACTGGGATTACTGGAGTGCATCACCAAGCCAGCCTGGTTCTGTAATTTTGGTCAGATCACACTCAAGAGTAATCTTACTCTAGACACTCTCATTATGTAATGCAAACACTTCACTTTTCTTGCTTAAGCAACTGTGCCATTTAACTGCTTCATAACTTGCACCTATTAGCACTGACAGGTACAAGATCCATGTCAATCCTGGAGCATCTCTGTCATTTAATAATGCTTCAACTTGGAGAAACACTGAGCATTCCGAAAAAGGACATATGTGGGGCAACTAATTAAGGAGTGATCATGGTTTAAGTCTCGCTTTAAGCACCAACATATTTACAGGGGCTCGTGGATTGGTGGCTTTTGTGGTTGAACATGTAGAGATACTCCCCAACCTATAATGAGGGTTGTGTCCCAATAAAAAACATCACAAATTGAAAATATCCTGAGTTGAAAATGAATTTAATATATCTCACTTATTGAAAACCATAGCTCAGTGACACCGTGGTTCAACCTTGCATTGTGTGGCTGGGTGGCAGCTGCCATTCATCATAAAGGGAGGGTATGGGTCATATGGCATCTGTCTGGCACCAGGAAAGATCAAACCTGAAGATGCAAAGGCGCATCCCTTCTCCACCATTGCAAAATCAAAACTAAAATGTCAAACCATAGTTCACAGGAAGCCTCCTATCTGCTAGGTGTCTTCTAGCTGATCACACAAGGATTTGACCTTGCCAGGGAACTCAGGCCTCTCTTTTAATTCATTATCTGGAGATCAACTACTCAGTACATACAGTGCATTTTGGGAGGAATAAAGACAATTATCACAGCAGTTTCACATCTTATGCACTATTTCCCCAAATAAATCCAATTTGAGGATGAAACTCAGGGTGTTTCCCCCTCTCTGGAGTGGTGTCCCTGACCCTGCTTCTCCCTATTTCCAGCATGGTGCACCATTCATGGCACCATTCGCGAGGCCCTTCCCAGCTTCCCCCTGTTTCCTTCTCTCTGGACATACTTAAAATCTATGACACTCAAGCTATAGGTTTATTTTTTCATCTGTTCAATATTCAAATTCACAATTACCCCTTTTCACCAGAATTTTATTACCATTTACTGTCTATTCTTGTATTGCTGGCATTAGCTATTACAATACGTGCCCCTTGTCTGCTGCCTATATTTCATTTTTCTCATTTGTTTCATTGTTCATTGTTAAAATATTTTTGTCTTGGATCTTCTGCAGCCCACTTTAGATTGAAAAAACAGAGCCATGGCTATATAACAGGCGACAATATAGTGAGGATTTTCACTTCTGTGTTTTCTCTGCAGAGGCGGCCCCTCCCTCCTCCCTCAGCCTGCTCCTCCCATCTCTCAGTCTGACACTCACCCTGCAGTGATATCTACCCTCTCCCCCAAGTGCACTGGGCATTCTGCAAATAGCCAGGGCTCTTCCACTGAAATGCTTTCTCCATGATCTTCTGGTCAGAGGCCCTCTATGAGCTCTCATTTCCTATTTTGAGACCCTTTCATTCTTTTTCCAAATCACCAAAATAGTTTCTTGTAACCCTTTGATGAGGTAAAATAGCACTTTGTCCCAATTTTACCTGTGTGTTTAGTAAACTGCACTGTAAGCCTTTCAGAGCAGAAGAAAAGGCATCATTCATCTCTATATCCTGGACATTCAGCCTGGTGAAAGACACCAGGTGTGTGACTGACAGGTGAGGAAATGAATGGATGAAAGGAGGAAGGAAGCCCTTGTACTTCCTCCTCGTCCCAAGGGCGGTGTGAGCCAATCAGAGCCCCCAGAACCCTCCCACACAGGCAGCTGTGCAGGCCCTGGCAATGGCTGACCACACCCTCCCTCCAAGTGTGTGATCTGAACTTGGAGGGGACCATCCTGCTCCTTTCTGTCCAGAGTTACAGGAAAGAGCCTCGAGCTGCTTATGGCAGCTCGGGGAGGCTTCCTGGAGAGGAACAGAAGTGGAGGGCGCACTCTGTCTCATGTCTGGTCCTGTCACCCCCAAGGCCCAACCTGTGACCTTGCTCACCAGTTCCCTCCCCACCTCTTCTCTACATTATTCTCATCTGAGGACAGTTTTCCTTCTTGGAGACATTCAGCAACATCTGGAGGCAGTTTTGGTGGTCACAGCTAAGGGGAGTGTTGCCACTGGCATCAGCAGGCAGAGGCAGGCATGCTGGCAGCCAGCCACGAAGCACAGGGTGGGCCCCTGCACACACCAAGAATCATCGTCCTCAAATGGCAGGCTAAGGAACCCTGAGCCCCTCACTCCTCACTCACAATAAGAATCCTAACTGTCACGTTTGTACCAGACCCCTGAGGGCTGCGCCTGGCATGGAAGTCTGCACCCACCCGGAGAGGCCCCCACCAGGTGAAATGTGCACCTCCCCAAAACTCATCCTGCAAAGGGGAAGGTGGACATCAGGAGTCCTGACTGTCACTTGCACACTGTCTTCACTGGAGTGGACGTGGCCAATGCTTCCTTTCTTGGTTCTGCTCCATGTGGTCAATGTCATAGGCCTAGCTTTGACATTAAATCCAGTAACAGTGAGGTGAGGAGACCTCCATGGTCTGTGTGTGGGGGTGGGCTCTTCACTGAACTTCAAGGAACAACCTCGGCTTGGCACATAGTGGCCTGCTTTTCTGTGCTGCTATCTCTGAGCTCTTCACCAGACTTCGGTCCCTAAAGTCCAACTGATTGGTGCAGGCTCCTGGTTAAGGAATCCAGAGCCAAGGGGACAGGAGGAGCCTCCTCCTCAAGCTCACTGGAGGCGCACTGCCTAATTGTTTCTGTCCTGTCTTTGTTTCTGTCCCTGGGGGTCTTGTGTTTCTCTGTGCCCTCATCTTTAGCATAATGGGAAATGTCACGCTGCTCTTGGTGACTGCCCTCTGGTTCCAGGCAGAAGTGTTCCTCTCCAAGCCAGGCAATCCCAGCTCACTCTAGACACTAGTAGGCCATGAACATTCCACCCAGTGCTCCAGCACCCATCTTGAAAGGGACATACCCCATGATTTGTGGCCCTGCCCACAAATACCACATCTGATTGAAAAATCCCTTGAGGTCCATTAAAGGCTTCCCTTAATGTATCAAATAAGAAATGGTTGATTTATCTCATGAATAGGAAAATACAGACTCTGGAGCTGTGCAAATTAGGCCCATTTTCTTGCTTAATACCAGAATATGCTCATGGGGCACTAGTTGGAGCCTTGGCCTGGTGTAAGAAATGGAGGGGAGCTTGCTCATCTCTAAGGGCTGCTGTGCCATGGCTTGCAATTAGCAATCCCTCCTGGCTGCTGCAAAGGGAGGTCCTGAGAAGGAGCTTAGGAAACTCTGCACTTCTCACTGTGGTCCTCAAGCACCCTCCAGTGCAAAAGAGGAAGTACTTTGAAAAGATTAAGAAGCAAGTCTTATGCAACTTTCCCCAGTGACTGGGAGTGAGTAGCACTGGGCTGAGTCTTGCAGGGCGTCTTTGTCCTTATTTACCCACACACAGCCTCCATTGTACAAATGGTTGGAAATGCACCATCAGCAACATGAACAGAAATAGGGGGAAAAAAAAGTGTTGTAATCCGATGGTGAGAAGAAAACATGGGTGTGGAATCAGAGAAGAAGCAGCGGGGAGCTGTGTTGTGTGGGGAGCCATGTTGTGAGGGGAGCCGTGTTGTGGATAGGGGCAGGGCTGGGATTCAAACAATACAACCTCTATGACAATGTAACCAACCAATAGGGAGCAAATAAAAATGCCTCTGGGGACTCCTGGGGAGCAGGAGGGTGAAGCAGTTTTCAGCCTCCTCAGAACTGAGCAGAGTGCAAATATAAAGGTGTCCAGATGGCTCATGGGCTGACATCCCTCTAGGGCTCTCTGTACATCCCTCAGCCACATTTAGCAAGGGACAAGGTCACCACTGAGCTCCTCATCAACTAGAAGAGGAGTTCTTCAAACATAGAACTCCGGTTCCCACACACATCTTTAAATGCACCCTGCTCACTCCTCTAAAGCTGGGCATTGAACCTTAAAAATCTTCCAGGGAAAGACCAGGCCCTTCCAGATGGAGGCACCAAGATCCACAGAGGTCAGCTGAGCTTAATCTGCCAAGCTCAGAGGGGGAAGGGAGGTACCAACCGAGAAGGGGCGGGCAGTCTCACCTGTGAGCATCCAAACAGCTCTTTGCAACCAACAATGGTCACAAAGGGGAAATTTGACAACCTTAAACTATAATAGTGGCCTACAAAATCCAGCAAAGGGCTGAACAGAGCTAAGCTGTGCTGGCTCACTGTTCCGCTCTCAGAACACCAGGAAAATGCCCTCACTTAGTGCAGAGATACTGGGGATCCCAGAAAATTGTTCCTAGGAGAAACAAGGATAATAATTATGTGTATCTGATTCATTATTTGCATCTTGCAAATTGCCACATGTATGAAATGCATTACCCACCATGGTGTTCCATTTTGCTTAAAGAGCCCCGAAAACACAAACATTATTTGACTGGCTTGCTGATGAATAATGAAATTATATCATATTTATATAGCAGCAGGATTTGGTAGGTGGCCGAAGCTTAGCTTTTCTTGTAACAGAAAGAAGCCAAGGTGCTCAGAGTTGAATTGACTGCTGAAGGTCACAGTCAGGAGGCAGGAGGAGAACCTTGGGTCCCTGTATCAGAGGCAGATCAAAGCAGCAGTTATGTGCAGGGACAGCAGAACCACAGGTACTGGGTCCTGATTCCAGCTCTGTCCATCACCTGGGAAATCCTAACCCAGTCAACTTAACCTTCTGACACTCAATTTCCTCATCTATAATATGGGGATAATGACATCATCCATCCCACCCTCCAGAATTATAGAACCTTAAATGGCCTTTGGAAAGGGAGCTCCTTGGAGCAGTGACTGGTCAATGTAATCATCCAGAGATAGCAGCTGTGATCTGCTCACCTGCTCTTTCTGCCGTCCGGTGTGGCAGGTTTAAGAGCACAGGGGTGATGGAATAGAAATTGTTTGACTGTCCACTAATCTCTGCTTCTTTGAGTAAAATCATTCTGATTTTTTTCTGGGAAGCTCAGTTTCCCAACTCAGCCCATACTGTTTGGGTTTGCTGGGTCCAGGAGGCGGGGTCAGATCATCCAAGCACCGCCCATGCCCCTGTGCAAAACACATGCTTTAGAGTCAAGCATAGGTCCTGAATCCTCCTATCAGACCAGACCCAGGCCTGGTGCTGAAACTCCCAGGAGTCAGAAGTCCCTTTAAACCTGGGGTGCTCAGCCTGGGGCCTGGGCCCCAGCAAGTGTGATGGCCATCCTAACCAAGGGGATGCAGAGCCCATGTTGGGGACAGTCAGAGTACCTGTTTGTGATCTGAGATCCAGCTGGGCCTCAGTCTGGACCACCTAGTGACATGAGCTGATGCCCCATCACTTCCCTCCATCCCTCTTGAGTTGCATTTCTGGCCCATGAAACTGAAGAAATCCCTGTTGCTTTCATCATAGGTTCTGCAGGAGCTCAGAAGAAGGGGACAGGAAGCTGCCTAACTCTGAACATGGCTGGTGTTTATACTCTGAGCCGAGCCTGAAACAGGACTCTAGTTTGTCTTTTCATGAGCACAAAATACACTTTTCTCCAAAAGTGAGGACAGTTTTGGAAAGGGTGGGAGGTCAGAGACAAGCTCATGATGGCTGGAAACCCCCAAGTGAGGCGAGCCCAAGGGGAGGAGGCGAGCCCGTGGTGAGGCCACTGAGCAACAGGAAGCCAGGGTTGTGCAGCTTCAAGATGCTGTGTCCAGGGATTTCACTGAGGAATGCTACTTCTTACTGGAGGTAGCCAAAATGGAAGGAAAACCAGAACTAAACACTTAATACTGAAGTTAATCTACGCAGCAGGAACAAAAGGTGAAGAAGGAAGCATTGTCTGGGAGCCAGCCAGCGAGCACACAGGCCACATCTCCAGTTACAAGGAAAATAGGCCAGGTGCAGTGGTGCAGGACTGAAATTCCAGCAGCTCACGAGGCTGAGTCAGGAGCATCTCAAGTTCTAGGCCAGCTTTAGCAATTTAGCAAGGACTTAAGTAACTTAGCTAGATCCTGTCTCTAAATAAAATACAAAAAAGGGGCTGGGGATGTGGATCCATGGTTAAGTACACCTGAGTTCAATCCCTGGTACCAAAAAAAAAAAAAAGGAGATATAGGTGGCTATACTACTGAATGAAGTAAAGTTTAAGCAATAGCTTGCTTGAGAATTTCTATTTAAATGCCACATCTGCGCAGGAGGTGCTTCAAACATTTCTGGATGTTCTGCACACTTCCACACTTCCTTCCAAGCCCACAGCATCACCAGCTGCTCCCTCTGAAACATTATTCTAAGCCATGTTGAGACAGGGCCCACTGTAGGGACAAAGGGCAGATGTGATCCCAAGGCCTTAACCTACGGCCTACTGCCCATTAGAAGTGCCCTGTGTGTCCTTCCCTCGCCCTCCTCTCCACACATTCTTATCAACCACAAAACCAGGTGCATCATGGGTGCCGGGATGCCTTTGCTATAACAACACCAAAAGTCACCTAAATGAGAGAATGAGCCTAATGGGACCACCGTAGAAGGACCAGAGGACAGCACAGCCTGGGCCTCTTGACCCACTGGCATCGCGGCCTGGCTACCCCTCCCACCCCGCCTCAAGCTCACTCAGCCATTCCAGCAGCCCAACCCAGTCCCAAGGCAGGGTGTCTGCAGGAGGGGAAGGGAAGGGAAAGGCAGGGCAACCCGGGGTTCCTCTTCTTTCCCCAGCAAGACAAAGGCAGAGAAGGCGGTAGAACGTGCACAAAGCAATGAAACAGGACTGATTGGAGTCATTTTATGTAACACCTCCATTATTCTAGTAAGAAGAAAATGCAAATGTAGATGTGCAGATAAAATCCCAATTGCTTAATTTGAGAGGTTCTGTGTGTACGTCACATTGTTATGTCTGTCTTTGAGACTGTCTCTGTGCAAAGTGAACATAAATAGTAAAATTCATATGAATAATTCAAATTGTCAATATTCTTTAATAACATTAAATAGCAAATTTACAACATCATGCCAAGTCAAGAGAGGAGAACCTATGGAAGCAAGAAAAACACTGTATAACTTAGAATCTTTGACAAGTGTTTTCCAGGCTCCTTGAAGAAAGGAAACTGCATTTTCATTTTATCCCATGAACTTTGGAGCCTACTCTGACCATGGACTGACATAATGCTTGCAAAATACAGACGTGATGGACCTTATGTGTATCCAGAGGTGGCCTGGCTGTCCCTACCTAGAGCACAGAAGTTGTATTTTTATATGCATGGTGCCATGTTTCAACTGAACATCAAGTGCTGTGTGCTGCTCATCCTTGTCTGTCACTTGTATTTAAGTTCCTGCAGGTCTGGGTCTGACTCCCACAGGAGACAGATGCACATTAAATGTTTGGTGTCTTGAAATTTTCTCCCCAACCAGGCTGCAAAACTCTTGCAAGGTTTTCATATCCGCTTTCAATGCCTGGAGTGGTGCACACAAGAAGGGACATTGGGAAGACATGTGCTGATAGGCTCTGCCTGCTGACCCCCAGTGCAAAGGGTAGCCTGGCACTTCTCCAGGTAGCCTCCCTGGGCCCTGGAGAGAGCTCCTTGGCTTTTCTCAGAGGACCTGAAGTCCCCTATTGTGGCTTGTTTCCTGTTCAGGACAAGTTAATCCTGCACAACCCTGGAGGTGGACACAGGATCTTAAAGTTGCAATGATAAAAGTCATGGAGACGCATGTGCGGGACACAGAGAAAAAAAATCTATCTGGAGAAAGATGGAGATGCTGCAGAAAGCAAGAGATTAGAGCAACTAAGTCCTGGAGGCCCTTCTGGTTCAGCTTTGCCTAAATCCATTGTGACCCTTCAGATCCTGGGCTGGACATTTCCTCTGGGGAGCTAGGGTGTGAGCCAGACACCTGGCCCAGCATCACTGCCACACATCAACCACTAAGGTAGCTACACAGGAGGGCTCTTCCCTGGCTGCCCAGGTACAGCTGCTGTATCCAAGCAGATGATATGCCCAGATGTGACTTCAGGTTAATTTCCTGAACAGCTGGCAGCAGGTGACTTTATCCTTCTTTTCACAGAATGTCCATCAAAAGACACCCTGCCTTACCTCACTCTCCACAGACCAGGCTGGAAACAAGAAGCTTCCTGGCCCTTGCGCTGGGACAGCTTTGGAATGCTAATGCTCCTTTGAGCCTTTGCTGTACCTCATTAGTTCCTGGTCTGGTTGTAAGGAAGCCTGAGAACTTAATTACTGTAGAGTCACATTGGCCTTCACTGTCTGCCCAAGCAGCAATGGTGTTTTATTTATATATCTCCAAGAGTGAGAAAATTCGGCCCCATGCTGACAATGCTTGATTGACTTCAGATGTTCTGGAAACTGTTTCACCAGCAAACAACACAGCTACTAATCCCATCAAAGCTGGAACTCCTCCTATAGTCAGAAGGAGACTCTCCAAGGATCATCACACTCTGCAAATTGCATTTTGCTTTCTTCCCATGAAGATGTTCAAAGAAACTAAGAATAAAGAAAGCTCACTTTGGAGGTGGTGTGCTTGAAAAGGCAGTGTTTGAAAAAGTGCTTTCCAGTGGACTGAGCTCCATGACCCACCAACTGGGGGTGTGTCTAAGGAGTTGAGGAGGCTCCTGTGCCTCTGGAGACCCACCTTGACTGGAAGGAGCTGGCACTGCCACAAAAGCCTCCTGCATGCAGAGTCGAGGTATAGTCATCCTAGGTGACATTAAAACCATGACAACTACACCACACCTATTGAAAAGATCCACTCAACTTGTGCAGCCTCAGGATTTGAAATAGAGGCCAACACCCTCAGCTCTGGAAATGGAGCCCACGTCCAGTCTTTTCCTTGAGGTCAGGTCAACCTGTGAACCTCGATGTTGGCACCATCTTTAAGCAGTTGTAAGTGAGGCCATCACATATAAGACCATTGTCTCCCAAAGCCATTCAGCTGTGGGACTGGACACCAGTGTTTTAGTAACTCCCACAAATGGGTGATGAGCATGAATAATGCAGCAGGAAAGAGAGTCTGCGGGGCTGGGAGGGCCTTGCCAGGGAGGGACCTGCCCTCATGGGAAGAGTGAGGAGTGCATAGGGCAGCCGCACATTGGGACCTGGTCAGAAGAGAGGCAGGGATGTGAACCTGCAGCGTCCTCAGCCCCTGAGCAGACCTGGTCTTTCTAACCCTTGAATGCCTTAGAACATCGGATCTCTTTGGTCCAAGCCTGTCCTTCAAGTTCATAGATGTCAAGGTTGTTCATAGTGTGTCTTTAGGAAAAGGAATCTTCCAGTAAACAGATCATTCCAGGGCAGCATGTGTAAGGATTAATAAATCTTTTGAAAAGGGTCTTTCATAAATCTCTTGTTTTAATGAAAATCACTGGTGACTTTATAGGGTAGTGGCCTTCAGAAGCCATAAGTTTGGCTTAAATTAGTTGATATTTTATATTCTCTCTCTCTCTCTCTCTCTCTCTCTCTCTCTCTCTCTCTCTCTTTTTGTGGTGCGGGGATGAAACCCAGGGCTCTCACATCTGATAAGCTCTACCATGAGCTACATCAGCCACAATTAGTTGATTATTTTGTTGTTGTTTCTTTGTAACAACCATGATATGATATGTGCCAAAGTGCTGTGACAGACTGAAAAATAAAAATTACAGAAATGGAGAAATATCACTTTCTCCCCTCAAAGGCTTCCCAAGACCCTGCATCAACTTTTTCCAAGTGAACTCTCAAGGAGGAAGAAGTTCAGCCTGCAAAATGTCAAATTGAAACTGGCCCAAGCATTTTTTTTTCTTATATATTTCTTTGTAGCTGTATCTGTCTTCTGAATCCCCCTGTAGTATCTGTACCTTGTCTCTCTTTTCTAGAGCCTCTAAGAAATTCCAGTCACTACCTGGTTTGATACAAGGAGAAAACTCTTCTAACTCTTTAATATTCTCTGCTTATCAACAGATAAATAGAACACTGAGCCTTAGCTTTGTACTTATTTTTGAGCCAGTATTTATATATTTTTGTTGAATAAATAAGAAATAAGTTTGGGGGGTGTGGTAGTGCGCACCTGTAATCCCAGAAGCTCAGGAGTCTGAGGCAGGAGGATAATGAGTTTAAAGCCAGCCTTAGCAACTCAGCTGGAACCTGTCTCTAGATAAAATATAAAAAAGGGCTGGGGATGTGGCTCAGCAGTTAAGCTCCTGGGTTCAATTCCCGGTACCACACACAAACACACACACACACTATATATATATATATATATATATATATATATATATATATATATATATATATATGAAATGTATTATATATACATATATGTATATATATAAAACATATTTTAGATGTATTACATTTATATAAGCTATAAATATGTAATACATATGTGTATGTATATTTATGTGTCTATATTTATGTGTGTATATGTGTGTGTGTGTGTGTGTGTGTGTGTACTTGAAAGCAAAAGTAAGGAAAGAAATTGAAATGATCCAGTGGGGTTGACCAAGGATGTATATATTTGAACTCATGTCAGTCTAATTTCTAAAATTAAAATCTTCATCACTAAGTCGAAAGGACTCTCCCAAACTAAAAGAGAAAAATCACACTGCCAATCTGAGTGTAGTCTTTCAAGCCAAATCCTGCCAAGGGTCAAAGCTGGGGCCCCAGAAGAGAGGGTCTACCTGTATTTCCCTTTCGTACCTGAGCTGCCCAACCCCTTGGTCCTGGGCAGGAATGCATCATGGCATCCCTTGGCATGTGTCAGCAACATGGAGATTCAGCAAAGCACAGCAGCACCCCTTCCTCCTGCTCCACACTTTAGTCATTGGGAAAGTGTGCCCTTGCCAATGCCTGGCAGCACAGATACCAGGAGTAAACTAAACCTGATCTCTGCTCCTAGACATCAGATCAAAAGGAAGGATTAAAACAAGCATTTAACCAATTGAAGGCATAAACCACTTATATATCATGGTATTATAAAGACCTTAAATAACACCTAATGAACTTTTAATAAACCCTTCATTGTGTGCCGTGCCCTGTGCTAGGTAATTCATGCCTGGTCCTCGGATGCTCACCTCGGGTTACTGTCCACAGCCTGTTGGCAGCCCACCGTGATGTGGCCATGCACTCAGTGCCTGTTGTTTGGTGAGCATCTCTGCAGATGATCAATACTCTTATCATGATCTCGTAATCGTTACAATACCCTCTTAAGAGATTACTGCTTCAGTGTTCATTTTAATAACAAAGGATGGAAGCTCAAAATGGTGATATGAAGTTCACTGTCTTGCATTATCCTGGCCAAAATGCAGTCTCCAGTTATTGAACCAAACACTAAGCTAGGAGCTGCTGGGAAGAGATTCCACAGGTGTGACAGATAGACTCTGAACCCAGCTGAACTGAAGTTAATAAAACCGCCAACAACCAAGCGAGCTTAATCCAATCAAAGGTAGAGTTTAAGGTCCAAGCTGAAATTTACCTGAAAAAGAAGAAATGCCCCATGTTTTACAGCAACACCTCCTGCCTGAGCTTACAGCCTCCACCCTGAAGGATGTCCAGTGAGTTTTGGATGTGGCTATCCAGCCTCTGCAGTCCTGTGGCCAACTGCTTGCCATGCAACTCGTAATGCATGCATATCATATTGGCAGCTGATACCACTGAAGTATCAGTGGCTACTTGGTATGACCAAGATCAGTTTGAAGTCCACCATCTTGGCCAACAGCCTTTGCTCCCCCCCACTCATGGCAGCAGACAAATGAAACTAAAATTGCATCTTATCTAACTAAAAACAATCTTTGAGGGTCAATAATTCCAAAAATCTTGATTTAAAAAAAATGCACACCTACAGATTACATGTATTCCCGTGAAGTTCTGTAAGTCAGAGGAATTTCCCAGAGCCCAAGAGAATCTTCCCCAAGGCTTATGGATGGTTCCATTTTGGATTTTCTCCTCTTCTGCCAGCTGAATTCCTGGACCAAACTCTGAATGTGACTCTCAGGATAATGTCTGTTTATTTCCCTTTCTTTGTCCCTAGGACCCTCAGTTCCCACTTCTAAAACCATAGGGCAGGGATAAAGTTCTGCCAGAGAAAAACTAGAATGTTTGTTGCTTCAACTTCAACTACATTGATTTTCGATGTCTGTGGTGGGCATGAGCTGTCTCTGCAGTCCGCAGAGCCTGCTATTTAGACTGTCTTCTTGTGGCCTCTGATAACATGCCATCACAGCAGCATGTGCTCTCAAAACTCAGCTACCTGTTGTTCCCCAAAGAAAACAAAGAAGGCTATTTCAAATATGATAGCACTTGGGTAAAAATTCGATAAAAAATCAGCACTGATCAAAGCACAGTTCTTATGTCAAGGGGGTAACAGGAAATGCAGAAAAGACAGACACTGCAGAGCTGCTTCCCTTCCCACCGTCCCTGCGGACAAACGCATCCACCAGTAGCTTAGAGTCCCAGGGAGGTAGCTGACTGGCCCCTGGAGGGTCATTACATGGGAAACAGCTGTCCAGGGGGTGCTGCATTGTATTTGACAAGTTTTCTTGATGAGGCAATATTCACCTCTTGCATTGACAAAATGTGAAACAGGGCAGCCCTGACCTCTGTGGAAATCTGGAGAAGCGACTACAAAGACAAAGGGGAAATAAACCAAGAAAGACCCCAACCACCTCAAAGCCCAGAGAGCAGAGACCAGCTGCAGTATGGGGCACACAGTAAGCACTCAAGTGAGGGTCATGGACGTGAGGCCATCGAATAGCCAGTCTTGATCACCTGCTGGGAGGCTCCTCTCCTCATACCTGTCTCTATCACCAGGTCAGCAGGGACCCTGGCAGTTGTTTGGGGAACATGACTCAGGCACCCCAGACATGCCGACTGATCCATAGGGGAGCAGCCAGGGCACACATGATGAGGAGGAGGTAATGAAGGGCAAGTCTCTGTCATGGCTCTCCCCTTGCAGGCAGGCTCCTGCACTCAGCAGTGGTTGCTGCTCATTTTTTGGCTCAAGGAGTGGTAAGGGGGCTTTTCTGTAGGCACAGCCCTCATGCAGAGAGACAGCAGTCAGAGCTCTAGTGCTGCCCCCAGCTCTTGGTGAGGGGGCTGGCCAGTCCCCTGCCCAGATGCCTATGAAAGGCTCTTCCATTATAATGGCACAAAACTATTCCTCTTGAGTCCCCAGGGAGGGTTCCTGACCCATTGTGTCTTCCTGTTTCCTATTGTCCTGAAGTGGTTAAGACAATGCTCTGGCCCTTGTTTCTACATATCAGCCAGAGAGGCGTCCAGTCCCTACACCCTCAGCTGCAGGTCCTTGGTGTCACTGCTAGGAGACAGCTGAGTGAGCCTAGCAGGACATGAACCGAGAGGCACAGACATGGGCTCAGCTCAGTTACTCTGCTAGCTTCCTGGGTGGACCCACATCAGCACGAACCTCACTGGTCTCTGGTTCCTCATGTGCACCCTTGGGAGCAGTAACGTATGTTACTGTAGTCCCCAGGGGACATGTTGAACTGACAAGGAATGAGAGAAGAGAGGGAGAAGGGAAGAGGAGATACAGAGAAGGAAAAGGGAAGAAGGAGAAAGAGGAAGAGGGCCGGGAGGATGTGAGCAAGAGGCAGGTTGATGGTATCAGAGGAGGAGAGCGAGTGGGAGCAAGAGGGTAGGAAAACAGCCATCATGGTGATGAGCAGAGAAAGGACCATTTAGAACCCTGTTCCTACAAGGTCCACAGCAAAAACACCCCTGAGGCCCAGCTGGTGGCACATATGAGCAGAGCAGCCTAGTATAGACCCTGAGGGACAAAGCAATGACCTCCAGAGGGTGGTCTGGATTGCCCCTGTTTAAAAAAGAAGAAGACCATCATCTAGGCTGGAGGCCAGGTGGGATTGCCCTTGGCGTGGAGGGGCCTGAGCAGAATCCTACTGTGTCACAGCTAGTAACCACGCAGGAGAGATTGAGGATGTGCGCCGTGGCTCAGCATCTGCATGAACAGAGAAGAAGAAGCAGGTAAAGAGACACCCCCATGTCCTGCCATCACCCGATCCCTGGTCTCCTGCCCAGGCTGAGCAGAGGCTGACACTGCCTGTGAGGCTTTTGAGGACAGGCAAAGTGGTGAGAATCCCCTGGAGGGCCAGCAGGGCCCTGTAAACTGACCCTGGATCACAGTGAGTGCCAGGGAGGGTCAGAGAGGACAGCTGGGTAGAGAGGAAGGAGCTGAGCACAGAGGGAGAGAGAGCCCCGGGGCTCACCAAAGCAGAGGAGGGTGAGGTAGACAGAGAAGGAAGGGACACAAACCATGCTCAGCTAGAGAGCACGACCCAGGAGAGGAGCACAGAGACCACAGAGCCCAGAGATGGGGCAGGGGGTGTCTTAGAAACCACAGAGGGAGCAGGCGGCACAGAGCATGGTGAGCTGGGCCTCTTGCCCCTTTGCCTCCTGTGGGGTGCTGGGCTACTGCCAGCTCAGGGGCTGCCTAGCCACACAGCTCTGCTCTAACTCAGAATGATGAGACACATAAAGTCCTAGAAGGAGGTGATGTTGCCACACCCACTTTATAAAATGGGAACCTGAGGTCGGAGATACTACTTGGCAGGTCCAAGGTCAAATGTCTGGGAGAGGCAGGTGGGAACTGGAGAGAGACTAGATTTCAGGGGCTTGGCCTGTGGAGCTTGTGCAGCCTGCTGTGTGCATGAGCCACTTCACAAGCCCAGCGCTGCTGGCCCAGCTTGCCCCTTCTGCCTTGGGCATTGTGAGGGTACATGAGGACCCATGATACCCTCAAGTCCCAGGAATGAAGACAGTGGCCAAGGGCTCAGGGCACCTTCACACAGCCAGGTACCAGTCTTCCTCAGGAGGTGGGATGAGGCTCAGGGAAGAGGGAGGCACTCACTGACTCATCACCAAGTGCCCTGGGCAGAGAGGTCACAGGCCAGGCCTCCATCATCTCATAGCCCTGGGGGCTGGAGGCCCGAGGTGGGAGGACACATAGCAGCATTCAGGTGAGGGCCCTTCCTGATGTGCAGACCATGACCTTCGACTCTGTCCTTGAATGATGGAAGAACAGACCACCTAAGGGCCCCCTTTGTCTTCTTATTCAGACACCAGTCCCACCACTAGTTCCTGTCTCCAAACGCCATGACATGGGGGTGATGTCCACAGCAGGGGCCAAAGGGGAGCAGATGGGCATTCCTCATGCAGGTCCCTTCTTGTAGTGTGAGGGGGAGCAGGGACAGCAGGGGACCCAGAGTGCTGAACCCCGACACCCCAACCCAATTGTGTTGCTTCTGTGGCAAAAAAAGATGGGGTGGGTTTTTCAGACAGGAGAAAGCTGGGGATTGCAGACATGT
The DNA here is from genome assembly GCF_047511675.1 of Marmota flaviventris. Classification (NCBI taxonomy): domain Eukaryota; kingdom Metazoa; phylum Chordata; class Mammalia; order Rodentia; family Sciuridae; genus Marmota; species Marmota flaviventris. The sequence goes on from NC_092498.1 coordinate 128,352,024, forward strand.
TGTCATGGATTGTCCCTGAGGGCCCTAATGAAACTGTATCTGTCCTCTCGGGGCAACCTGGTCCTGCCAACACAGGGCTTAAGCCTGGATGAAGTGGGTTGGCTCTCAGGTCACCATACTGTGAGAGGACAGCTTGATGCCACTTGATGTCACCTGGCTCGTGGCAGTTCAACCTAACAGTAACCAGAGACCATCACAGCCTCAGAATGTCAAAAGCAAACACAGGAGCTGAGACAGCCCCAGGCCAGGCGCAGGCAGCACAGTGTCGAGGACTGGAACTGAGTGGGAGGAAATGGGAGAACACGGAGCCCACCCAGGACTGCCCTGGGCTTCCAGCCTGGGTGGGGGGTTGCTAACTTGTGATCCCAGCGTGAATCTATTAGCACTCAGCCACACTCAGCCACAGAGCTGGCCCGCCCATCTCCCTTATTTAATTAACACCTTGACCTGCCTAGACACACTCTGAGGAGAGTGCTCCAGCAGATGGCAAGCCGTGTAGCCATGGGAGCACCCTGTCCTGGACTGTAGCCCCATGAGCTCTGGGGCAGCTCCAGCAAGCTAGGGGAGGCGCAGATCTCTGTTTGACTCTCCATCCCTCGGGGCAAATCTGGTGTCTGGATGTCTGGCAAGTTATGGGAATGGAGGACAAGGAGACAGAGATCAAAATGGACAGAGAAAGAGACCAAGGACCTGAATCCCTCTGCAGAGTCAGAAAACAGAAAGACTGAGAGAGAGAAAATGTAAATGAAGACAAAAAACAGAGACAGAGAAAACCCAGGCAGAGAGATAGAGGCACAGAGATGACCAGAGGAAGAGGAGGGGGGAAGGGGGGGAGGAGGAAGAGGAGGAGGAAGAAGGGGAGGAGGAGGAAGGAGAGGAGAAGGAAGGGGAGGAGGAAGAGGGGAAGAAAAATGGGAAGGGACAGAAGAAAAGGCCAGTCTGGTTTAAAAGGAGACCAAAAGTCCCAAAGAAAGAGAGAGCTAAGTAGAAAGAAAGGAATGAAAGCAGCACAGAGGGATGGAAAGCCGGATACAGAAAAATGTCCCAGAGGTAGAGAGGACTCTAAAGGACCAGGGAGTTAGAGGAAGACTGACCAGCTCCCAGCAGGATGGTCTCGGCTCGCAGCCTGAAGCCAGGTCCTCCTGCCGGCTCCTCACACTACCCTGTGCGAGCCCAGATGTCAGGCTCCTGGCGCACACTCAGAAGCATCTCAGGTAGGAAGGATGTTGGGAGCTGGGGAAAGGAAGGCCTGGGAAGAGCAGAAAGGAGAGGAAAGTGTTTCCACACCCTGGGTCAGGAGCTTGCCTGTCCTGTGAGGCTGAGGCTCAGGAGGGTCAGCTGTCTGTCCCCAAGGCACTCAGCAGGTGGGCATCACAGACAATTAGTCAGAGTAGGAACACACTCCCAGCAGCCATTCCTGCTTCATGGAACTGCCCTCTTTCCCAGCACCAAGCCATAGCACCAAGCATTGCAGTGCGAGGCCTCAGAGCCTGGATCCAGGGCGGGCAGCCTGCTTCAAAACCTACTTCTAGTTGCATCCTCAGTTTCCTCATCTGTAAAATGGAGATAATAGAAGTTTCTATATCTCAGACTGCTTAATGATTCATGCTAGTCGGGCATTTAAACATGTAGAACATGTACTCTGCACAGTTGCTGCTTGATGAAAAATAACTTGGCTTTCTTACTGCCAGCTCCTTTTCCCTGGCAAACTTCTATCCAACCTTAAAACTTATTCCAATTTTGCCTTGACTTTAAGTCTCTCTCAGATGAGGTGTTTCCTCTTGGGAGAATTAGTTCTTTCTTCAAATATACCATCATGTCATTTCAAAAATATCCCCTCTTCACACCACGGGTACACAGTCAGCTGACATCTGCCTCTCACCTTTCCCATCAGCTTCTGAGGGGAGAGATGTGTCCATATGCCTAGAATTAGGTTAGGACCTGACACAGAGATGCAGCTTGAATGGATTAATAGATACACAAGTAGAGGATAGCTCTACGGGGCGAGGGCTGTGAACCCGTGGGAAGGACAGACAGGAAGGTGCAGAAGGCCTGAGAGCCCAACCCTACACCCTGAGCCCTGAGTGCCTCGTGGTCCTCCCAACTCTCCCCTGCTTCCTATCAGGAAGGGAAACTCACCACAAGAGTCTTTCTATCTAGGACATTTTTGAAAATACCTGCACATAATCAGGTTGTGTTGTTACAGTCAAGTCTGAGGCCAAACCTACTTGGGTCCCCAGAGCCCTTGCAGTAACTGCCTCTCAGCAAGGCTAAAAGAGGCAGCAATTGCTAAGTTCCATGAAGATGGCATCTCACCTTGGGTTCTCTGGCCCGGTGCCAACCATCGGGAATGGGCATCCTTCCTTTGTGTCCCTTCAGCAATGAGACTTAAAAAGAGATTGTGATGTATTTTTCTATGTGATAATTATTCACCACTTTTTTTTCTGCCAAAGAAAGAAGTGTTTACTGAACCAGCTGAACAGATAAATTAGATGATTGCTAAATTATGATAATCCAAAGTGATTTCAATGGGCTGCTCCAGCTCCAGGGCAGAGATGCTCTGGATGGGCCTGTGGCAGCACAGGGTCTTGGTTTCTGGCATTAGATCAACACCTGCTCCTTCCTGCCTCTCCCTGCATCTTAGAGGACTTATGACGTATCCACACGATGTTTGCTGTTGCTGGCTTGTTGGTTCAGGGTCTCTGGAACTCTGGCTGGGTCCTTACTCTGCTCCCTCCCTGCTCGGGGCCTCCTTCCCCACCCATCTTCTGGGGGTAAAATGTGTGGCTGCACAAAGCAGAACAGACACTGATAGACCCTGGTATTTCTCTTGCTGGAAATATGTGCACACGTGCGCACACACATGTACACACAGGCACACTTGCCGCCCTCCCCTTTATGAGAGGAAAAACCTAATTACTCTCATCCTCCAAAATTAACATCAGTGATTTCAGGAAAACATTGGGTTTGCCCTATTCTGTGAAGAGCTCTTCATTTGCAAAACAACCATTTCTGACCCTTCATCATTCCAGGGAAGGACACTGGAAACAGCAATCTTCATGAGGATCATCACAAAGGTCTGTCTTTGCTTCAAATCATCTACCCCAGAAAGGGAGCCTGGCTTACTTTCATGAAAGAAAAGGAGCCTCAGGTTTTTTCCCCTTTTCCAGCGCTGTCACCAGCAGCACACTGTCCCTAAAACATGTCCCCAGCTAGGGCATGGGATCCCTAAGCCTGCCCAGACCTCCTGCAAGTGAGGATGGGCTGCGCAGAGCTGCTGCAACCTCCCCAGAGAAGGAAAATGAGGACACTTGGGGACAAGGGAGCAGATGACCAAGCTGGACTCAGCTCCTTCCTCCAACTGCTGCTTCCGAGAGGAACACCTCCGTAGCCCATCTGGAAGGGGGTCCCTGAATTGACCACATTCTTCTGCATGTTTAGTTTGGGCTTACCCTGCTGGGAAGTCTCCCATGCTGTTTCCTATACCTGTGGCTGGACGAGTCGCTCTGGAGGTCCTAGATCTCTCCCGTGGCTCAACCTGTGGACCCAGTGCCCTACAGCGAGGGTGCCAGCACCTGCTGTGAAATGGGCACCATCCCATGCAGAAAGCATGAGACGCAGAGCTCCACCCAAGAGGCCAGTATTGTTGGGGACAACAGTTCAGTGGACTTGGGCTGTGAGAGGGTCCCACAGGGGCATGCTAAGAGTACCAGAGCTGGCCTCCATTCTTCCAAGGTCTTCTCCCAGCCAAGACCTGTCCACAGTCCTCTCACACCTGCTGCCGGGTGCAGGCAGAGCTTCTGGGCTGTTGTCTGAAGTCTGGGAGCTGCATTCTCTCGCCCTGCACTGAGGGAAGTGCTGCCACCTGCCACTAAATTGCACCCCCAGGTGCTCAACGCTAGTCATCTAAGATGTGTAGGGTCCCTGGCATGTGGCATATTTGTGTGCTGTACATTGGCAGTGTCTTAATGGCGTACTTGGGCATGTGTTCAGGTGGCATTGGTCAGGCAGCCACCATATGGAGGCTTCAGCTGGATGGCTGAAGTCCACAGCCTTAGTTGCCTTCTGACCATGGGATTGACTACCCATGATGACCCCCTGCTCTGGATGGCCTTAGGCCCCCATGGGCCCCTACAGAACCTGCATATAATGGATGCTCCATCATGACCTTTTTATATCCAGATAAATGTCTCACTTGAAGACTAAAGAGGATGAAAAACCAAGGCATTAAAGAAGAGAAAACAGGGAAACTGCTGAACACTGAACTGGCCACATCTGAGAATGCACCTTTGTTCAGACCACGCATGACGGGACTTCACGCAGAAAGATCTGGAGAGTTTGTGGACCAAGGGAACAAGAGGAGGTGAGCCCTTCCAATGGCCCTGGGCACAGGGGAGGGGTGGAGGAGACATGAGGAAGAGACGGGTTCCAAGAGTTAGTTTCCTTCCTTCCCAGGGGGGTAACAGCAGAGCAGAGGGCTGTGGATTAGGCAGATTCCAACCCAGAATAGCCAAGTCTGGAGATGTTTCTGGTTGTCAGAGTTTCCATGGAAGGGACCTGGCACCTGGTGGATAGAATCCAGGGGTGATGCCAAGCTGCCTGTAATTCAGAGAACCCCTCACAACAAAGAATCATCCATCCCCAAACAGCAGCCCTGAGGTTGAGAATCCTGGTGGAGATGACAGCCCTGATTTGGACTGTGGAGACCAAGGATGCACCAGAAAGGGCAGCCCCCCTTCCATTCACACACACCCAGTGATGCCCCTCCCCACTAACTCAGGGAGCCCACACTGTTTCCTCTTAGCTGTGGTCAACCCTCTACTCTAGTAGAAAACTAGTCATGTCTTCATCATAATCTCTATCTGAAGCTGCAGAGGTTATTTTATCGGATTGTGTTCTGAACTTGTTTGAGTGTTCATATGTAATGGAATGAGACAAGAGCCATTACTGATAATAAGCTGGAGGAAAATGAGAAGTTATTTATTACTGGAGAATGTAGGAGACCCAGGAGAGGTCACAAGAGGGGTAAATGGCTTGTATTTTTTCTTTTGAGAGTAATGGCCTTTCTCTCAAGTTCAGATACAGATTCTAGAGTCACACATGGAATGGGGGTTGCCAGTTAAAGGGCATCAGAGGACATGCTGGATTTACAGGACACCAGGGACTAGGGTGAGAGACCCTATTTCTCTGCACTTTCCCATGTCCTCGGTCGGGTGCAAAAGTTCTTGGTTGTGACCCTGGTTTTCATGTAAGATCACTGAGTTCATAAATAATCACAGTCCAGTGCAATAAGACCCTTCCCCCATCCTCCTCTACACAGCTGACCCCTCTCTTTTTGCTCAGGAAAAAAATAATGAAACTATAGCAGGGCTGGTGCCATCCCGCTCACACCCAGACCTGTGCCCATCCACAGATCTTACCAGCTTCACCTTCAAATGCTGAGAACCAAAGGCTTCCATGGCCTCCACTGCTGAGCCCAGGCCCAGGATGTCCACCTTCCTCCCACCTGGAGGAGTGTGCCGGCTTCCTACCTGCCTGCTTTGATTGGCCTTTGCTCTCCAGTCTGTCCTCAGCACAGCAGCTGGAGTGCAGCAAATAAGGTCTATAACAAGATATTCCTCAGCTCAAATCCTCCCATGGCTCCTTATTTCACACAAGGAAAAGCACCATCTCCAGGTCCATGGCTCTTACTGAATCCTCTGCCTGGAATCCTTGGCTCAGCTGGCACTTCCTGGATTCCATCCTTACTCACATGCCACCTTGTTGGACAGAATTTTCTTAGACTGTATAGGCTGAGCCTTCTTTAGACCCCTAGGAGAGCCACGAGCTACCAATATTGCTCTGCTCTTTTATTTTCTGTTGCTCAAAGAACAGAAACTTTGTCAGGTGTGATGGCACATGCATGTAATCCTGGTGACTAGGGAGGCTGATGCAGAAGGATCACAAGTTCAAGGTCAGCTTCAGCAATTTATCAAGGCCCTATGTAAATCAGTGAGACCCTGTCTCTAAATAAAATATAAAAAAGGGCTGTGGATGTGGCTCAGTGGTTTAGCAACCCTGGGTTCAATCCCTGTTATGAAAACAAACACACAAACAACAACAAAAAAAAATCAAAGAAACAAACAAAAATAACATTTTTTGATGTGATTGTGGTTCTGAGCCAATGTTAAACTTCCAGAGCCTGGGATCATGCCTGCCATGGACAGGAGGCTCCCAATGAAAAGATGCAATAAACTATCAAAAATTAGACAAGTGGTATTGTTTATGTGGCTTCATACAGTTGCTATTGCTACAAAGCTCTAGCGGGCTGTAATACAGGTCACCTTCTCAAGAATATCAGGAATCAATCAGCACAAGAATCTTTGCCTTACAAGTTAACAAAGAAATACAAATAAGAGCAATATGATGCTTCACCTGTCAAATTAGCAGGTATTTTAAAAGATAAATTATTACTGCCTAGCACCAGTGTGTGTGCACATGTCCTACATTATCTACAAAATGAAATTGATACAACTTTCCTACAAAAATGTTTGGCGATATATTTTAAAATGTTTTAAAAATATTTGTGTACATGGAACTAATCTTTCCATTTGCAGAAATAATCTAAGGAAATAAGAAGTAAACAAAGACACATAGGAAAATATTTGCTAAAGTGTTGCTTACAATAATAAAAACTTGAAAAAAATTCTTGTATTCAGTAAGAAAAGTATTGGCTAAATGAACTGCACTTCAGTCGTTGACTCTGTACAGTAAGATCCATGAGGATTCTTGTCTTTTCCTTGGTATACTGGATATTCTACATCCATAGTGACCATTGCCAAGGCCAGATGTAGTTGAGTCTGGAATCCAACAGGCATGACTAGAATGGAAAGCTTTAGCCTGGGGTCTAGCAATTCAGCAATGGATGAATCGAGATTCTCTCCAGCTCGGTCCTTATCCCCCATCACATCTGTGCCTCCTCTGGGTCCCTAGGTGAATGTAGCAGTGTAACTCACATCTGAAGGGCTCTAAACGTCTCTGTGGAGCCCCATGAGGCACACAGCTGAGCCATCAGCTGGCAACTTGGGAGGAGGGAGCTAAATAAATGGCCCCACAAAGAGAACACACCTTCTGCTGTTAAAAGCGAGGGCTTCTCTCCCAGTGGCCCCCTAATTGTTCGTTATTTGAGATGAGTGGCTGTTCTGCCAGGATGGGCTGTGTGTCCTGCCTGTGGTGATGGCATCCAATGGGGACATGCTAAGGACTACCGAGCCTTCCTGGTGTAGGCCTTGGTGCCCCTCCTGGGGAGGCAAACACTGCCCAGAAGACCAGGACCTGGAGATGCAGACCTTGGGTCCTCCCTCATCTGTAGGGCTCAGCAGTCATCAGCACTTTCTCTATGGACCCTAGGAAGAGGGAGTGGGGACCCCAAAGTGAAGGGTAGGAGGTCACTTCTATTGGGAGAACTTCAAGGTCCCTATCCAGAGCAGACACTGTCTGGGAACTCTCAGCCTTCCCACTGCAGCTCCCTGGGACAGGGCATGTCCTGCATCGTGGAGAGGGGCCCATAGCCAAAGGCCTGGTGGGCAGGCGAGCACAGAGTTCCACTGTGCATTTGGTGACCTCTACTTGCTGGCCATCTGACCTTGGCAAATTTCCCAAATACATGTGTGTGCCATTAGCACGTCGGCCGCAAGAGGGCGCTGTCAGCAGCATAGCCCAAGGCTCCTGTGCATCAGGGGAGGGCACCCTGCAGCCTGGACCTGCTCCTGACAGAGGATGCTCCCCCTCCCCTCCTCCTCTGACTCCTCCTCTTCTTCCTTCTTTGTCTCCTCCTTCTTCTTTTAATGATATTCCAGAAATATTACCCTCAAGAAAAATTCCTTAAAGAATCGACATTTTGATGGTCAAGTAAAAAATATGAAGACACTGGGTGGCTTCCACACACAGTGTGCCCAGCACGTGGGCTTGCAGATTGCAGTCAGCATTGTGTAATATGAAACAAGCATGCACCTTACACCCTAGGGTGACCATAGTTGCTGCCACATCCCCTCAGGACTCTGTGTGTTTGACAGTGCAGGACACCATGGGCATGTTCCTGCCACTCTCTCAGCAGTGTCATTTCTACTTGGTAGATGGGAAATAGAGGCCTGAGAGAGCATGTGATTTGGCCAAGGTCACACAGCAGGGCTTTGACCCCTGGCCTGCCTGTTCCAGAGGCAGTGTCCACACAAACTCTGTTCCTAAGTCTCTCCTCCCACTTTTACATGGTACCACTTCCCCTTCTCTCCTGGGGACAGAATATGACCAGCTAAGCTGGATGTCTCCATTCAGGGATGGTAAGGGGCTGACACACATCACTCCAGGCAAGGTCACCTTGAGGATGGGAAAGGCCCAGGATGAGATGGGTCTGAGCCAGGCAGCTCCCTGTGGCAGTGCTCCTGAGGCACTATCATTAAGTAAAAGCTGCAGTTTCTCCTTCAAATGCAGCTGTTCTGGCCTATGTAGTCTATTCTCTGTTCAGAAACCCCATTCAGCTCAATGTGCAAGCTGGCTCAGAATGTTCCTGAAGGCTGGCAGGACAGAGTTTTCCTTCTCCATCAGTATTCCCGCTGCAAATTCCCAGGCAGCCATTGCCCACGGCAGATTTAATTCATCCTATCAGGTGACCCTCAGTCTTGTCTTCAGTGGAGTCCAGGACTTTTTGTAAATTCTCTTTCTCTGTCTCATAATTAGCCTCAGTGTCAACTCCATGTGTGACTTGAGCAGCCACAGAGCCAAGACTCTGTCACAGTAGATGCCCATTCCTGAGGCCACCAGGGTGTCTACCTCAGGATGTCAGAATGCCACTGGGCAAAGTAGAGTGTCAAGGTTTATCACAGATACAGCAGGAGCCAGTGGCAAGGAAGCCAAGCTCAGTCACAGAGAGACTTGGACTCAAGTTATGTTTCAGCCATTGTGTCATCAAGAAAGTAAATTTGGGGGGAAATTTGCTGATTAGTTAGATTTTGAGAGGTTTATCTTATAATGTTCTTGAGAATTTCTTTTTCCATTTCAAAACATTTATTGAATAGATGCTGCCTGAAGTTAATAAATGAAGACTTATAGGGGGTGACTGTATGTGGGGAGATCATTCTCTGTCTGGCAACTTCCTGTTTTCTAAGCTGTGTGTTAATTGTACAAATGCTCCTTAGGGTTAGTCTCACAGCTCGAGTGCATGAGTTCTGCCTGCACAGATTCAACGGTGTCAGCAGATTCTCGCTGCTGCCCTAGAGCCCCATGCTCTGGATTCCCCCTTCACTGACTTGTCTGTCCTCCCAGAGTGTCCAACCTGCTCACATGCACCCATGCACACAGGCGGGTGAGGCACACGGGCTAGGCGTGGTCTTCTGTTCACACAGCAGTAGCATGAGAAGCAAAGTGCTCTGCCCTTTGCTTTTCACTTTAGCAAAATATGTTGGCAAATGTCCCAGGTCAACAGGAAAAAAACTCCTTCTAATCCACTGTCCTTTCAGGCAACTGTCTAGTCCATGCTCCATTGAGGTACCTCAAAGCATTAGAAATTTCATTGTTTTCCAAATTTGCTGTGAGGATTAGTGCTTCAGGGTAACTCTGGGACATGCTGATTTCCACCCTGATTGTTGCTATGTATCTGAGGGATAAAGGCCTAGGGGTGAAATGCTGATCTAGACACATTGCCCCTTCCCTACCAGCCAAGTCCAGCTGTCACACTGTATGTTCTGGGTAACTGGATTACACATTGTCGCTGTCACCAGACGCCAGGAAGAATCTGGAGCCATTTAGCAAGGCAGCGTATTGCCTTGCTTAGCAAGAACACTCCTACTCACTCTCTGTAAAACCCGCTCCACTGCCAGGGACACCACAGACACACCTTGAATTTGTTCACGTGGAAAGACAGACAATAGCAAGGGTGTAGAAGGAAACGTTATGTCTTGCGATGGGGACTTTAAAATGGAGCAGTCACTTTGACAGAAGTGTTTAGCTGTCTCTGAAAGTGTTGCACAGAGATTTACCAAGTTCCACTGCTAAGCGTCTATCTATCCAGGACACATGAAAACTCTGTGCACATGAACACTGGCACTGAAACCCAGAGTGGAAATGCTTCAATGTTTACCAGCTTTAAATGGATTCAAAACCTGTGATGTCACCAAGGCCTACTAATATACAGATTAATCAAAAATTCTTTTAAAAAACGTGATAGATCCACACAATGAAATATTGTTCAGTCATGTAAAGGAGTCAAGTATTGATGCATTCTACAACGTGGATGAAGTTTGAAAACATTAAATTCTGCAAAAAGAAATTAGACACCAGAGAACAGATACTATATGGTTCTATTCATAGGAGACGTTTATAAAAGGGAATTCTGGATGCAGACAATAGTTTAGTGGTTGACAAGGGTTGGAAAGGAAGAAGGGATTAATTGCAAATGTGTATGTGGGGCTTTTGTTACCCTGACGTAAAACTGAGGTGGCCATTGTACTATATGGACAGTTACTGAAGACCACAGCCTTGCACAGTGGGGAACACAGAGGTGGAAAGACAGGGTGGCCTCTCCCTCACCTGGACAGCAATGGTTCTTGCAAGCTCTTTATTATTTATGTACTTTATTGAAAAATTTTGCAGTGAATATTGAACTTTCTGACTGGTGTCAAACTAGAAATCTGCCTCACTGTCCTCATGGACCCTGATTGAAATGATCAACAGAGTCAAGGAGTGGAGTCCCTTGGAGGTAAAGGAGCCCCAGCCTGCCCGGCCCCATCCCTCTCTCCCCGACCCCCAGGGTCTTCACTGGTCCACATTATGAACCTGGCTTCCTGCAGGGATTTGATGTAGGGCATCCTGGCCTGGGTGGCCAGCTTTGTGTTGGGCATCATGGAAATTTTATGAGTCCCCATTTAAATAATAATAATAAATAATGAGAGGGGTTGTCCAAAGAATAGTGACATGTACCTGGGCATGGCACTGGGAAGAGCAGAATACAGCACGAGGATATGTGTGCTACAAGGGTGCATCCTGAGGGGGTGTGGAAAGGGGACAGTTGAAGACACAAATGAGGGAGATAATATCAGATGCATTGAAACAATGGTCCTGGTCACATGCTTAATATCAAGAGTGGTGTCAGCCTGAGGTGTCACAGAGAGTTTTGGGGCAGATGTCCTTGCAGAAGTACCTGTGCCTCATGTGCAGTGGCCTCTGCAAGCCCTGCCCATGTCAGGGCCACCTGTTGACAGTCACTATAAGGCTACTGTGCAGAAGAATGCTCCCCATGACCTCCTGGGCTCCACTGAGTTTGTTTTTGGTGGGGTTGACTAAGCATCTCCACTGGATTCTGACAGCTTCCTGATTTCTTTCAGTGGACCACAGAACCCTACGTGGTTTCAGTAGGCAGAAGGACAACAGAGGGGACCTAGGGTCTAAGGGCAGACTGCACTCTTCATTTGAACTTTCCCTTGGGAAAACCGGGTTTCCGTCCTCTTCTGGTCAGGTCTTCTCTGCCCAATAGCAGATTCACTATCTGACATCTGGCTTCCTAGGGGTGGTCTGGTGTGGCCATTCTATAAGAGGCATGTGGGTGTTGACTCAGTCATGGGGCTGTGCTAAGGGCACCCTGCACCTTCATTCCTTGGTGGTTGGAGGTCAACAAGTCATGCCCAGCCAGGTACTGATGGCAGATGACCAGGCAACCTGCACACCCCGACTCGGCCACCTCCCTGCAGAAGCCAGCCTTTCTCCCGCAGCTGCCACTTCAGTGGGAGTCTGAACAGCCCACCAGGGAGACCTGATGGGAGCTGATTGGACACAAAGTCCCAGGGCGGCTGCCTCACCAAAAATTAGAAGGCGTTCTGTCCCATTAGGTGTTCTACTGCCCGGGCAGCTCATCGTGCTGAGTAATTGCCTCTGTCTGCAGGCTCTCATCCCAGGAGAGAGATCGGGCGTTTCCACCGTTGCTGTGAATAAGCTGCTTCATCAACCAAAGGTAAATATTTTTCAGAGGTGCGTGGTCGGGGGAGACCATCCGAGAAGACCAGGATGGTCTGGGGAGACCAGCTGAGGAGACCAGGGTGGTCTGGGGAGACCGGCCAAGCAGACCAGGGTGGCTTGAGGTCCACGTTGCCTCTCTTCCTGGGTACTTCCCTTTCTGCTTTTCTTTCTTCTACTGTTAAAAACTCTACAGCTTCCTTCATCTGACCTTGAATAAGTGACTTGCCTCATAGTGTTGGTGTGTGAAGCGTGCAGCTTAATTGCAGGGAGAAACCTGTAGTAGATGGCATTGACGAGTATCCTACACTATCTTTTTTCTATTTTTTGAATGGAATGGGATTTATTCGAGTGAGAAGAATAAAGATAGAATTCCTGCAGGGTGGGAGGGGAGCGGTAGAAAGTTTTCCCATCCTACATTTCCTTAATGTTACATTCACACTCAAGGCATGGTCAGTTTCCTCCCCTTGACCTCGGCCAGCCTGTGGCCACAGTATCAATCACTCTCTGTAAGCTCTGAGCTGAGATGTCCACAGGATATTCAGCTTCTATAGGGCCCCACGTGGGACCCTCCATCCCATCCCTATGAAGATGCCATATTAGGTGTGCTGGCCCACAGTGCCAGCTGCCCACCAATGTCACATGAGCCCTCTGATGACTCTGCTCTGGCTAAGGTCACTACATCTGTCAGGGTTGTCCAGAGAAAGATCCAGTAGAATATGCAATTATAAGAAGGAGCTATTAGGCTTACACAGTCACAGAGTCACACAGTCACAGAGGCTGAGAAGTCCCACAGTGTCCATCCGCAGGCTGGAGAGCCAGAAATGCTATTTAGTCCCAGAAGCCAGAAACCCAGTATGAAGGAGGGGCCAACACAGAGATGTAGTCTGAGGCCTAAGTCCTGAAATCCCCTGGAGCCACTTAGACAGCAAGTCTGCTGTCTAAGGCAGGAGGTCCTGGAGGGTGATATTCAAGGGCAGTGTTCCAGAAAACAACACCCGCTCAAGGTCAAGAAGGGTTGAGCACAAGCAAGAAAGATGTGGGAAAGAGCAGGGGAGAGAGTAGAGTGAGATCCAGTGAGAAGCTCAGCAGGAGGCTGAGATGGGGCGCTGTGTATACCAGGAGCACAGCCCACGCCTCAGGCCAGGTGGACAGCTTTGAGGGCCAGAGGAACCACATGCAGTCTCTTTGTGCTCAGGGTCATGAGCCAGCCACAGAAAGGCAGGAGCACTGGTGCATGCTCCCACGCCGACGAGCCCTGGTGACATGATGCCTAGGGCAGGAAGCCAGGTACCAGAGAAGAGGCCACATACTATGTGATT